>NC_051185.1:8850587-9198087 GCF_013339695.2 Rhipicephalus sanguineus | reverse complement strand
GGCCGTCATAGGAAGATGTATGCCCCCCCCCCCCCCCATTTGTCATATTTTTTTTTTATTTACGCCACTTGGTAGGAGCAAAAATGGGCAAAACGAAAAACACAGCTGCCGATGACTCCTCGAAGTTCCCTCGCCTACTCGCTGTGATGTCATAGGTTTATATTAATAGACTCATTTGGTGTCTGCGTGATCCATTGTCGATAAGAATGGATTGCATTGTGTACTGAAGGAACCAGAGACTTCACGTACAGAAAGTTTCATGGAATTTTATTCAACCAATGAGGCCGATATACATAAAAAATAGCTCGAAATTCGTGACGTCAGAGTGACATTCAGGTGCTCGAATTTCGGCGCGAAATCAAAATGAAACCTTGACTCGATCCCCCTTTTGTCCTGTGGTAATTAACAAAAGGTGACAAAATTAATGACAATACAGTCATTGAATAGTTTATCAGTCTCAACTTATCTCGTGTTTCATTTCGATGTCTTCTTGAGGGGAAGGCGGTGCGAATTCCGATAGGCCGGCCAGCTTGACCTGCCCTTCACTATTCTTGTTTCACTCCTTATAAAGCTTTCGCGTTGAGGCACATATATGCAGGAGAGTATGTTTTGTCATAGGGAACATTCTTTATGACCGCCGGCGCTTGAATTTTTGAAATCAAATCATTGTTGATTTGATTCAACAACCAAACTTTATTGGAGTACTTTCTCGATGTCTCTCTATTAATGGTTCTCCGTGCCTTTTAAGTGAAATGAACAAGTTATTTTATTGGCGTCACTTCGTTTCCTTTTCCTGCTGATTTCATTTATAGATTTCTCAAAATCTCTAAATAGTCTTTTAATCGTGAGTTTCGCTTGACGTCGCAGCAGAACTTTGCTTCACGTCGTGACCCAGGGGCGTATATAGCCAGACATTTATTTCTTCACGTAGCAGGGGCGGGAGGTATGCATTTTCGTGCGTGTGTCTGTATATGTGCGTGTACATATTGTCACGGGGTCGTGACGTCGACGAAGACAACAGCCGGCGTGTTCACGATGAAACTCTTTATTTGGCCGAACCTGTGTCCGGGTAATGAAAACTCAAACTACAGCAATACACGCTGTACACTGATAGCGGCGAACTGGGCGTCGGCCGTCGATAACACAGCATCGCGGGATGCGCAGTCTTTTATACGTCACACATCGAACTTTCCAGCCTTATCACTGGTGGTCGCGCAAGCTCTGGAATAATCTTGACTATTCGCGTCGTGTGCGCAATCTTAACAAAATGATATATACTACAAGCTGGAATCTTGCCAGACATTCTGGTGCGCTTTGCGCAAGTCAGCAGCTACACGTGCAATGGGCCGGTAACAGAAAACATAGAAAGAAAGGAGCATGTGTGGCAATATGTATGCTTACAAAATCCAAAAATTTCGGGTTGGGGGGGGGGGGCGGGCGGGGGGAGGGAGGTGTTGATCTCCCCTAACCGCACCCTGGCTACGCCAATGAAGTCAAATTCTTGGCGAGTCCTTCTTGACGGTTGCATCCAAACTTTTCAGGCGATCATCGTGGTGATACGTTACATGCAGCACGCTCCCACAAGAACGAGGCGCAAAAGATGGCATACGTGGTGTACGGGTGTATGTCCTCGTTTGAGTGGTTGCTGCCTTGAAGAATACAAGACCCGAAACGTCGACTACAGCGACACCCCGTATTCAAGGATTTTTCATCTGTTGCAAAGAAGGTCGCACATCGCCATACATGCCTATAGTAGTCAGCCCTAAGAATAATGAATATTAAATGCAACTCCCAGCGCTGATATTTGCGTTGGTAGCGCAGTTGTTCGAAGCTTACGCTGAATTTCGGCTTACAGGTTTTTCTGTTGGCACAGGCTAGAGGCGCGGAATAGCCTGTACTGTGCAGTTTTACCTTAAGCATTGCTATTTATAACGCCGGCCGATGCCAAAGCGAAGTATGAGGAATACAACTTTCGTGATGCTTCCGCGACTGAGCAGCTTGCGCGTCATTGAGATCGGGTCACAGATCGCCGATGTTTGTGACGTCATCGTGACATATGACGACGCAGTGACGTGACATCGTTACTTGGTCAAAGGTGGGCCTATCCTGGTGGTAGTGCAACAAAGGGCGAGGTGCAGCGATTTTAGGATTAATACGATCGACTGAGAAGAAAATGAAAAGAAAAAAAGGACAACAATGATGACTTTCACCTTTGAGTCCTCTCAGGCAGATGCATAAGGGACTGCGTTAGTTTTTGTTCAGAGTGTCTAGAATTGCTAAAATTGCGAACTGCCCTTCTTTATTTCAGGGACGCCGTATAAACTTGTCACTAGTTTTTCACGTTCGTGTCAGCCTTGCCTTGCAGGCGCGGCTAGCAATGAACACACCAGCTGTTTCTTCATTTTCTTTATTGTACATAAAAAAAAGAAACATATAAGACGCTTGACACAAACAAAGACAGAGTATTGGTGAAAGCGGAACAATGTGTGCAGATCGCACCTGACGTGCCCCAAGTCCGGACTCCCAAACCCTTTGTCGCGTGTGAAGTCGCCGCAGCGTATGTGTGTTTCGCGGCTTCGTATATGGCATCGTGCCCGGAGAAAAATATCCTAGGCCTGGAAACTTTCATCTTGCGCCGGCCTTGTACCGAATCCAGAACAAATGACTCCACCGTGGTGTAGAGGCTCCTGGTGTACACTTGACAGCACAGTGTATAGGCACGTCGTCGGGCAGAGCGATGAATCGATTGCTGCTGGCACGTTCATCTTCGTGGAAGGTGCACGCCGGCGGCTTGGCCATGAGGCAGGAACGGAGTACGCAGAGCAACCGCGCGTCGTTTTTCCGTGTCTTGCACCGTGTCCGTGCCGACTGGCGCGTGCTTTATTGAGAATTACGTCATGGCGACCAGTCTGCTATGCGTTACGCCGCGCGGTGAACTGAAATGACTGCAGCGTTCCACACGTGCGCACGGTATAATGGCAGTCGTATGACTGCGGCCTCATTTCACGTCGCAGTTGTTTCCCCACGTCTACACTTACGTCTGTTAATACACAGACATAGCGCGCTGCTTAAAGGAGAACCACATGGAGCGTATTTTCGCCGTCGCGACGCGTCCCTTCGGCGTTGCGTGAAGGGAATGCTCTAGTCATTGGCGCAATATCTTTAGTGTGGTTACTGACCGCACTGTACACCAATGAAAGCGAATTTTCAGACGTGTTAACAGTTGGATTGCCGCACTGCAGTAAAGGAAGTGCATAACTACTGGGATAAACGCTCTAACGACATCGCGTGGGAAGGTATATAGAAGATACGTTCCATAGCAGTCGCTGGGGGGGGGGGGTGCTATAAAGTCTTCGCGCGGCGCATAGCGTACTGGTTGTCACAGCGTCCTTCCGCAATATAAAGCTCAGACATGGAAAATGAGCGGCGTAGCTCGGAGTGCTGGTCTCTTCGAAGAATGCCCCGAAGCCTGTTGACGACGTGACTGTGCTCGATCACTGCAAGGGAAAAAAAATGAGAGAACGCGACGAGCGACGGCGGGCGCTTCGTCGTCGTCACCGTCTCTCTCTCTCTCTATCGCGCGCTCTCTTTAGAGATACCTGCGCAGCTTGTAATGAACGACCTTCTTGGGGTACCTGTTCTTAATCTTGGTGATCTCGTACGCGTCGGCCCGCATCTGCTCGCGGGCGTCTTCCTCGGGCCTGAGCTTCTGGCGCTCCAAGAACCGCGTCAGCCCGTTCACGTAGTGCTTCGGCGCGTCCTCGCAGCGGACCTCATCCTCGTTCTTGCAGACGAGCGCCTTCTGGTCGAATACCGTGCCGTTGGTGCACAGGAAGCGCATGTCCGTCTGAGCGCAGATGTGGAACATGCGGCAGCCGGTCTCGACGTCCGCGTAGTAGCCGCCCACCGTCTTGCCCTCGCACGTGAACGACGTCACGGGCAGCTCGACGGCGGCCACGAGGAGGCCTTCCTCCTCACCGTGTTCCCGGACCTCGGCGGAGCGGCTCTCCACATCCTCCTGGGCTCCGACGTCGCGCACGACTCTCTTGTTGAACTTGGGGTACGCCCAGGGCTTCTTGTCGGCCAGGAACTTCTTGGTCTTGTCGGTGCGAGTGAACTGCAGGCTTCGAGCGCACGAGAAGCTGTCGCGCTCGTCGCACGTGCCGGTCTCCTGGTTGAAGGCGGTTCCTTCGTCGCAGAGCAGGCCGTAGTCTAGCAGCTTGCCCTTGCCGACTGGCACGCAGATGTGGAAGAGCTGGCAGTCGGTCTCCGGGTCGGCGTACACTCCTCCGGCCACTTTGTCCTGGCAGGTGAAGCTGGTCTGTGCCACGGAGGCGTGCCTATTGGGCGGCAGCACGAGTTTCACGGGGACGGCGGCGGCGCGCTTGGACCTGGGAGCAGCGGTCTTGGTTTCCTCCTCGTAGTCGTAGTACTCGTACTCGGCAGTCGACGGCGGCGGCGTGGTGGTGGTAGTGGCAAGACTGGCACCGGGCCTCCTGAGGTGCTGTCGCTGGGGGAGCCTGAATGCGGATCCGGGAAAGTTCTGAGGCTGCTGGGGTGCCAGGGTTGGCGGTGCTGTTTGCTGGACGATACCGCCGGCGGAGACGGCGTTGGTGGGGATTGGCGGAGGGCCGACGGGTGGAGTGCCCGCTCCGCCGCTCACTGGGTTAGCTGGGAAGACGGCGGCCGGAACGAGAGGGGACCTCACTGGCGACTGCGAGAACGGGTTCGGCTGGACGACCGCCGGCGCCACGGTTCCGAAGGTCGGGACCGTCTGAGTCGGTGGCTGGGTGAAGCTCTGCTGAGGACCGCGGATCACGGGGGTCCTGAACGGCGACGGCCTGAAGGCGGGAGCGGCAGGCCGCTGAGTCGTGGTCGTCGTCGTGGTCGTCGTGGCGGCGGTGGTGGTTGTGCTCTGTGTTCTGCTTCCACCGCGGCTGAACTGCGACCTCTGCGATGGCTGGAACCTCCTGCTAGACTGGGTGGACTGTTGCTGGTTGCGTCGTCTCTGCGCGGGAGTCGGCGGAGGCGGCGGCGCCGTGGTGGCGTCGTAGTCGGCGTCGTCGTCGTACTCAACGACGGGCCTCACGGGCCGCCTGCGCTTGTCCTGGCGGTCTTGGCTGCTCGGCGGCACGATGGCGTTGAAGACGGGTGCGTCGACGCGGAGGCTATGGTAGTAGTCCTTGTCGGTGTCGATGGCGCCCATCACGTTCTCGTAGAAGCGCTCGGCGAGGGCGCAGTAGACGCGGTCGTAGGGCGAGCACACGCGCGACGACTGGCTGAAGATGGTGCCGTTGGGGCAGACGAAGGACATCTTGGCCAGCTTGCCGGAGACGCCCGGCACGCAGATGTGGTACACCTGGCACTGTACCTCCGGGTCGGCGTAGTACTCTCCCGCCTGCTTGTCGGAGCAGCTGAACGACGTCTTCGGGATCTCGTGCACGTTGGTCGTCGGCGACTGCCGCCGGATCCGGTGCATGGGCTGCGGCAGAAAAAGAGAGAGAGTTAGTCACGAGAAAAAAAATTATCGGTAAGAAGAAACACTTCATCGCGTTTATCGTAACCTTCTACACGAGCCGATACGGTTGTATATCAGTGGGCCGCACATTCCATGTCTTCCAACTCGAACGACCGCAGTCGAAGGCGTCGTATATACCCTTGCAGTAAAACTCGTGCCGAGTAGTTAGTTCATATCGAACGCACGTTTTGAACTGCTTTTGAACAAGTTGGTTTATGTTGTTTGTTTAGTAACACATTTCTTTAGTGTGTGCTGGCTCCGGCGTTTCGAGAACTGAGCTTAAGTACCCGTTTAGGATCTAATTGGCGGTGAGGGGAAGAGGGGGGGGGGGGTCTACAAACTGTGTGTACCATATACACTCTTCACAGCAGCTGACAGGTACATGCCAGCACTTGCTTTCACTCTTATTTTCCCGCACAGTACGATAATGTTCAGAGGTGCAGTGTTCGTTCTCCTCCATTGCTTTTGACAACCCTTTAGCGTGGATCGACCGGGCTAACTGAATAGCGTCACAGGGCTTAGACCATAGTTGTGGAGGGACTTGCAAATTCTTTTTAGCGTTGTAGCTTGCCCAACACAAACTACCACCGACTTGCCCAAAATTTCCTTCTGGTGCGTCGATAACTGCATTCGCCAATAGATTACACGCGCCGGCTTGGTTCGACGACTAACCCATATTGTGATAACTGCGGTGCATAAGAAACGGCGGAACACATTTTGTTGGAATGCCCGTGATAGAGTGAATAAAGAACTTGCCTCCACAGCGGGATGTGCTCAACTTCCCGAGTACCGCCAGATCTCGGGAAAATACGTGGTGTTATGATTTCTTCAGAGCAACGTCAAACTTTAAATTTTATTTTCACGTTCCTCAAAGACGTTGACTTTACCGTTAGCGCCAACAGTGCAAATGTGGCCGTAGGAGCGCCCGTACTCTTCCTAAAGGCCACTGGACTGGCTGCATGGCTTTAGCATAGCGCCAACTTGACGGGACTGCTTTCCTCCCTAACTTAATATCGTCATTCATTACTGTTTTATAGACGATAGTCTTTCTTGGGGAACTTAAACGCAGAAATTTTGGTCTGTCTTTCTGTCTATCTGTCTTTCTGTTTGTCGGCACGTCACCCGAATCAGCCAACCGGCCAAAGTTGAACCACTTGCTTACCGCCCACCCATCTTGAACTGGTACGACTGTTCATACTTGTGAACGTTGTCGATCGAAAAGTAAATATTACGCATATCTGAGGCGTAACATCATTAGGTAAGTATTAGGTGGTGTGTTCCTTTAATAGAAAATACATAGATACGCAATTTTAAGGACCTTGGTGGTATGCGTTTAACGTTGAGACAGTAACGCGTTTATTAAAAGATCCACAGCTGAAGCGATCAGCGGTCCAAGCCGAGCAAGCGCGAGCGCCAACAACAACCGTCTTCGTCTTCTTCTTTCGCAGGCGTTCTTGTCTGCGCCCTACCATGTTACAAATCACTCCCCCGCGGAAAAGGAGCCATCCTGGCGATCTAAGGAACAGGTACAACTGGCGGGTCATAATGCGGCTTCAGTCGATCGACGTGAACAGTCTCGCGGCCGTGACGACGGCGGTCCGTAGATGATTGAACAGGCTCAATAATATAGTTAACTGGGGATGCTTGACGTAGGACGTGGTAGGGGCCTTCGTACTTAGGCAGTAGCTTTGTGGAAAGACCAGGAGCGGAGGAGGGAACGCGAAGCCACACCAACGTTCCAGGCGAATACGACTGAGGAGGCAGGTTTTCGTCGTGACGGTCCTTCTGGCCCTACTCGCCCTACCATGTTACAACCCCAGTTTCTTAAATGGGCCCTGCAACACCTTTCTTTGTTATATTGGAATAGTCCCATTATTGACGTATGACTCTTCACGAGCCATATGCCGCAAAATTTTTTCGAATCCGTCAAGTCTAAGTGGTGTTACCAAATTATAGAGATCACGTTCCGCAGCTTTCTCTCTCAACTCAACGCAGCGAGCGCGCGGAAAGCTGCGCGCGGCGTGAGGGGAGGGAGGGAGGGCGGAGGTGCAAGGAGGCGACGTCAGCGCCGGCGGCATTTTTTTTCATTTTTTTCTCTCTGGCGTCTCGGCGCAACCACGTGGTCTGTGCCGCCACTTCCGGTCGGCTTGCGTCGTTCTCGTCGAGCGGAGTCGATCGCGCTGTGTATCGCGCGTGCTTGAAAACTGCGCGTCGGTTTGGTGATGTTGGGTGTGCACCTCGAACGCCGTAGTGTTTCCATCGCTCTGCCAACCATGGAAGCAAACGTGCGCGCTCGTTTGGGACGAATGACAGCTGAGATCGGTTTCGGCCCATACTCCGATACACCGCCTCGTAAGACGGCACTGGCAGACGACCCCGAAGCGCCGCCATTACCGGACGCCAGCATTGTTATCGGAGACACGCTGCGCCCGTGCCTCGGTCGGTCGTGAGAACGTGCCGACGATGCAGTTCTCAGCTGACGAGGCAACACTCGAACGGCTGCCACTCTCAACGGCAACCGGCGATGGTCAAAAGCACAGAAATATTCACGTTTTCGGCACTGCGCATGGCGAAGAAAACGGAACCACGCAACTACGAGCAGACGAGCTGTCGGTGAGACCGGAAGTGCTAATATTAATGTTTGTTCGGTGTTTTTAACGCGATAACATAATATAAACATACATATTATCTACTTATTGAACTCAAAATTAACAACGAAAGTAATAATGAGGGTGTTATCGTGATTATAACATCAGCCAATGGTGGAACTGCCGACAATCGCGTCATATTTTGCGGACTAATACATCATTTGTCGAGAGAAGAGGGAGCGATTTTCAGCTGACTTTGAGAATTTATTGTAAATTCCAGGCCGTGCGCATCGCTATAATATTTGGCTCGCGTGTTCTCGGGAGCCTCGACTACCGATCGGCAGCGCTTTTTGAGCATGCTCGAAAAGTGTTGCAGGGCCCCTTTAAGGTGCGCTGAAAATGCGACTGCGCTGAAACTTGTCTTCCTCCGTGCCCCCTGCACAAGCTCATGTTGTGTATCGGTTTCGGTTCAGTATTGCATTGTACGAATGACAGGGGGCGCCGCTCTGGCATTCCTGTTTTACCCAGGCGACGTGTAAATAAGATAGTTTGTGGAGAGTACTCGTTGAGTGCGGACGTTTCTTCTCCTTCGGCGCATCGCGCCAAACAGAGTGTTCGGGCTGGCCGGCGTCCCCACCGGTCGCGTTGGTCACCGCCGGTCTTCGCCTGCCGCTGCGCCGGGACTACCAGCCCGCAACACAGCACTCATGTTTCCCGACGTATTGCCAGATGGCGTCCATATCTCACGCAGTGCCTCTTCTATCGGACGTTTCTTCTCCTTCGGCGCATCGCGCCAAACAGAGTGTTCGGGCTGGCCGGCGTCCCCACCGGTCGCGTTGGTCACCGCCGGTCTTCGCCTGCCGCTGCGCCGGGACTACCAGCCCGCAACACAGCACTCATGTTTCCCGACGTATTGCCAGATGGCGTCCATATCTCACGCAGTGCCTCTTCTATCGTCTTTAGACGACATTTGCAGCGAAGCACGCAGATACGCGGCCAATTTTTCTTCCCCATTCCCCTTCCCCGATGTAGAGTAGCAGGCTATATAGAGCGTACTATCGATCAGACCGACCTCTCCGTCTTTCTATAAATACATCTCTCTCTCTCTAAAGTGGCTTACTCCACAACTGTTACGTTTAATATTTCACCTGGACATTCCACGACAATATATTTTCTTTTCTTTTTTCCTTTCTGCCCTCCTTCTCCTCCTAGGGCCTTTCTGTCCTCAGTCCCCTACCTCTTACAGAGTAGCGTGAAGGCACCTGTATATTTGCCGGCAGAATTCTTCATACTGCTGTAAAGAGCTTTCTTATGAGCGAGTCGAAGCGATCGATCCAATCCACATCGCGCGCTGTCGCGAGTCGCTGCAAACAATTACAAGGCGAAAACTATTATATCGTCCTCGCATCTGTTCCCGTTGCGTCACAGTCGGGGTGCATCAAAGCGCGCACAAACCAGTTTCGTAAAGGGTTTCGTTTATTTGCAGCGCGCCCGCGTAGCGTCATACCAGTTTCGGGGATTATTACTCTTCCAGCCCCAGGAAGCAACAGCACCGCGTCGTTGTTTCTCTTAGTCTTCTTCTGTCTTTTTTTTTTCACGATTCCATGTATATAAGCTCTGCCCCTCAAAGCGCGCGAGTGTCAAAATATGCGCTGCGAGCTAAGCCGTAATGACTTGTCTTGCGAAGATAGCGCTGTTTAACCTCGGAAAAGAGGTATGCGTTCTTGCACAGCGGAAGGCTTGGTTCCAATGTACCGTTATTCCGTTTCAAATAGATTACTTCCGATTGCTTTCTCTCCTGCATTATTTTTCCTGAGAGAGAGAGGTGGTACTGAAAAGCGTGCATATGCAAGTAGAACAATATCACAAGTCAACGGGTATACTTGTGTCCGTGTGTTCGCTGCTACCTTTGATATATGATCAGCTCTTACCAACTTGTTCGACTACCCGCCTTAAGTTGTCGTATAAAGCACGTAACCTGTCGTGCTGGAATGCTCGAGGGCGCGGGTTCGATTCGCGGCCACGACAAACGCGAAGAACACCCGTGTGCTTAGATTTAGGTGTTCCACGATGTCTAAATTAATCCGCAGTCCCCCATCACTGTGTGCCTCATAAGCCTATCTTGATTTCGCCACGTAAAGCCACAGCAGTTATTATTATTGACTTGTACAGGGTCGACCACATCCAAGGTGAACACCTCATTAGTATTCAAACCGGTAAAACTGCAACGTTTGTTCTACTTCGCGAGGGCAATGTCCCTTATTTCACCTCTAATCATGGCGTCGACAAACATAATAATGACTTTCCGAATTATGTATCAAACGTCAGCTTCTGCGAGGTATTCAATGCCAATGAGATGTTCACCTTAGTTGTGTATAACCCTGTACAACTTCCAGTCGTTCAAGTGGGGAGGACAGGATGGAGTTGCCGTGGCATAAAAATGAACACAGAAAAGAAACCAGGACGTCTCATGCGTGCAATCAAAGGCCCCGGGCTTTGGAACCGCTAACGCCGCCAGTGGCGCCTCGGGCGCATGATTACGCGGTCGACACGTGCCGGGCTGTTTCCACGCATTCTCTGACGACGCGGTTGCAACTATGCCGTTTAGCGTCTCTCAATCGCTTGTTTAAGCGGCCGCTGTTTTTGTCTCGGGGGGAGGGGGGGGGGGGCGGAGGGGGAGTGATTAATGAATGCGAGGAAGCCGGAAGCCCTTAGGCCTATTTGTGTTTCGGCAATCACAGCGTTGATTTTGACACGAATGCAGTTTGGCAACTCGTGTTAAAACAGGAGTGTTGAGAACTGCTCGAAACTTGTTTGCGGCGTGAGCGTAGTCCCATGCGGCCGCTCGCACG
This sequence comes from Rhipicephalus sanguineus, assembly GCF_013339695.2. Classification (NCBI taxonomy): domain Eukaryota; kingdom Metazoa; phylum Arthropoda; class Arachnida; order Ixodida; family Ixodidae; genus Rhipicephalus; species Rhipicephalus sanguineus. The sequence goes on along the minus strand of NC_051185.1, from coordinate 9,187,129 downwards.
CCTGCCTCGGCGACATTGCCGACGTATGTTGTTAATGCTCCCGTTGTGCCTGTCCTACAAACAAATTAAAATATTCGGCTGGTTAGTTGTTCATATTCTTCTTTCTTTATTCAATACTGCAAACCTTACACAGGTCCAAGCAGGGTGGGCGCAAAAACAAACAAATAAACAAAGCAAATTTAAACAAAGTTAACACAGTTTGAAAGTTCAAACTGTAGAAACGATTGAATGTAGAGACAGCGCAAAGTATGCTGACGTAAATATTTGAGTTTATATATTATATTTACTTGGTTGTACTGTTTTTCTTTTTCTTAGCTTAACTCGATCGTGCTGAAAACTTTGCGATTCGTGAACTGTTGGATTAATACTGTTAATAATTGTTGGCGTTTTACGTCCCAAAACCACGACATGATTATGAGGGACGCCGTAGTGGAGGGCTCCGGAAATTTCGATCAGCTGGGGTTCTTTAACGCGCACCTAAATCTAGCGCACCTAAATCGCGTGAGGGGGAGACAGAAAATTAGGTGGGTAGATGAGATTAAGAAGTTTGTAGGTATAGCCTGGCAGCAGAAAGCACAGGACCGGGTTGATTGGCGGAACATGGGAGAGGCCTTTGCCCTGCAGTGGGCGTAGACATGCTGATGGCGATGATGAAACCCAGTTACACGGGCCTCAAACATATCGCTTCCATCGAAATGCGGCCGCCGCGGCCGGGATTCGATCCCGCGACCTTCGGGTCAGCGGTCGAGCACCATAACCACTAGACCATCACGGCGTGTCTTATTGTGTTAACACATCTGGTGTTCTACTCCGGTGCTTCACTTGTCGCTTGTCTGTTGACTCCTTTCTGTCCTAGCTTTTGTAACAGTCCGTGCCACAGCGCAACGAACATACGAAACGGAAAGGCATTGAAGTTTTCTCTTATGGAATGCATATAGTAATTTGGTGGGACGATAACTGGACCGCCAACGCCGTCAGGAGGCGTTGAGGACGTGATGACTAAGACGCGGCGTTAAGTGCGCGGCCTTTTGAACCTTACAAGCAAGTCGCTCATACTGGGTCAGAGCGAAAGGGTCGCGACGAAGAAGTCGGCGTATCGCACCCGCGTCCTAGTTTATTGGAACATCCGACTTGCAAAGCAGTAAGAAGCACGCGGTAGCTGGAGGAAAGGGGCGGTAGCTAGCGAGGTGTGTCGAAGGTAACAGAGCGAATAGACAGCACCCCCCCCCCCCCTCTTCCCCCTGCGTCACAAGACGACGTTGGCGTCAAGGAAGCGTCAGCCGGCTGCAGCGCGTCTCGCTAATGGCAGCGCGGCTGTCAAACGCAAAGTGCTGCAGGAGCATGCTTAACCCTTTCAGGCTTATAGCAGTCATTTGCGAAGTGTAGTTTCACCACGGTTTTTTGCATATTTAGACTCGTGCACTGCGCATGCACTGTGGTTCATACGATTTTTTAAAATGCGAAGCTTTTTATGGGAAGTGAATATAGTGTATCTTCGGACCCCTTTTATGGTGGTGAGTGTTAAAAATAGCGATTTGCCGAGTTGTCGTGGTGGTAAAACACTAATATTAGATCTAAAGTAGGGCTTAAAGACTATCGCTTTGAAAGGAATAATTGATAGCCACCCGTTTGTAGCACGAAGCCACAAGGAAATCCATGCGGATTTCTCAAGAAGGAATGCTTCTTAGGTGAAAAATTCGTCGTGGTTCGGGGATCGAACCCGGGACTAACGCCTTTCCGGGGCTGTCGCCACATTGCGGAATTTCACAGAACTCATTTGCAAAGGCTATCTTATAAAGCGGTATTCAAGGCGAAATATACATTAGAAGATTTCATAGGTTTGTCAGAAGCCTGCTGTGTGAAACCTACCGTATCTAAGCGCATAATACCAGCAGTGCCAAACGTTGGTTAGCATTGGCTAATGTTAGCTGACTGTTAGGTTTTGCTCTCCAGCTCTGGCTATCTGCTGACCGCTGTAGGCTAACCTTGATTAATCTTCTTTATCATCATCATCAGCCTATGCCATGTCCATTGTATTTCTCTGTCTTGCGCGAGCTGATTTTCACATTGATGACGTTGATGATAGCAATGTGATGAATTGGTATATGTCAGGGGCGTAGCCAAGGGGGGGGGGGGGGTTGGGGGGGTTCAAACCCCCCCCCCGAAATTTTTCAGTTTTGCTTGCGTGTATAGGCACGCACACATACATACACACGCACGAACATACATAAAGTATGGTTGAACCCCCCCCGAAAAAAATTTCTGGCTACGCCCCTGGTATATGTATACTACTGTGTCTTTGCCTCGTTCCTTAATATGCTTCGTACAATGTCCGAGTTAAGTAAAATCGCGACAGGCTTTCCAGTTCTTGAGTGAGTTTTCGTCAAGTTTGCAGAATGTGGGCTTCATGAGATAACTCTCTAAAGGTCTATTAGAGATGAAAACAATTACTTCATGTCTACCATATTTATATGGCCATACCTGCCGACTGAAAAAAATCTGGCTGATATTAATGAGACATTGTGAAAAACAATGAAATGAGTGAACCCGACAGCGGCGACATACTGACATCGAAAACACGTTGAATATATCATACAAAACTTTTCGCGAATTCTTCGGCCAGAAATTCAATTAAATGCAGTTAAAGGCCCTCCTTTCTGAGGGACATTGCCTAAGGGGTGGGTATTTATTGAGATTAAGAAATATTAGTATTGAATGTGATCATCAACAAGACGGTCTTCAAAAGTAGATGAAGCGAAGTGTTCGAAGATGTATGCGGGACGTGTTAAACGTAATCCTTTTTATTGGTAATTTTATGAAGCTTCTATACGCAACAAGGAAGGAGTGCGCCCTTACCCGATCATGAACGAAGTCCGAAGTGGCCAAAGGCAGCAGGGCAGCCAAGGCCAGCAGCCCTGCAACAAAGGGAAGCACATTGTTTGTGAAAGCTTCCATTTTCATATACGTTGTGACCAAACTATATTATTTTACAGTGACAGATAGGTGGGCAAGTTGGTTCGGGTGCGTAAGGATGTAAAAGGCAACACTAGAACGAATACGAAAGGATGAGAAGAGGACAGGACATTTGCTGTACCCACGACTGGAGTACTGTTGTCAGTACAGCGCATGTGCTGTGTTCTTGTCCTTTTGTATTCGTTCTAGCGCTGCCTTTTACATCATTACGAACCCAAACTATCCTAGTTGGTAGCTTGTAACGTCTAGTTCTGTTTTCTTTTTTTTCCCAGCTGCGAACTTTCTGTGTCGTATTTCTGTTTCATATAACATACTATTTAGTACATACACACATACTTAGAGGCATATTTACTTCCAATTAGTAATACAGTGATATGTTATAGGCCAGCCAAAGCTTCAAGGGCCTTAAAGGCTTCGCATGGCTGACGGCATGAAACATTTAATTACCTGACATAGAATATAACAATACAATAAAACATGGCACATAAACCATGCCACGAGTTTCTCCACTGTGGCAAATAGGTGCACTATCAGCAAGCTGCGAGAACTGATGAGAACTCCGTAAACTAAGGTTTTCTATTCTCACTTGTCGAAGAATGCGGACGTCACGAGCTGCAATCGAATCCACGGCATAGCGGTCAGCAACAGAAAGCTCTACAGTCGCCGAGTAGCGGTAGTGGCGGTTGTTCTACAAGGGCCCCAGAATGAGGTCTCGAGGAATTAGTCGTGCACGTACCCCTCTCCCTGAAATTACTACAACTCAACTACTCAGTGCATCACGCTGTTGGAATGGGGGACGCTGTCTTAGGCGTGGGCGCGTGCAAGTGTCGCGCCGCGTTCTTTATTATTATTTTCTTTCCCGACGCTCGCATGAGTCAGGTCCTCCAGTCAATGAGGTCACTCGAGAGTTGTTGAAGAGACGACGACGAAGTGTGCCTCTTGCACAGCGCTTTGTTTACCGGGTGACAGTTTTTGGTGATTTGTCATGTTCCTCGCGTAGCCATCGGTATTTTATTTGGCTACACTGGAAGTAGACTGGCTTCCGCACCCTCCAGGCATGCCTCCGCCGTCGGCGGGCCCCTCGAGGAAACGGCACAGCGAACTCAGCGACGCCGACAGTGAGTCCACCGAACTGTATTCGGCGAGCAGTGACGATTCCGACGATGGATTCACGCCTGTTTACAGTCGTAAACCAAAACGAAGATCTATGGGTGCTTCATCAGCTTCAACCGCATCTACTGTGAAGCCGAAGGTGGCTTCAACGAACTACACCGTCTTATTTGTGCCTGTTACGCCATCGGACAATCTGAGACACCTGAATCGGCAGACAATCTCGAGGAAACTCGAGTCTCTGGCTCCAAACGAAATCAAGGATGTTCGAGTCAACCCCCGCAAGAATGTCTTGGCCATCGATGTTATACACCAGGCATCTCTGCTTGCTCTGACCAGGGTCACAGACTTCGACGGTATAAAGGTTCGAGCTCACCTTCCACTTAACAAGGACATGGTGGTAGGCGTCATATACGATGTCGACATCTCCATTCCTTGTGGCGACCTTCCAATGCTCATCAAGGAAGTTAGTGATCATAGCAACATAGTCCTAGTCTCACGTCTGGGCAACTCGCGTTGCGTAAAGATTGTCTTCAAAGGCGACATATTGCCATCCCACGTGAAGGTCGGACACTTTCGTCACGTGGTCCGTCCATTTACACCACGACCACTCCAGTGCCGTAAATGTCAAAAAATGGGTCATGTGAGCGGAGTTTGCAGGAACGTGGCGATTTGCCCCGCTGTGCAGAGCCACACAATGCGGAATCCTGCCGAGCAACTGTCCTGAAATGTACCAACTGCTATGGATCACACGAAGCCTCATCAAGGGACTGTCCATTGGTGAAAAAGGAATGGAGCGTCATGAGACAGATGGTACGGGACGGCTCAACGCACAAAGAGGCCGCTGATGTGGTGAGAAATAGACAACGACGCTCGCGACGGCGACGACCGTCTAAGGCTACTGCGGCGCGATCTGGACGGACAACGCGATCTCCTACTCCGACAGACCGTCAGACTTCTCCGAAGCGACAGCTACCACCACTGCCGCCACCACCACCGCCCACTGCATCACAGTCGGAGAGCCGAAAAGACGCAGAGGCTTTGAAAGCGGCGGCGGATGTCGCGTGGCCCTCGCTGCCACCACTGCGCAGTCATAAAGAGCCGATGCAGAATGGCCCGCAATGTACATCATCGTCCACAGATGATTGCCACGACAAAAACCTACAAGTCCTCGCTGTGTTGAGGTCTCTCAGGACCACGATGCGCACTCTCCTCAACGGAATGACAACTCCGTCAGCTCAATGTGCTCTGCAAGTTCTGGATTCCTTGGACCTAGTCCTTGCAAGCCTTTTTTAACGCCTACTTCTAGACAACCGCAGAGGAAGCGATGTCAAATATTTCTCGGTTGTGACTGTCTGTGTGTGTGCGGTGAACACTGCGCGTATTACTTGTTCCTTCGTTCCTCCTTGCTCTCTCTATTCTTTTTTCTCCCCTTCCCCCTCCCCCGTGTAGGGTAGCAAACCGGGTGCAACCTGGTTAACCTCCCTGCCTTTCCTTCGCTTTTATCTCTCTCTCTCGAGAGAGAGTTGTTGGCTCGCGTTTTTGTGTGCGGTTTATTTCGTTTGCTGTGAACCAGAAAACCTTGCTGTTGCTGCTCATTTCAATCAGTGTCTTATGGCCTCGATGAGAAAAAAAGGACGGGAGCGCATTATTGCTACCGAACACTTGAAAGCAGACTGCGATAGTTCGATGAAGCGCTTCGCTGTCGTGCCAGTGAGTGAATTACTTTGTTTGTTATTGCGTTCTTTACACAGTGGCATCACAACCGCCGCGGTGTTTTGTTGGCGTTAAGCTGCTGAGCACAAGGCCGTGAGTGCGATGCCTGGATACGGCAGCCGCATTCTGACGGAGAAGGAAACGCGAGAACCTTCGACGCGCACCGCGCTTTGTCTGCATGGTAAAAAGAAACAGGAAAAAAAAAACACCAGGTCGCCAGAATTAATCCAGGGACCTCCACTACCACCGTCCCACAATATGCATAGTTCCTTGAAGTTATTAATAAAGGCTCATAATTTTGATATATGCACAAATAGAATTATTGCTGCTGCTTCCGCTGGAAGCCGATGCATAATAACGCACATGTTCGATAAATCAATTTTAAAATGTATTTGTGTGCTCGGCTTTCATTTTGTATGTGTTGCATATTTGAACGACTAGAAGCACAAGTTTGAGTAGAATGCTTGTAGAGTCGTTTAGGTAGGTGGAGTGGTGTTCAGAATTACGTTTTTCTTCTAAGATGAAGTTCGCCTTGAACTGGCAATAATTTTTTGAGCGCGGAATGTACACACACATAAGACACGAAGACAGGACGAGCGCTAGACACATGAGAATTCTAGCGCTCGTCCTGTCTTCGTGTCTTCTTTTGTGTATGTGTGTTTATATTTTGCGCTGCAAAAAATGATTGCCAGTTCTAGCAGCCAACCAGCCCGCATTACCGATTTGACTGTTCGCCTTGAAGGGACGGGTGCAGAATCGGTTGGTCATGAAGAGGTCAGTCGGGGTACGACTACTCATTGCAACGGGCCTCGCGAACGACGAAGACTGTGATGAACCTGTGTGTTCTTGTGTTAGTCTGTGACTGTGTCCCGCGCCATCATTGGAGAGAGTTCGAGCCATGAACTTCACTCACCCGTGACCAGTTTTGAGGTAGCCATGTTTCCTAGCCCGCCTTCACGTCAGCAGGTCCTGGACTTTGACTCCTGTAGTGGGCAGAAAGAAGAAACAACGAGGATCGCGTGAGCGGTCACAATGGCGCATTGTTCCTCCTACACTTAACAATGTACTTCGACCGAAAACCAGAGCGCCGCGTGCATTGAGGTTGTTTATTATCGAGCCCCCCAGAACCCCTTTGGTTATAGTTTATTTTTCTTCAGCTGGTTCGTTCGGCTGGTCATTCGTCCTTGTAGAAGAATGATTGTCAGACCATCGGACAGCTAGCCATTCCATTCGCACGGGAACCAGCTGACAATCACGGTTCGTCTCTATCGTAATCAATCTTTCATTTTTCGCATTACATAGAGCACCGTCGGAGACGTGCCAACCTTGCCCCGCCGCGCACTGCGCAGTGGCATCTGGTGCAGAGCGCGGGATGACAATGGCGGCATCTTTCGAGGGTGTCCCTCTCCACGAGCAGAGTAGAGTCAACTCGGTATGCGCGCACGCCATCTCGCCGTCGCCGCCTCGCGTGGGGCATCGTCTAGCCACGCACGTATTCTCACTCGCTGGGCGCCTGACCCAGAGCCCCCGGCCTGACCCCAAGGGAGGCGCTGTGTGTAACGCGTTATATTAAAGGTGGGCGTACGGGGTCAGGCTGCAGCAGACACCTTGGCAGCTAGCGGCGGGCGTTTTCGCACGTGTCTGTTGCGAAGACGACGAAAGGGAGGAAGAAGAGACGAGGAAGGGAGTAGGGGGTTTCTGTAGGTATGCAACGGTTTCTCTCGTGCTATACAGGTCACACCGCCGTCTGCTGCTGGGTTCTTGTGGGCGGCTTTGCGTGCGCAGCGGATGCAGTCGTCATTCAACGCCGCCGCAGGGAAGCGGCAGCCGCTTATGCAAGCGCTGATTTGTTGATAGCGGGCCCCTGTTGTACGGTCGAGGCACGCGAACAACGCAGCTATGCAGCCTTCCCCGAGCAGGCTTTGCCCCTTTCGCCAGTTACCGAAGGTTTCCTTTATCTGCCTCGTTAGCCTTTGTATGCCACGGTTGCGAAAGTGAAAAAAGAGCCGGCTTGCCAGTGGACTCCTTACGGAAAAGACGGGGCGAAGTAGTCCGTTGTCCTATGAGGATTACGAAGTCGGAAGATGGCGCGATAAGATTACACGACGACTCTGCTGCGACCGCTTTCGCACATTGTCGCGTGCGGTTCCGGCGAGGTATTCGCCTAGTAAAGGGCGCACTGATTGATGCGCGCGGTTTAAGGACGGTTTAGTGAGCGCAGATTGCAGGGCGCTCTCGGATGGCTTCGCCTGCGTGTGGTTGCCGTCCCGGTTAAGGCTATCGCCTGACCGCGTGCCGTCACGAAGACGACGCCTTGTCGGTTCATCTCGGTGTAATTTCCAAAAGACGTGACTGATGTTTGTTGGGCAACCAGATCTGATCATGCTGCCGCGGCCTCCTCTTGACTAAATGGCGTTGCCACTTCAGGCGAGGAATGAGTCGGTAGTGTTGGTGGCAAACTGTTCCAAAACGCGATATTGTTGACCCCAGCTACACTTTGGCGGTTACCGTGCACTGCTTATCTGTTTCGTCTAATCCTCGTCGCGGCGCATGAACTTGGACAAACGTCCGAGTGTGGCGTATCTCATATGTAGCAATACTGTCCGGTGAGCTGTTTGTAATCTCACTGGAGTTGCGACTTCTCAACACTGACGTAACGAGGTTACGCGTCGAAGGAGACGTTTTCAATCTTAACTACGATTCGTACTCATCGACAACGTTGTAACATCGTTGTAACTTATGTATGCCCTCGTACGAATAAAAGGGTGGCTCGGGCAGTGTAGCACATGCTTGCGATAACGTGTAAAGCCACTAATCATGAGAGGCGAGCGGTATGGCGAAGTTCTTTGGTTCGACGATCGAGATTGCGCGGCAACGCGCTGTGACTTCTTATCATTGCACTAATGTGCAATTATTGTCAATCTAATGCCAATCCTTGCACTACAGTGTGACTCGCAACGACATGCGCTGGCCTCCCGCATTCACAATGACACCGCGCTTTTGTCACACTTCGGTGACTGTAAGCGCTGGTCACAAGAGAACGGTCCAATGATCCCGGAATGTTTTGTCCGAACGGCCGCTCGGGCAGTTGGCAATCAGTTGGCAGGGCGCATGGCACAGACGGGAAAGGCAACAAGACTTGATTCTTAAGTCAGGCGTGGCAACAGCAACAGGAAAAAGATGTGCAAAAAAAGGGGAATATTTTTCGAGGGGCTCGTTTCTTGGTTAGGCACAACCAAATGAACCCAAACACAATTACGCCAGGGAAAGCATTGGGGCCATAATTGTTGTATTTAACAGTAGCGTAGTAATAATGACGCGAATTGAATAAAAAGAACGTCATTATTACTACACTACAGTTAAAGACAACAGTTAATGCCCCCCCCCCCCTGCTTTCTCTGCCCTAATTCTCTGTTGGGTTCGTTTGATTGTGTTTAACAAGGAAACAAAATGTGCAACTTATCAAGCCAGAAAAATCGCTCCATGTTTGCTTGGTGACACAGTCGCCTCAGCTAACGTTTTTTGTTGTTTCATCGACATCATTGTTCTTTGCGTAAGTGTATCGGTCGTCACGTGACAACGGAGCACGTGATTGAGCAATGTGCCTCCGCAAATGAATTAACGTGTACGAACTATCAGGGCGTATAAGCGTATACACTCAGTTCCTTCCGGTTTGCGTTTCTGTTTTGCGTTGTCTTTATCACTTCCGCGCGCTTACCTTCCTATACGTATGACAGACTGGAAATGAAAAAAAAAAAAAAAGGAGAAGCGAAGCAAGCACGCGAGTCACTTGCCGGCGGGCAAGTGTGCACAAGAAAAGCCCGGCTGCCGGGCAATATATTCGCGAGGAAGTCCACTTTCTCCGCTCGACGGCTCAATGAATTAATAGGCCTAAAGGAAGAAGCAGGGCTGCGTGCGCACAGCGGGAGGTACACGTAAGAAGAGCACAGCTCGGGGGCACTTCTTGACCTCTTGTATTACTTCCCCCATTTGCAGTGCTTGTGCGCACGCGCGTGTGCTGAGAAGGCAAGAAGCCACCGCTTAACCTCGCACCCATTGGCTCGAGGCATGTTCTGCGAGAATGCGGAGGTTTGTGCCGTGGAACGGAAGCCATACCGGATCGCTGGCCGGCGCTTGGGTGCCTGATGCTTCCAGTACGCGAGCTTATATAGACCCCCCGCTGCACGTTTGCCGTTCGGAAGCGTTCTTACCCGTAACGCGCTTCCTTAGTACGGTATAATAGGGTGTTTCTTAGCAGTGACGGCAATACCTTTTACGCTATAGTGTACTAAGATGCGAAAACGTGTTAGCTGCGCGACTTGCTCCAACTGGGCACATATAATGAGACGATTGTGGCTAATACAAGTCTTCCTAATTAAAGAAAGCTACGTGCCGACCACGACGGTGCGGTATTTCCGTACTTACTCTAGGATAAACCGGCACTCCTAGGACACCCTAATGATGTGACTGGCGTGATTGGGCTACGGTATCTGCGGTAGCTGCTGAGCGCGAGATCGCGGGGTCTAATGCCGTGCCACGACAACTGAGTACCGCTTGTGCGTTCAACTTTATATAGATGCGTTTAAGGAAGCCTAATAGCGGTAGAACTTAACATAGATGTGTTTAAGGATGCCTACTATCGGTGAAACTTAGCGGGCAATCAACTGCTCCTTTTTTCATTGACCACAGCGCAACCTTCGTATATTAAACTATGGCTGACTGATCGATCAGTTGATTGAGACTCCGACGATTATTCACCGTGCTTCTCCGTTCTAGATCTCGTTATCAAGATGCACTGTGGGTTTGGGTAAGAGTTAATGGGTTCGCCATCCGCCAGTCGTGAAGCTCGTCCTGTCTGCCAATCCTGTGACCTAGCATATGGCGGCGACGTGGAGAGATTTAAATGACGTCGCCCCTCGACTCTCTATAACCGTTTCTTCCCTTTATCTTTTTGTTCGTTAAATCGGAACGTTAGCAAACTGAGCTTTCGCTAAACCGTTGTTTTCAGCGGTATCTCTACCACACCGCTATACTACCTCAGGAATCGAAGTAGTGACCTCTGACTTCGGTCTACATAGCCTGCATTTGTGCAGCGGATTGAAATGGGGTGTTTCAGTGCGCGGTGTGTGGAGAGATGTTGCGAAAAGAATCCCTGAGCACTCTCACACACACAGAGACGTTCAGAGACCGCGCCGTCCTCTGACGACAGCTCGCGCCCGGCGTTCTTGTACGACGATTACGCCCGTCCATAACAACGACAAGACGAAGTCTCTATACACATGCCCCTGTATCGCATCTCGAGGCCACGTGCAGGGGGTGCGTGGCGAGCAGACAGAGAAGAAGAGGTCAGCATGCCAAAGAGAAGATGGTCGCGCCGAGATAAGTTCAAGGGAAACCGGTGTCTCAATCGCTGTCGGGCGTACATCGAGACGCGTGGCTGGATTGAGTGCGCAATGGAGGAGCCAGAGAATACAGAAGGTCGGCCAAGACGACGACGTAATCTGTTCGAGCTTTGAGGAATTCTGGTCAGGACGTCGCGAATGTACGAGGCGCGCACGCCCCCTTGTATATATATCTACTCGTTGGAAATGCTCACGAGCTCTCTAAGTACGCCGGTTGGTTGATCGAATGTCTGGCGGGCTCTCTCTCGTCGTTCTGCGGGAGGCACTCGAACAGCTGATATTGGAATGTCCCACATTCCTTACGCAGCGCACGTAACTATACTAAAGCAGTATGGTCTGTTTCCGAGATGATGTGCTTCTCAATGCGACTGCAGGCTCATCGTGCCCTGCTGACTTCCCTTCAAGAAACTGACCTTTCCTCCTGTTTGTAGAGTTTTCTTCCATTTTTTTTCGTTCCTACCTTTTCTTGGTCTGTGTTTTCTGACAAGGTGGTAGTTTGGGCTAGTTAGTGTTAATAACTAGCAGTAACCCGTCGTTTTATTGTGTTTCCTGTCTTTAATGAACTAATTAAATCATTTATCTTCCCTCCTTGCTACCTTCATTTAATCTTATCTGTTCCCTCCTCCCGAAGGAGCAGACAGGTGTTGTGACCCTCTCCGTAGCGGTTGCCACCCTGCTCCCTATTTATTTCCTCTTTGTACTACCTCTCTGCCTTTCTGTACATAAATATCCCCACTCTCTCTCATGCCAAATAATGGTAATAGCCATCGTCATCATCTGTAGGGGGTCGATCCCGCAAAAAAAAAAAAAAATAAAGCTGTTCCCTTTGACAAGTTCAGGTCGGTTGGGTTACTGATGAAATCGTCGACCGTCGCAATGTGATGTCCTGAGGCGCTTTTGAGCTTCGATGGAGCTGTTCTTCGAATGGCAGGCGCTGCTCAGAATGTCTTTATGTCTGCTCTTTTAGGCATTTTCAGCGTGGCTGGCCTTGTACATTTTCATTTGTAGCCGAACACGTTTCTCGACTCATTGTATCAATTCCTTACATTCGGAATGCGTTTTCGTTTGATGTCATTCCTTCGCTTCGATTTGTTTCTTTCTCTCTTTTTTTTTTCATGGTAACTGTCACTGACAAATATCATTTTGCGTTCATTTCCTTCGTTCCACCTCGAACTGCCGAAGTCATAGAAGCGCGCAGCAATTCGACTTTGTCGTCAGGCAAGATATATTTTTTTGTTTTTATCCGGATCAGGTGATGACAGCGCAAGGTTCTGCGCTGCCATCTAGAAGAACGACGTTTACATGTCTAGAAACGCGCATGCCATTTGAAACTGCCTCTGTGAAGCAATTAGATCCACTACACTGTCAACCCAAGATTCTCTTCGGGGCATTGATCATCATCAACAGACTAACGAGTCACGTGTCACGTAAATTTGTGGGTGAACAGTTTGAGAAATGATTAGCTGTTGGTCAACGAATCCTGATGATGTCGCCGAGGCATGCTACGCCACTAACCTTAAATGCCAGGCAGTGAAGGGCACTTTTCAAAACGTTTCGAAATCGTGTACGCTATATTGTTGCCGTTATGGCCTGCTTCTTCTCTATTCAGCGCACAGCCTGCATGAATCAATGCGAAGTGGTAGTTTCGCCACTTTCGATGAATGCCGGTTCTCTCTAAGCTAAGCACATTCGTAAGACTATCGCTATTCGACCGGCTACAAGCTCATCTCCTTGCGTCACGCTCGCTCACGAGATAGCTGCATTTGCCAACGCAACCGCATCGAGTATTAACGTTTCGAGAGTCCCTTACTTTTCTTCGTCTTCCTGGAAGGTATAAAAATGGGGAGCAAAATTAATCGGCGTTTTAGCGGGCAACGGCAAGCTGTATAATACGCAAGCCGCAGATCCTGAAAAGCTGAAGCGGCACACGTACACTGCCGGGCGGCAGCGGCGTCGTCTGCATGCCAAGTACACATGTCGTCTGCTTTCTCTTTTTCTGCGCGCTCTCCTTGTACCTTTCGCCCATAAAATTCAGGCCACTCGGCTCTCCGCTGTCGGGCGTCCTCGGCATCGGCATTACAATCACGTATCCCTCCCCAAGCCGGCCGCTAGCGTTTCGTTTTCTTCCTTCCTTCATTTGTCTTTCTTTTTAAACGTTGCTTTCTTAACTGCCCAAGCTTGCGCGAGAATATAGTGGTATCTCTTAGCGAAACACCTTCGTAGTTTGCCGGTGGAACGCCGGCAGGATGACTGAGTACGCGTGCGCAGCGCTTAGCCCTAACAAGTGAGACAAGGATAGGAGTGAGTTACGACGTGCGCAGGCGCACTTCGAGTGTATGAGCGAGCGGTCGCTCCTGCGTCTCTATAACGCGGAGTGGGTGGGTGGGCCCTCGGCATCCCGGTCTCGAATGCGAACGTCCTTGACCCAGAGACCCCCAGAGTCCGGCGTGTTTTATCTAATTCACTCTCGGACTGTTCAGAAAGGCGAGTTTAGAAACGGAGCTTCGCATCGGTATCTGTGCACATCCGCCTCGCTCTTTGGCATTGAAGTTACGCGCGTAGGTGGACCATGTCCTGTGCATGGACTACCTTTGCGAGTCATCATAATTCGCACCGCTCGCCGCTCTGGATTGCTCAAGCACAATTGCACAATGCTACAGTTTGATGGTCTTTCCGATGGTGCCTAAAGTTGAGTTCAATACTAATGCATCCTCGATTCCGTGCTATTTACTGTCCTGTTTCTACATGCATAGCCTTCCATATTGTTGTTCCTCCTAGTTTTCGTTAAGTGGAACATATTCGCAAACATACATGGAGCAATATTGCAAATGTCATACAGAGTAGCAGTGCCATGAAGGCACATAAGAAAAGCCGACGTGTGCGTACCGTACGTGGGTGAGGGCTACAGATGTTTGTGCTAGATTGTTTTTTCTGTGGGGGGGGGGGGGGGGTCGAGGGTAAGGCGTGAGGATTGGGAGGGGGGCCGAACAAGGGACGAGCGCGTCCTGTGTTCTTCCTTCTTTTTTTTTTTTTTTTCGCGCTGTTCATAAAATATACACCCGTACCAACTAGCCAAGTTTTTCAGCTTACTGTACTTCGTTCCCGTGCAAGAAATATCGCAAAACTACCTCTTCTCCTACCGGTAATTGCTGCCCCTAAGGCTCTTCTGAACGGAATAACAATACCGGAAACAGTCGCCTGCGGCGGTTAGTCGCCATCGTTTGCGTAGGCGTCAGAACAACGGCTGCATCATTGCTACCTTCTTAGCATTGGGAACTCCTACGCATCCTTGCTCGCCCTGAGCGCAGGCTATAGAATCCATCGGTCGTCTCTGCAACGTTCAAGGACTGGAGGAGCCGCGGCGATAAACATTTATGAACTTGCACGCGCGAACAAGTGCAAGTACTCTCACACCCACGTAACCGCGGAGAATCCTATGGCAGAGACTGCGTAACGGAAGTCTTCTCGGCTGTGCATGGCAAGGTCGCCGTGGGGCTGGGGTCTTCACTCGCACCGTCATTGCGTCACCCTCTGAAGGTGGTCCAGGCGCCATGACGGCGACCTCGTATAACCACAATGCGAAGAACGTCTGGGACGTTGGCGCCGACATATGGAGAAAATCGCCTTCATAAAACGGTGCAGTGCTTCTGCGAGCTACAAAGGTGGCATCTACTGGAAAGCGGTTGTTTACACCTGTGTCATATGCGTTTATCCGCAACATGTAATTAGTGTTGCGCTGCCGAGTACAAGGTCGCCGTTTTGATCTCAGCTTCGACGGTCGCATTCCATTGTGGGCAAGAGCGCTCGTGAAACGTGAGTTAGGTGCGTTTTAAAGAGCGCCAGGTTGTCGAAATTGATCAGGAGTACTACGGCGTGCCTCTGAGAACGCTGCTTTGGCACCTAGCAAGACGGAATATTTTAAGCGTGTAAATAAAAACGTCCGACATACTTGTAGAACCAGCATGGAATTTCTAATGCTGCACTTGTTTCATACGGTTCGGATAGCTAAATGTAGCCTGCATACTTCGCTCCTGCAAGCGTAGATATACGCGTGTTGGATCGGTGCATAGCTGAAAACAGCGGTAGTAGTGGTGTCGGTTGGTATTGGCTCGAAAGTCGACCAGTTGTATCGTCTACATGGGTATGACGTACTGTATTCGCCGCGTCACTTTGGCACGCTGTGCAGAAAATGAGTTGGTGGCTTCATAAACTAGTACAAAGAAACACTGACCGCTTAAGATTTACTGGTTCATTGGGGCAAGTTCCCTTAGGATAACTGTAAGACACAGGGTTGACGTGACCTCTCGCGACGCACAAAGAATGGACAAAGAATGCCTTCGAAAGAATTTGTTGTGTGCAGAGAAACCAGCGCACGCATTTGCTTGTTACATTTTAAGATGTATGTACGATACAATGGTTGACGGAACTCTGCATGCCCGTATACTTCATTCTCTTTCGAAGTCGCGTAGCTTTAGCAACGGTGCATGCTTTTATTTATTTTTTTTTTCTTGGGGGGGGGGGGGTACCGGAAGTACGATAAAGAAGTTTCGTAATGTATGAAGCGCATTCATTTCCTCTTTGGAGTATACAGAGAACGCTCGCTACATGCACCGGAGCTGTATACAACCTTGTTCGTTGTTGCGGTCATTAGACAAAAGAAAAAACAAAACAAAAAGGCGGCGCGAGATGCAGACCGGCCGGCGCACTCGTGTAGCTGGGCATAAAGACGGAGCATGCGCAAAGCCCCTTTAGTTGCGGCGAAAATTACTTTAGCCTTGCGGCTGTGTATGCGGCGAAGTTACTTGGCTGCAACGTTGAGATGAACCGATATCACCTAGTATACGTATATGTTTGAGAGTTTCCTTGTGAACACCGCCCGTTGTCCCGCAAGAAGTAAAATAGCGATGGAAACCAGGTAGCAGTGCCGTAGCATCGCATATGTGTGCCGAGATATGCTTATAATGCGTAAGCATGGTTTCACATCAAGTATAATGAAGTTAAAGCTTTCTCGCTATTACGTTTTAATACAGTATATGCGTTATGTTTCGCGTGCTTAAATTAACGTTTAGACACATTTAACTCAGCATAGCATATGGTACGTGTCGGGCTTTACAGGGTTAACGTAATGCTCCGGCACGATATATGGAAACATATCTTCTTGCGTTCATATCATCAGCTTGGTGAAGTCGAATACCATCTGTGTAGACACAAGTGTATTTGGAACATGACCAGTTTATATATAGCTAATTAACCTACTGATTTCATATGGAACCATCATACGCTCAAAAGTGAACTACATGACATAGCAATGAAATAATGCATTCCATTAGGCGCCGCAGGCAATTTGAATAAATCAACTAAAAACAGTTTTTTTAAATATAATATAGCAATTAGTTCTAATGAAAGAACTGAATACGGGAATGTGTTTTTGGACAAGACAGTCGATAATTGTGACGTTCAGTCTTTTCTTTATTTTCGCGTTTTTTTCTACATCCACGAATTCATACAAACTCGCTCAGCTGTCGTTCGTAACTTTCATTATTAATCGCGTACATCGCACATGCTGACCCGAAAGTTGCGGGTTCGATCTCGGCCGTGGCGCGGTCGCATATCGATGGAGGCGGAATACTAGAGGCCCGTGTACCGCGTGATGTCAGTGCACGTTAAGGAACCCCATGTTATCGAAATTATCCAGAGACCTCTACTACGGCGTGTCTCATACCCTGAGTCACTTCCGGGAGGTTAAACCCCATAAACCAAACCATGATGGTACATGGAACCGAAAAAAAAAGAAAAAAAAAACACAAGAAAGGAGAACCAGACAGGTGCTGTCTGGTTCTTCTTGCTTGCGTATAACTATCATGCACTGTACTCAATTTTTTATGAATAATACTCTCATTGATTGATTGATTGATTGATTGATTGATTGATTGATTGATTGATTTATTGATTGATTGATTATGTTTCTTGTGTTTTTTGCGCTTCTAAGTACCATTATGGAGCCTTACAAACTCGCTCAAGTATCTGTTCTAAACCAAACCAACCTATTACTCGTGTATACAACTGCATTTCTCCGGCGCACGGCGGTGCTTCGCTTTCTTCGCCCTCTCTCCCCTGCGCGCACGCGTGCGCGGCGTGCCGGACGTGCGGCTCGCGTAGCCTTGTTTCAATAATCCGAAACGTCCGTGCGTGAGGCACGCGCCGGCCCCAACAACCCGTCAGCCTTCCAGGGCGACTCGTCCTCTCCGCGTTCTCGAAGTCTTCCCGGGTCTTGTGCTGCCGCCATGCTTTATTTTGTCCATTAATCTACTCCCCTGTCTAGCTGCCACAGTCCTGTACACAATAGGCGGCACAGAGCGGCGCATGATGGAGTGTGCCGGCCTCGGTGTGGTTATTATTTGCGTGCAGCGCGTCTATCGCTGTCGCTATCGGGCGCGCGAGGACAGATATATGCAGAGGTCTGAATTCGTACGGGTCTTTGCTTCATGGGTGTTAAGAATTCACGTTGCTGGGACTTCCAGAACTCGGAAAAGTGCCATGTCTTTCCTGTAGTGGAGAACGGTTTGATAGCAAGCAGAACATGATTTGCACATGATGTTATGATTACCAGTGCCGTCATTTACATCCACTGGTGG
The DNA here is from genome assembly GCF_013339695.2 of Rhipicephalus sanguineus. Classification (NCBI taxonomy): domain Eukaryota; kingdom Metazoa; phylum Arthropoda; class Arachnida; order Ixodida; family Ixodidae; genus Rhipicephalus; species Rhipicephalus sanguineus. The sequence continues at coordinate 9,169,293 of NC_051185.1, read as the reverse complement.
ATGTTGACCTGCTGTATGGTCTGGTTTTAAGAAAAACGCGTGATAGCAATTGTAACAGCGATTACCGCGGAAGCATGATTTGGAGTGTCGTTTTCTGTTGCGTAATTGCTAATACACGCAAGGATTTTGCTGAAGCTGTCGCTTGTCCTATTTACACAACGGTGTTGAACTTGAAACTACGTGGTTTTTAATTTGAATGGGAACCGACCTCAGATTGTCTTTGATTAGTCTTGTACTTAGAATCACGCGACTTGAATTTGGTGGCTTCACTGCACAGCAGTGCTGTCACACGGCGGAGCATCAGAGGTTTTAGGTTTTCTGTGTTAATCGTAGTGGAGCCCAGTGTTGTTGGCGGGCTCATTGTAAGCAACCAGCTTTGGCTGTCACAAACTGGCCTGGCGTCACTTTACGGGTGCGACGTTACTTGCAGCGCGAAGGCTACCTCACTGTTTTGACGTGCGCCTTTATAGCGTATTTATCCGGTATTGCGCCCCTTGCGTATCGCATTGCATGTCTGTCACTGCTTAAAGCTGCCCGCAGTCTTTACGGTACCGCATATACCTATACAAATGGAGCCATGCACCAAGACGCGTCGTTTTTTCTTTCGGAAATGCGTTGGTTCCGGGTTCGCATCCCGGACCGGCATGAATTTTTTGTTGAACCAATAAGCCTTCTTCCTGAGAAATCTGTGTAGATTTTTTTTTCGTAGCTCCGTGGTACAGGCGATTACTATCTTTTTTTCTCTTACATGAACGTTGCTCCGCCTTCCTCAGGACTTAGCCTTTTCGCAGTGCGCGGTTGTTTGCGCAGCAGCGCCTTCCATAGACGCGTGTGGGCGAACGCGTTCCTCGCGAACTGCGCGACAGAAAAACCTTGGCAGAGCGTGCAATGTGCGTGGCGGGCTTCTTCTTCTTCACGCTCGGCGCTGCGTTACGTAAAGCGCATTTTATAGCCGGAACAAGCGGAGAGTCTTAATGTTTTCTTCGTCTTCTTCTTGCGCAGCGTCTCCGGAACCGCTCTGCGTCTCACTCGCGCTTGAAGGCTTGCGTGGGAGAGCCTGAAGGCGAGGCTGTGGGAATCGCGTTGGCGCAGGAAGAAGCGCCGTGCGGAGATGCGAAGATGACTTCAGACCATTTCTTTTTCGCTTATTGAGAGGACTAGCGGGGGGTACGCCTTGCGAGAAGGTCGGAGTCTTGACCTCGTGGTTGACACGTCCGTAAACAAGACCCGAAGTTTGACCCCCTTTAAACTCTTGACGTAATGTGTACATAGTGTGTGTGTTCTTAACATAATAAAGACGTCGATGCGAAAGAGACGGATGACTTCGTAGTGTTGTGCTTAGCCAGATCGCACGGGCATTTGCGTGGACGATTCAATATAAATATCCAGCTCTTACGAGGCGTGGGTTTTGGTGCTAATTATTGCGTAAAGTGCTGCGTAGCGATAAATGACCTGTATACCGATGCGGCATTTGTAGCAGCGACTGTCTGGAGTTGTAAAACAACAATTAACGGTAGCAGCATTTAACGATGAAATAATTACGCATTAAGTCGCTGTTGTTAGTCAGCATTCTGTACCTTCTTAGTGAATTTCTGTAGCAGCTATTGATTTGATTAGATACATAATTATTTTTCATTTTTGTAACGATGCTCGCAGTGATACCGAGATTCTGCGTTCGCGTTATGCTTGACTCTGTGGTAATGCTGCCTTGCTGTTTAACGCTACCACTGTTTGCGCGCACAGGCGCTGTTCAAAGCTTTCGTTCACTACTAATATTTGTTGGGGTTTTACGTCCTGAAACCACCACATGATTATGAGGGACGCCGTAGTGGAGGGTTCCAGAAAGTTTGACCATCTGGTGCTCTTTAACGTGCACCTAAATCTAAGTATATGGGCCTCTAGCATTTCGCCTCCGTTGAAATGCGACTGCCACGGCCGGGATTCGATTCCGCGACCTTTGAAAGCTTTTGTTCAACATAACAGGGAAAACGCGCGAGGCCCGAAGACCTGCTCGCCAGGACAGCGCTTTTACATTTTTGACTTTCGAGAGTTCATTACGGAAGCGTTTCTTTTGTTATCTTTCTTTCTTTTTTTTTTTAGAGCGTTGTTCGGCTTGCTGCCAGACAACAAATAGGCTTAGTCTCTCGCACAAAGGTGCGGAAGCAAGTGTAGAGCACGCCGCAGGACGTCCATTACTCGAAAAGAGCGTACGAAGCAAGCAAGCAAGCACAGTGGTTGTGGCTGTGAGAAGAGACGTCGAACAGAGGGTGGCTGTACGCATGCAACTTGACGAGAACCGTTAGGGTCGCTGCATGTTGCCTGCGACGAAAAGCGGCGAGCTGCGCGCGCTTTGCCTATTCGTCTGCAACGTCACTTCCGGTCAAGCCCATCGTGGCTCGCAGGCGAAGGTTGCGACGAGTTCGCGTGGTGCTCCGCGTTGTTTTGTCCCATTGCATAAAAAGGCGTTGCTGCAGCTACGCGAAAAGGAACGTCCGCTGTTCTCTCTCGGCTCTCGGCGCTCGTTTCCGCGTGGCTTTCGAGCGCTACGCGTCCTCTGGCCTTTTCACTGTTCTTTTCTTTATTTTTCCTTTCTGTATTTCTTTCTTTATTTCTACTGCTTCCGGTTTCTGCCCTTCGGAGATGAGGTATTCCCCGTGCATGGTGCCGGAAACGACTTCTTGTGCCGACTCTGTGTGCGTTGCGCTAATCCTATACACGACTGGTTTGTCAGAAGCGTAACCACAACACTCTGCTTGTATAGCTCTGTCGGAAGTGGTTTTTAATTGCACTAGCTGGGGGAATGCGTGCGAGGTTTTACGCAATGACCGGCTGAATCGATCCACATAAAGTATACATCATTCAGTGTAACAGCGTAACGTAACAATAACTGTCAACCGCGTATACCGAGTGAATTACTGCGCGCTTGTCGTAGAAACGTGCACTATACGTACACAGCTCCACCGTCACTGCACCTCAGTATTCTGCAGCAGTGGACTTTTACGTTCCATACGTACGTGATTGAACCAAAGTCCCTCTTGTAAATGAAGCTGTAGGTTGATATGGTAGGACTTTACCTATACGCGCCGATTGACATATGACAGTCAATCTGGTCAATTTTTTGTGGCCTGGTGGCTCTTGGCGTCTTTCTGTATGTCGTTTTCGTATCTGATCAAAGCTGAAACATGTTAAGAATGCACAACGATTCCCCTTATACTCTTCTTCCATTCGCTCCATACGTGATGGATTGACATGCAAAGATCGAGTCATATCCCTTAACTGATTGAATTAGATGAAACACATATTCCGCATGCGCTCGATGCTTCAGTGACCCGTGACCTTTCTCAGTCCCACAGCGCTGAGCTAGATTTCTTATCTTTGACCGCATCTCATTCCGGGTCGCGAAAGTGAGTTATCTTCGCGATTTCGCTTCGCAGCGGGAAGGGAACCCGATTACACTGATCCGTGCTTTCCTCTCAGTACTGCTGCGTCGTTGTGTACACAGGATTGTCTTGATCCCTTGTTGGCTAAATAACTGCGGGAGACGCTTATCCGTTTTACATCTCCTTAATCCGGTTGTTTCGCGTTCAGTCGCACATAATCCCCTCGACCCTTTCCTTCCGTCGGTCCAGAGACCTCGATCTGGCCTGACCAACGTGATCGGTCACACAACCCAGACGCTTTGACAAATCTTTTAAAAAAAAACTAGGAAAATGAAAACCGGTGGTTAATCAGTGCGGAATTCGGTCGATTTATTTGTAATCGTGGTTTTTATGGGGTTCAACATCTCAAAGCGACTCTCAGGTTACGGGAGACGCCGTAGTGGAGGGCACCGGATAATTTCTACCACCTGGGTTCATTAAAGTACGCTGATGTCACGCAATACACGGGCCTATAGCACTTCGCCTCCATCAAAATGCCATATAACGCAAATACCAGGGGTGCAACAGCTGCGCCAATTGCGCCATTTTGATACAATTTCGTATTTCTGCGCCGAGCTGCGCCAAAACCGCGATATTGGTTGAAATTGCGCCACGCTGCGCCAAAAGGTAACCGCAAATTTTTTTTTCAGTTGCGCTAGATTTAGCGAGGAACGAAGCCCGCATTGGCGACCTACAGTTGGGAGGGGCACCTTCCCACAATCCAATCGGATCCATTGGTGCTTGACTCAAACAAGACGCTAATATGTTCGGGCCTGTTTGCTGGTGGGCCGGTTGGCCTAAATGAAGTTTTTACTGCTGCTTCATACGCTGCTGTACTGGGTCATTCAACATGAGCAAAGATGAGCGCCCATTTAATGTGGAAGCACTGCGTAAAGAAAATTAACTGACAAATGGGCCGTTTGACACATGCTGCAAATCTCAGTGGGGATGTCCTTATTTCTTGGTGGAGTCCAGTTGAACGCTGCCTTTGTTCAACTAGCAGTGCTCGCGTGCACGAATTCGCGGATTGTATATACAGTCTTATTAAATGTACTGACAATTAAATTGTTGTTTAGAGAAGTGCTACACACGAAAACCCTGACCGTCTTAGCCGAACGAGTTCGTCAAGGTATACTTGCTGCCCCCCAACTCGCGGTTCCGACCTTTCTCGCTTCGGGTGAAATGTATTCCAGCTGATTCTGACCAATCGACCCGGTGGTTTGCGGTGTACCAACTCTTTGTTATCTCTTAAGTACCACTGTCATCTCTCTTCTCTGATTACACATTACCACCGCGTACTTAAAGTTGCTCGGCTGTTTTGTATTGACCCTACAAGAATATGCCGGAAATGTCTGATGACCGTAATCTACGCACTTGTGCGAGCCGTCAAAACAGCTTCTTAAAGGGCGTTCTGGAACGCCCTTAATTGTCACTATCGTAAGAGAGGGAACTGTCTTGCCTCTACGTGACATGTTCTTACGATTATCGCCGTCCAGTAAGATTCAGTTAGACGGTGCTTTATCTCACTCTAAGCCTACGCCTTTTATCGGCAACGAAAATGTGACGTCTGGGCATGGCCGGCACGCCCCGGGACTACGCCCTCTTATTTTCCTCGCCCTAACAAACAAAAAACAAACGAAATAAACTGGGGCTCGCGCGGAATAAAGGACTTGGGTTACCCGCAAGCCAATCGCCTTCACGCCGCGCTGGCTTTCCGGGAATAATTAGACCGCAAGAACAGAGCGCGCTTTGTTCTTCGGTTGCCCCCTTTGTGTGATCGCTCTGTCCTTCGACCCACTTGGATTGCGTCTGATTGTGCTCACGCAGCTCTTGAGAGATCCTTTTCTTTCGGATTTCTTTTGCTGTGTTTCTATATACGTAACGTGACATTGTCTCTCCTAATCTACCTTTCTTTTTTCTCCTTTTTTGTCTGTTGCCTTGGTACCGCCAAGCGCTTAACCTCCGAGCAAGCCGCTTAGACAGCTTTCAGGGGTCGTTCAATTGTTACTCGGTCGTATACCGTATATAGAAGGACGTTGTGTGTGTGTCACTGGCAGTGTTGATCTCTCGCGGAGCACGATGTCGCGTGTTGGAATCCCTGTCGTGGCTAGTGCACTTTTTTTTTATTGCGTTAGTTTGCCCTACGGCATCAATACACATGGGCGAATGTCAAATGTATGAAAACTAGTTCACTCGGGTTTAGGTTCATGCACGTTATAAAATAAACCGGGTGTTCAGTATTAATCCATCGCAGCCCAGTGACGCAGTCGTCAATCAATCAATCAATCAATCAATCAATCAATCAATCAATCAATCAATCAATCAATCAATCAATCAATCAATCAATCAATCAATCAATCAATCAATCAATCAATCAATCAATCAATCAATCAATCAAACGTTCACTTCTCTTTAACAATCGTTAATTACTTTCACACCGCACCTATTCGATTATCATTGCTTCGTTCAAGGAGCGCTCGCTCCGTACTTCTTCTGAGTCTTTCTGGTCGCATTCGCTATTGTCATTTCATTCTGGTCTAAGCACGTTAGCGGGTTGTTTGGTTTGCAAGAATGATCACCTTATGCAACGCGGCTACACAAATGCATTTCTCGTCTTCTTTCTACATCTTTGTCTAGTGGCGCTGCTCACTGTAACATATACTACATAAAGTTTCACTATATAGAGTTAATATTTCATTATGAAAAACAATGGCAGGAAGGGGAAGATGGCTCAGGAGTTACGGCTATAGGTGGCGTGAGCCGCCGCCCCATCAAAAGGGTGCAGCCCATTCATCCCTCCGTCCATCCATTCATCCATCCACACGTTATAGATGTTCCGGCGTGTACATGTACTCTCTGACTTGGGACTCTTGAGTGTAAATGATTTGTACCTAACGCACGTTATCACGAATGTGAAATAAACTGAACCTGACTAATGTGCGTGCAAGGTACGTATATAGTTGGTCGTGTCTTTATCTCTTGCCTCCTTCGAGGCCAGGGTGAAGTCGCACGGGCACATTGTTGTCTGAGGTGACTCGAATCAAGTCACGAGAGTGTGTGGTTTACCGGACACGACGTGCGCAACCTTGGCGGACGGCTCCTCCCGTCTTTGGCGTGACAGGCCTGCTCGCTATAGTATGGTTCGTACGGCACGTTATTTCTCACTGTGCCCTACACAAAGCATGCACAGCCCACCCTTCGAGGTCGGCCTGTCCGCAATTAACCTAGAAATGTCGCTGCCGGTAATGGCGCACCGGTTTCTTTATATGCCTCCCTATGTCTCCCTCTCTCCGTCTCCGCTCTCGCAGTCAGAAGCCATTCGGTTTTTCGTCGGCCTGATATTACGCATTGATAAGAGAGATGACCTACTCAAAGCCTGAATGTGCAGTTCAAAGCGCATGCTTTATTGACTACGTATCCACCTTGTGGATGAAATAATGTTTAAGTACAAACAGCGCAAGAAAACAAACACTGGGACCATAGGCGTGCGCACAAGAGGGGGGGGGGGGCAGGGGGGCGGCCACCCCCCCCCCCCATACCTAAGAGGTGGGGCGCAAAATCTGCCCCGTACATTAACCCTTCTGGTCACCTAAAAAAAAGGGGGGGGGGGCGCAAAGTCTGCCCCATACATTGACTTGGAAGGGGGGGGTGGGGGCGCTGCGATGAACCTGTGCCCCCCCCCCCCTGATGGGGAACCCTGCGCACGCCTATGACCGCGACTAGAGACGAAATAGAAGACACTTCTACTTGCTCTGCTCTTGTGTATACCTGTGTTTATTGCGCTGTTTTTTTTTTTTTTCCTCGAGAATGTATCCATACCAACACGCCCGACTTTCAATCTTTCAATCTCGTTCCAGACTAAGTGCACGGCTGTCAAAGAAGGGGACGCCACCCATATGCGTGCGCAGGGTTCCCCTTCAGGGAGGGGGGGTTACCGCGGCGGCGCCCCCCCCCCCTAATAAATTAATGTATGGGGCAGACCTTGCCCCCCCCCCCCTTCCGTGCCTACGCCTATGGCGGCACCTGGAAAACGTCTTGATGAAACTTAGGCGGGCGGCGCGCAGGCGGGAGAGTAGGTAATGTTATATGGAAGGATCAGAACCTATGCCCTCTGGACGTGGGTGTAGAGGCTTTTTAAGCGGGAGGAATGCGCCGGTATCGGTACAGCGAAGAAACTGCAGATAACGAAACAAGCGTATACTCGCCGCTGCCTCTGGTAGCGTGGAATCGTGGTGTATGTACGTTGAACCCTGTTTTGACGAAACCGCGTTGTATCTTTATAGGTTGATGACGAGAGAATGCAAGGTCTGGGAGTTTGTTTGGATCGATACTTTGCCGCATAAATGCACGGCCGGAGGTTACCTAATCGCAGACGCCTTTTGTGCATGTGTGTTCCCACGTGCGCTGAACGTTGGACGAATGTTGTGAGCTCTACACATTATCTCGAGCCAGGCTTATTCTGAAGCGAATTGCTCGCGCTGGGGTATAAGGAGGGTGGTTGCCTACGAGTGAAAAACGCCTTTGAAGAGTAAACGAAAGCTTCAAACGAAAAGAAAAGGTGTTCACCGAACACTCGCTTCATCATTACACAAAAGTCCGTGCTGTTTTTACTATGAAGGTTTTAACTTAAAGGGTTCCTAAACCACTCTAAGTTTAAAGACGAGAGAGTGGTCCCTTTCTCGCCTTCGCTACCCTTCCTACAGGAGCTATCTCGTCCTCGCCACTTGTCTCTTCATAAAACACGTGAACAATGTCACCACTAAGCGTTCAGCCTATAAGATTTCGCGCTTTTCGGTTACACGCTGTTATCTCCGCTTGCGCATTCGAAAACTCACAAAACGAAGTGGAATCAGTGATCGCGCATGATAGTCATGCGAGACAAGGCAGAACGGGCGTGCGACTGAGTCAATTCACAACTGATACCCTTCGTATATGGACCAATGGGAGCGCTTATTTCCTCATGACGTCACGTGAACAGACTTCTGGCGTCACGAATTGTGCCGAAAAGACGGCAAACGCCTGGAGAGAATAACGCGGTCGTTATTTGTATTTCTAGACGCTCTTTAGAGGCCCTTAAAATGGCTTCTTTGGTGAAGCTAGCGCTCACTATGTGCGCGCCAATGCAGCATAATATGTGAGCATCAGTCTTACGCGACATAGGGGTTCTCAGTAATAGCCCTTTGTTTTCGCAGTGTCGTGCCGTACGTGAGAGTCCCGCATTTTCCCGCTCTTACATGTAGTCCGGTCCTTGCGCTCGCGAAGACAAACGTATGCTCCTCTCGGTGTTTTGTACGCAGTCTTCGCTAACCACGTGTCATCACGCAGGTGTAATCGCATCGCCCTTACGTGGCTGACAATACAGACTGGGAAGTTTTAGAGGCTTCTCGACCACGTAATAAGAGCGCAAGAAAGCGCAGTTAAACGCGCGCTTTACTTGCACGCAATTCAGCCAGTGTCCTGCCGCTCGCGTGGTTTATTTGTCCGAGACAAATTATCTTCCACCATCGCGCACGCGCATTGTTTCGCTCGTCGCTAAGTTTGCCGCGTACAATTCCCGTGACCGTGATTTGGAACGCTGATAAGCGCAGGGGACTCCAGCTTAAGGCTAAATGTCACGTCACATATATCTTCATTGCGCGAAGGGCAGCAACCTTGAGCGTTGCGTTCTAACAATGCCGGTGAACAATTCGGTGCGGCGCGACACGATTAATATGCATGAGGCGACACAAACGTGTACTGTTTGCGCGTGCTCGCGGCACTTATGTACACCTTGTTCGGACCTTTAAGAACGTCCACGTTTCGGTCGATACAAAGTGGAGTGGCCTTCGCGCACCGCCTGTATGCTGGCTCGCGGGTTTCTGCTGAACTCTGATGATCGCGAGTTTTGAGTTGTGACTCTAGGATAGCGTAAGCTTTTGCGGAAGCTGGTGCATTCTTTTTGAAGCCCTCTTATAAACTCAGACAAAAACGTCATTAATAATACTTGTTGGCGGTTCCAAAACCACGATATGGTTACGCGAGATGCCGCAGTGGAGGGCTCCGGAAATTTCGACGAGCTGGGGTTCTTGCACCTATGTATAACGTGCACCTATGTATAAGTACACGGGCCTTTCGCCTCCGTCGAAATGCGGCCGCCGCGATCGGGATACGAACCCACGACCTTCGGGTCAGCAATCGAGACCAACTTGGCAGGTTAAATATTACAATATAGAAGTCGAAGGTCGCAGGTGTGTCCCTGACAGTCCGAAGGTCGCAGGTTCGGCCCCTGCCGGCGCCAAGTTGTCTTTTCGTCCACTTTACTTTCTTCACATCTATATCACAAGTATTACAATACACTTAAAACAGTACAATTGACGTCCCGTACACCTTCCTTGGCTTCATTATCTGCTGGTTTTCATTAAGGTTGTGTACAACAAAGAAACGAGCCTTCGAAAATTCCCTTCCTTCATACAATATTGGAGTGACTCATAAGAATGCGTCTCTGGCAAACATTGATATGCGGTCAAATAAATCCATGTAAGATAAAACAAGGCACGCTGACACTGATGTCACATTTACGATTTACATTGGTGCTCTAGCATCCCTCCTCCGTCGCAGTCGGAACTTACGCGCCATTACGCTTATGTTTATGCACGTAAACGACTGACCTTATCAGGCGCAAGTAAGGGTGATCCGGCGGGAGGTTCATCCCGGAAGCAAAGCCGACTGAATACGGAAACGGGCGCAGATTGGTTCCGGCCCTGTTCTCCTGATACTGAGTGAGGCGTACCCGTATACTCCGACCACCGCGTCCGCGGTGGTGGTTGATAGGCATGAAGACGTTTCTACGCCTGCTCTTTCCCTTAATAATAGCCCTTGTCATTCTTAACGTAACCCACTTGACGCGAAAATGGAAAACAAGAACGGCAGTGTGGTTTGAGAAGCGCGGTAATTGCACTGCCGGCCGGGGAAGTTAGCGCATTGCTTTTGAAGCGGGTAATAGTTTTTTTTTTTTCGTTTGCTAGACTACTTTAAGCACCACACAGACGCACCTGTGTGTACGTGTAGAAGGGAAGGACCCGCATCGTTTATTTATTTACTAAAATAATAGCACTGTTAACAAGTCAAGACAATACGAGGGGATAGGTAACGATTCCATATATATAGAAAGTTAATAGCGTTTAGTATTGAAATGTCCAGAGGTAACTGTGTCGCTGCAATTGCTCTGTTGCTGCGATCATTATCAATAGTACGCTGATTTACCTGCAGTACAAGAGTTCTGTAGACGTCCTCGTGACTACGTCACTGTGTCGGTGGTGCTTTATCTTCCTACTTTCAGAAGGAGTAACCCCTGCCCCCTGGTGTTCTTATTTTTTTTAAACGCGCCAAGTTCCTGTTCGTATGAATTGCGAAGAATTAGGTTGCTCTTATCATATCGCAATATTTTGTTCAGTACGAATAATGGAATGATGAATACGTTTTTCCTTGGCACAAGGCCCAAGTGCGAGTGTGATACGATTAATTTGGAAAGTCGCGAAGTCGTTTGAAGAGAGAGACACGAAGTTTGGGCAAAACTATCCGTCGTTGCGACGGTAATTTTTGAAGTAAATACTATGTAATTGCATTTTGAAGAAATGCTATGAATTGTAATTGCACTGTGAAGGATGTAATTGTGAGGATGTAACTGTGAAAGATGCAATTGCACTGTGAAGAAATACTACGAATTGCACTGTATAATTGCACTGTGAAATACTATAAAGGAATACCGGCTATGGTAAGCTTTGCCGTGGGCAGCATCGGCGGTGAAGATGCTATATTTTAAAGCGCAAACAGGTGCTGTTGAAAAAAGCGTTTGTTGACTGTATTGCTGTTATCACGAAATTTATTTTTATCGAACAGTGCTGGCGGCAGACAACACGAGAACGTTTCTTGCACGTCCCAGCGCCGTAAGTCGTGGCCGTATTGTTCCCAGTCTAGTACGCGCGAACTGTAGTGAAAACGGCCGGTCTGTGAAGCAGCTCTTGCTTTTTCTAATTATAGCTGTATCAGTATAACTGACGCATTGCAAGCTATATACTTCGCGACGACCAATCTGCGCTGACCCTAAACCCGAGAACCGGCTTGGATGCATACTCGGTTAGGCTGGGTTAGGTCGCGTGGAAACTGGGTCGGTACAGAAAAAGGTTAAGGCCAGGTTGGTCTGCAGCAATTACATTTTGCGAAGCCTATGTCTCCCCCCGAGGAGGAGGTCTCGGGGGCACCGCACAGTCGACGACCCAGATCGCACGACGCAACTCAGAAAGAAAGAGAAAGAGAGAGAGAGATGAAGAAAAAAGACATACTGCTGCTGCTGACAACACGGCGAAATAATTTGGCAATCAACAAAACAAACACGCGTACTACACTCATTTTCATCCTCCCGCAAAGGGCTGAGTCGGAAGCGACTGCACACACGAAAGGGAGGAGAGCGTCTGCATGCCATCGTCTCACTCGGTAAAAGCGTGCAGCGCTGTACAAGCCGGGAGGCGTGCCGGGAAGGTGGGTTGAGCGAGTGAAGGGTAATTAGCGGTTTCTAACCGCATCTCTCCGTAAACGGGACGAAAAAAACTAAGATCAAACTATGTGAATAATCTAGGCTCCCAATCCACGTGATGTCAACATCGCAAAGAATCTACGTGTACGCGAACGACGCCTCGACTACGTGCATTGGGGCATTGTGTTTTTGTCCGAAGCGGACGACGAGACGGCGGATACGATCGCTGCAAAGCAGGCCGGTTGACAGGCACAGCCTTTCAACACTCGTAGTGCTGCACAGTTTTAGGTGACCGCTTTGTAACGGAGAGAGTGAACCAGAAGATGCGTGGGCCGTTTGATGTTTGTGTACGCTAACGACGCCTCAGTTTCTGCGAGATCTCACAATTTATAAATATCATGCCGCTGAGGAAACCTTGATACTGGAGAAAGAATACTGTGTACTGTAACTGTCTCATGTAGTGCATGGTCATGATAGTATTTTTCTACAGAAGGCGTTATCCTAAGAGCACGCGTGTGTGTCTGAATAATTAATAATTAATTAATTGACCGATTGAGTGAGTGAGTTCATCGCGTGCCTGCCGCCAACTTGACAGGTATACACATAGCAAATAAATCCAACAGATAATTAGGCCAGGGAAAGCAGGCCATTGATTGTTGCCTTTTACTGTAGTGTAGTAATAATGACGTAAATTGAAATGAATTAAAGTGGTCGAAAAATCAGCCTTTCCTGTAGTGCGGGTCCGAACCCACAACCAGCGAATTACGCGTCAGATGCTCTACCAATTGAGCTACGACGGAAGGCGCTTCCCCGTCTACTTTGCTGGGTATTTCTGTATGTGTAATCCCTGGGAATGTTAGCCAGCGCCACTCGTAGCCAAGGCTGCGAGTGCAGAACACTTTCTTTGCCAGGGGGCGTCACGTGGCACGTGATCTATATAAAGAAAACACATAGAAAGCGCAAATGGGAAAAGTCGACGCGATGCGGGGTGGACGGAACAAATTAAACATTAAAACCTCGCGACCGCCGGTGACGGTCACGTAGATAGGCTGTCTGCGGCACTGGTATAGTTCTTTTTTTTTGTTTCTTTATTTTTCACTTTCCCTTTTTTTCTTCGCGTCATTGGCGCCGTTGGCCGCGTCGCCCGTTTCTCATTTCCCGCGGGCGCGTCCCCGTGCAGCAGACGTCGGAGCGCCGTGGTCGTGCCAAATCTTACGCAGGGTTATATGCTCACGGTAGTAGTACACATGCGTGCTTGAATTCGAGTGAGCTTTACACTGCGTCACTATTTCTTCCGTTCTTTTGTTCTGTTGTGTGCTTACAACGAGTGTGAATGCTCAGAACGTTGTGCAGCTTTGAAAACGCTCTCCTGTTGATCCGTCGATACCTCCTAAAACAGCAGCTGTAGACCAGCGTAGTGCAAACTGATAGTTTCCTCTCTTGTGCGCGGTCGTGGCTTGCATCGTCGTCCTATATAGAGCCTTGTGAAAGGTGCCCCGCCATACTTTTTGAGCATGTTTAGAAAACGCTGCCAATCAGTAGGCGAGGCTCCTGAGAATACGGGAGCCAAATATTATAGCGCAGCACGCGGCCTGGAATTTACAATTAATTCACAAAGTAGCTAGAAATCGTTCCCTCTTCTCTCGTCAAATGATGCCATATACCCAATTTTGCGGCCATTGGCTGATTTCCGCATCGTGAGCTGCATAGTTCCTGTCGCAGCCGCGGGAGGCCGCCACGTACTAGCGCTCTCGCTCGCGATCGCATTGGAAGTAAGCCGCGCGTTCGAAGAAAAAAAAGAAAAAAAAATGCTCAAGGTGATGACGCGCGCGTGACGTAACTTCTTTCCCCGTGCCATCCCTCCCTGCTTATCTTCCAGTCCGCTCGTCGGGACGAGAGAAAGCGATTACAGCGTGCGAGGAATCTCTAACTCCGCTCGTGCTTGACGGATTCTAAAACTTTTTTTGCAGCGGTCGATTCGTGAGGAAATAAACTCCTTTAATAAAGCCATTCGATGGTTACTTGTAAAAGTGTTGCAGGGCCCCTTTAAGGGCTGTATCGGTGAGCGAATGTGTACACCAACAAAGACGTGGGGACAGCCTGCCGTGTGCGTCTTGTGGTTCCTGTGAAACGCGTTTGAGCCCATTATATTATAGTTTAATTCGAAGGTTGTGGGTTCGGATTCCATCGACGAAAAGGGTGCTTTTTCGCCCACTTCAATTCCTTCCAATTTAGGCCACAATCTGTGCAATAATGCTGAAAAAAAAACAATTAATGTCTTCTATGCTTTCCTTGGATTAATTGTCTGTTGGTTTGATTGGTTGCGTCTAACACAGAAAACGAGCCCTTCGAACAATTGCCCTTCTTTCGCAGAGTGCATTAGAGTTATTCTGTCAGAGGGGCTAGAGGGCAGGCAAGCGTCGTGCCCATTTCGGCAGCAGTCGTCAGCCTACTCCTTCCCTATTTCCTACTTGTCCTTTGTACAGTTTCATATCTAATAATAATAATAATAATAATAATAATAATAATAATAATAATAATAACAATAATAATAATAATAATAATAATAATAATAATAATAATAATAATAATAATAATAATAATAATGAGAGCAGAGTTGACATTAAGCGAAAAAAAATGGACCTGGGCTGGCCACGTAATGCTTAGGGCAGACAACTGGCCGGCAGTAAGAGCCACAGAATGGTTACCAAGGGATGGGAAACGCAGTCGAGGAAGGCTAGAAAGTTGCACGGAGTGACGAAATTAAGAAGTTCGCAGGGATAAAATGGAATCAGCTCGCACAGGATAGGGTAAACTGAAGAGCATTGGGAGAGAACTCCTTCCTGCAGTGGACTAAATCATGCTGATGATGGTGACAAGTTAACCAACATCGTGATATTTGTCACCTGTCATTCACATCCCCGGCGACGCAGGAGATTACGACTCCGTTTGGTATGAACACTTTTGCTTTGGTGTGCAAGTATAAGCTAAGATATAGACGCCGTGTACAGAAATGCAGGCGTGCATTATCGCGCACGCGCAATTGTGAGCCAGTGCGCGGTCGCACACGCCGGAATCGCGACCGGTCAGAAGCGGTTCCTCGGCTCCGGCGCCGTTCCGTGTCCGTCCGCCTGCTTGCTTGCTTATACTTATTTGCATGCCTTCCTGTACCCTCTTTTTACTGGGTCGACGGCGAAAGCTTGCGGGGTAGCCCTTCCAGAGCGTGTTCCGTTCCTGCTTTGACGCCGCGACGGCTATTACTTAATGTCGTCGTTTCGGCGTGCCTAAGGCGGACGTAATAAACGGAAGCGGTGTTTTCGCACAGACCGGTATTGGTCGCCGTACGGGACACACACGGGTGGTGCGTTGTTCGGGCACTACGCGCGGTGTCAGCGCGTGGTAAGGCACGGAGGGCCGGGGCGCTCGACTTCGGTCGTATTGCTCGTTCGTTGCGTGCCTTATATAGGTCGATGGCGTGAGAATACCCGTGGAGCTGTGCGCTTTGTTGCATAGAGAACACTCTCTGACAGTAAACACGCACCGTGCGTGCGTGCTCGCGTAGTATGTACTGGTTTGCATTTACTGTACGGGTTGAAAGAAACCCGTGTAACCTGAAACCTGCACTCCAAGAAAGGAATTGTTGTTTTGTGATGCCTACACCGCCACGGTGGTGTTGTGGTTGCGGCGCTCGGCTGCTGAGCCGAAGGTCGCGGGACCGAATCTCGGCCGCGGCGGCCGCATTTCGGTGGGGGCGAAATGCTAGAGGACTGTGTACCGGAGCCCTCCGCTACCTCGCAGGTCTTATTATTATTAATATTATTTTTGACAGGCAGGTGTGGTACGCGAGCCGTCGCGCATACTCTGTGGCCTTGAAGTTGTAGCTGCAGCGCACTGTCCATGCGAGAGTACATGCGATGCGTTTCGGTTGACAAAGTAGAGTAGCGCCAAGTTTTATGCAGTGTTTATTCTTGGAAAGCGAGGAGGGAAGGGAGTCGTGTGATATTTGCATTACAGTCTGCTGAATGCATTTGCGATTCATTGCAGTTCAGATTAACAATGTCCATTACTAAAGCAACGTGTAGCGAAGACGTAGAAAGTCAAGACGTATTATTAATCAGCATATCCGAGACATAGCCGCAGAGCCCCTGAAATACTTCCTGGTTTGAATTAACTATCGAGGAAAAAGAGCTGATTAATTGGGACACAAATAAAGAAAACACGTGTTTTTGCGGAAGTGTCACCGTGATACACTTGCTTGATCGAGTTGAAATAGAGACTCTTGCAGTGATAAGCCTACCTTCACTGAGATATTGCGCTGCGCGTGGCGACCCGTAGGTAAAAAATAAGAACAAAAGAAGTTTGGAGGCGTATCAAAATATAGCGTGAGTGTATTCATTTGTGCATGCGTGAAGGGGCAACGACTGTTTTTACAAGGTCTTCCTTGTGAAAGGTTCTTGGCGTACAGGTGAAAAATGGGACCGCACTGATAAAGAGACAAAGGAGAAATTGGAACAGAACGATACGCGGTCGCCTAGCGACCTAGTTGACAAGCAGCGACGCCCTGTTTAAAACATGCAAGTGTCCTATAGTGCCTATCGCTATTGCCACACAATTTGATCCATGCATAAGTGAACGAAATCACGAAATGAAATTCTTCCTGTTGTTGATGACTGCAGTACATGCTGGCGCAGTGTGTTGCCTATACATTCTTTGATAATTTGTAGAGAGCCGTTCCATTGTTTAGGCAGGTTGTCGCAACGCTTGCTGTAGCCCTCGGGTGTTGTCTTCAGTTCCTCCGTTTTCTGCCTAATATCGTTCGCTTATCAAGCAGTTTGTTGTTGCGAACGAAGCAGCGACCGACAAACGACTCGGGCATCTTGAGCTAATGCATCGAATCAATCCGATCACTAATGACTTGAAATAATTTGTAACTGTGTTGCCGAACTCTAATGGTATTCGAAGTAGCGTTGATTAGTCGGTTTCAAGAAATTTCGTATTCACTGGGCGCGTGTTTCGTCGAGCGATTACTGGACAACAGTGACAATAGAGCTAAAAAAAGAAATGGTCACAGGCGAACAACCCTAAACAACGCACTGGTGACAATGTGGTCATGCGATATTTTGTATCGGACATTTGGTAAGACGTAGTGTAACGGATGTCTCGATAGAATATAGTTCTGGATTATGGCGTCGTATGTGACAAAACCATGTTTGATATTCCTCAGCGCGCCGTAAGGTGTGACTGCGAATTAATGTTTAGCCAACTGGGGATGTTTAACGCGCACCTATATTTAAGTACACTTGAGTTTCTGCATTTCGTTTTCACCGAAGTGCGGACGCCGTCGCCGGGAATCGAACCCACGTCTTCGGGCTTAGCAGCGCAATGTCATATCTCTTTAGTATACTGCGGCGGGTAGTGCCGCTATTTTAAACGGCTCCTGTAAACTCCCGTTAAGATGCGTGGCTCGGTAATTTGAATGAGAGAGGGGGAGAGTACGCGAAGGAAGGAGGAATAACTGCTTTCGCGTGTGGCGCGCGGCAGCGCGCACTTTCGACTTTCCGTTTCATCCATTTCGCTGTCGGACACGCATGCATTGCGGGCAAATCCGGTCGGCCTTGCGCAACGCACACCAGCGGGGAGCCACCGGAGGGGACCTAACGGGGCTCGTATCTCAGCATCACGCCGCCGCCGGCTCTTTTCGAAGAATCGAGCTCCGGAATAGGAGCGTTTTCCAAGGCGCCTTCCGTCTCTGTCTCGAACAAGGTTCCACGCGTGCTTTCTTAAGAAAGCCCGGCGCCGGCGCTATTAGAATAAACTCTGCTGTCGTACGAACGTCAGCAAAGCAAGAAATATTGAAATAAAAAAAAATTACGCAGTCGCACTCAATGTGAAAGCTGTAGGAAGCGTGGAGCAGTGATTCGCCTGCTCTTCAGTGGCGCTGGCTTTCCATGCGCGCAGCTTCATCGGCATCCATGGCGAGAAAGGAAACCTTCATTTGTGATGCAGTGGCGCCTTCTCCCATCCTCCTTTCCCTCCTCCTCACTCTCACTTCACTTTCCCACCCCCTTCCTATGCTATAATATATCTGGCTGTGCTATACATGGTTTTGCCTGCGTGACGCCATACATGGCTATGCTAAGCTTTACCCTCTCCCCTCCTCCTCTTCCTCACCCTAAATTCTCTTTCCCGCCCCCTTGCCATATATACTATACTATACATGGCTTTGCCTGCGTGACGCCAAGCGACGTCATGAGATGACAGCAGATGACATGAGACGACAGCCCGGGCCTCTGAAGGGCTCCGAACCTAAAATATATTGTATAGGGCAACTAAAGGTCTATTGTTGAGGTCTAGGTAGGCTGCAGGTAGCAATGAAGCCGTAGCTTGTGTATGCGCGCTGTCTATAGTGGCGGTTGGAGAATCTGGAACGTTAAACCGAGACCTGAATTCGCGATTTGTGAGCCGAAAGAAAATACACAAATGTAAGAAACCCTGCTGACGAGGTGTGCGGCTTGCACTTTGCAACCGCCCCTTTCTCGGTGGTATTTCGACGGGGCGGTTCCCCGCTGCGCGAAAAACACTGACGCCGGCCGCGCCACGGGGCGTCCTGCGTCGTTGACGTTCCAGCTCCGCCAGCGGTGCTGCAGTATAACGTTAGGATCGTGCAGCGATGCCGAAGGTACAAGAGCAGGCATATAGCGCTGCTGACGACAGCTATAATCGCGACAGCGTACTTATAACAATGCAGTGTATACTTTGCTGCTGCTTCTCAGCCTCAAATGTATACGCGAAGATACGAAGAGACAGAGAATAAGCAGCTGATAGCGCGTGATGTCGCCAGCCTTCCCTGCAGAGCAGACGGAACCGTCCCATCCTGCAACGCGCGAAGCAGTCCGAACGATTTCACAATGGCGAATTGACAAAAAGAATGGCCGATAGGGGTAGGATACGGTGGTTAACATTGATTATTAGCCCCACCGTGTTTTCAAGTATATCGAGGTTTCGAGGTTGACAAAGCAGCAGTCGATAATAATAATAATTGTAGGAGTTTTAACGTCACAAAATCACGATATGATAATGAGAGACGCCGTAGTGGAGGGCTCCGGAAATGTTCACGTCTGGTGTTCTTTAAACGTGCACCTCTTTCTAAGTACACGGGCCTCTAGCATTCCGCCTCCATGGAAATGCGGCCGTCGATACTGGGATTCGATCCCGCGACCTCCGGCTCAGCAGTCGAGCACCATAACCACTATACAACTGTACCGGGTCCAGTGCACGCTTTTATCGCGGTGCAACACGGTGTCTTATATCGACCTCCTGCAGAGCCGTACGCGTTTCTTACACGACGTGCTCTTAAAGGCCTGGCTAGATACCTCTCTCTCCTTAATGAAGTTATCTATAAACTGCGATGCCAGGCCTCTGCGGGCGCTCCATTGTTCGGCCGAACAGGACCTGCGTGCCTTGCTCTGCTTTTGGCGGCCACGAAGTGAGTCGCCGCGGCGTGGCGAAGGGCGTCGGCCGGGGCCGCCAGCTGCGCTAAAAAGCGCGCGAGCCGCGACAGTTGCAGGGTTCATTGATTGGCCGAACCTGTCGCGAGCCTATACACGTGGCACGTTCGTTTTGCTGTATTACGTGCTTTGCTTATTTATCATATTATTCCGGTTACGCCGGAGTGAGGGAGGAAAAGAATTTGTGGAACGTGGACCGCGGCGTTGCTCGGGCCCACTTTTTCATCGGGGGACACCCAGCGCTGTTAGCCTCGAGAAAGTGGGAGGTCTGCGACGTTTAAAAGCGAGTGCACTGCCTGCCGGCCACGCTGCCAAGGATATATCTCTCGCGCATAGCTGGCCCATATTGCTTGCCGCTGGTCTGCGTGGCGGGTGGCATAGTGTACTAATTCGTTATTTGTGGGTTGCTTGTCTACGTACTGGGACGTCCGCGATGGCAGTTGTCCTGTAAAACAGGATGGAAGCGCCAGGACAGTAGAATGCTCTTTTACACAACTCTTAGCGCTACATTGCCACAACGTTGCATGGAACTTCTGCGCCGAAGCTGAAGCATATATACAAGGAGTATCCCGCCGTCTGTCTACCCAATCCATGTGGGTTTACCGATATACAGTTTCTATATGCTATATATATAGCGCTAAAGCGACGTGCATATTTATAGACTAGGAGTAGCCCACCGTCTGTCTATGTACGGCGTGGGTAGGACATCGATAGGCAGACGGTGGGCTACTCCTTAGTGTTATATCAGACCAACTAGCCCACGAGTATGTACCCTTACTACATATCGACCCCAGTTAAGCACCGTATACGTATGGGCAGGGCGGATCAGCTAAATTGGGAGCGTGTTTTGCACCTGGTAAACTATACATAAATAAAGGTGTCTTCACTCTTATTTGCTGCACATGTGACTCTCCCATGTATAACTCTCTTTAGGAGAGTTTTGGGACGCACGACTCTTCAAAAGAGAGTTAGTGTGCCTCTCTAAAGAGAATTATACGTAGGAGAGTCACATGTATAGCAAAAAGAATAAGCGGCCATCTTTCTTTTCTTAGGGTGACATGGATATCATTGGTCCCCGTATCGTTTGTGTGACGTTCCGAACGTCCACTTTTAAGCGTGCCAGCCAGTCCAATTGGTACGGGACCTCTTAGTGCGTCTAATTCGTTCATGAATGCGTACGAAACATGGATCATGTGCAGAAAAAAAAAACGACGAATTGCCGCGATACCGCGCAGTCCGAAAGAAAGAACCAGATGGACAGGAGTAGAGCGCAGGTATGATGACAGCAGAAGAGTGGACATCAGAAGTCACTGATGTTACCAACAGGTGTCAACGGATATACTAAATGCGCATTCTTTCGTTTAGGCTGTTTTCGCAGTGTTCGTGTTCCTAATACGTTTGTTGCCGACTGAATACATTTGCAAGTGAACATAATATATTAAGGATGTGGCAGAACAAAGCTAAAAGAGGGATACCATTAGGAGTACGTTACTGCGCAGGATGCCGTGCACTATCAATTCAGAAATTTCACAAATAAAGGATGGCGGTCTTTCGTGCGGTTGAGTTTCGGCTACTCAGCGTCCGTTCGGGTTGCTGATGGCGTTACTAAGCGATTGAGAAGTCTCATCGAAATATGAAAGAAAGAAAACAAGGATTATTCCAAATCCCCGATGACCTCGCGAACTCTCTGTAATGACACGTATCGTGCATCGTTCGCTGAGAACCTTCGTCCCAAGCACGCTTCTTCCGATATACAACGAGACGCACGTGTTCCATCCAACTCTCGGCCTTCCCAAAGCAATATGCGAACAAGCTTTTATAAGGTCGCCGCTGAAGTTTCTTTTTCTAATGGACCGATCGACCCGATCGGAAGATCTGCGACTCCCGTATGGCCATTAGGATGTGGCTTACTGTCGGAGGTCGCGTGTCCGTGGTCCTCTATAGGACCAGGAAGACGCGCGACGGTCATTCGGTCCTTCAAGGTCCCGGTAATAGTGCGTTTGTAACGATGACTCGATAGCGCCGCGTTGTGGAAGTGGTGTCGCGCGCGCGCTAACGGTCCCCGCGATAGATCATCGTGGCGACGTGTGCACTTCGAATGGACGCGATGCGATCACTTCCGCTTGTTCTCAGCACTAGGTTTATCGTAGCGGATGAGACCATGTAACCTTCCCCGTTTGTTGTGCTCACTCCAAGGTCGGCCTGTAACGATGTTTACATATCGCGCACGCTCTGAAATATTTTCGAAAATGTTTCTTTTCCCCCACAAAAGTTCAGTTTCACGCGCCGTGGTGGCTGAGTGGATGTGGCGTTCTGCTTCCGAACGCGAGGTCAAGGGTTCGTTTCCTGGTCGTGCGGCCGGAATGCACAGACGCCTGTGCGCTTAGTTATAGTTGCGCGGTAATCAACATCGTATATTGCAATAAATTAATCTGTGGCTTTCCTCAACGGCACCCTTTGTGGTCGCTGCGTTCGTTTCAGACGTTTGATCATACAGTAATAATATCTGTTGTTTTACGAGCAAAAACCACGATATGATTATGATGTACGCCGTAATGGAGGGCTGCGGAAACTTCGACCAGCTGGTGTTCTCTAACGTGAGCCTAAATCTAAGTACACGGGCCTCTAGCATTTTCGCCTCCATAGAAACGCGCGACTTTCGAAACCCGCGACTTCGGGCGTTCGATCATGCAGTTCTTTAGTCCATTTTGATTGTTATACGTGTCTATCCTGTATAAACAGAATAGATCAAGGGATGCAAACACGGTTTTACGACTTGATTGCGTTTGGTCAAGGTTCGGAGTTGTTCAGTTTGTGGTGACACGGACTGCGTCATTCATTGCATCATATATCTCGTACATAACTGGACAACGGTGCCACGTGCGCCGCACTGTGAACAGGGAACCTGTACAGGTTCCGAAACGTCAAGAACTGTCCCTTTTTTGACTTCGTCAGTGACCGTAATTTTCGTTAAGTGCAGACTGCTAAAACGTATGAGGTGCTTAGGCGATACAGTTGTCGGCTACGCATGCCGGGCTAACCTCCCCGCCTGCTGCAGCATCACCACCACCATCATCTCAGAGATGATTCGTCGGACAATAATGGGAAGCGGTATCTAGACACTGCGTATATTTCGTTACGTCGAATCTTCAGTGCTAATGGAAGGCACGACACATCCGTGAAAGTTTCGATATTCAGCTTGGCAACAGATGAGGATCGTACGGATTTGATGTACGTGTCAAACGCTATCGGGAACGATTTATGAACGCGGTTCGGGCAAAATCTCCCTGCCGCATCCCATTGCGGGTATATGTAAGATCATATCTATTGCCGTAGCATGTGCGGCTGAACGACATAACTGAAAGCCTTTTAGATTGAATCACTGTTGGATGCTGTTTTGGCGGTCATTTTATAAGAGAAAAAAAAAATATTGCCCCGTGCTAGATTATAACGCAATACGTGTTTCTTTTGCAAAAAGAGATACATAGTAGCTCATATTTGAGAATAAAAAGAGAGAGAGAGAGAGAGAAAGCGTTAACGGGAAATCGTGTATTGCTCTGTTATGTATTTAGGGACAGCTTAATAAAAATAGCACGATGTCTCGTGTAAATTATGAAAGCATTGGGCACAAAAAAAATAAATAAAAAAGAAACGCTCTCGGGCGTAGCGCGAACAACAGCTTAAACATGTTGACTCACACTCTGGCTCGGTGCTTAACGTACTACAGTAATAATACCTGGGGTTTTACGTGCCACGATACGATTATGAGGCATGCCATAGTGGAGGGCTCCAGACATCTCGGTCATCTACCGTTCTTTAACATGCCCTGACATCGCACAGTACGCGGGCCTCTAGCATTTCGCATGCGTAGAAGAGCGACCGCCGCGGCCGAGATCGAGCCCGCGACTTTCGAGTCAGCAGCCAAGCACCGTAACGACTGCACCACCGTGGCGAACGACGGGAACAACGCATGACCGAACGACAGCTCTAAGACACGTTAAATACGACTTGGCGTGCAAACACGGACACAATGGAGAAGTCAAAACACCACAAACCACTCCTCTCTTGTGTCCGTGTTTGCACGCCCAGTCGTTTTTAACATGAATACCTACCAACTAGCTCAGCTCTCTGTTATTTTAAACTCTAAAGTAACTTAATCGAAGATAACTGCAACTGCAAGTACTCACCGGAGCCGTAGCCGGAGCACACAATCTCCTGCAGATCCGGACGGAACTCGCCGCAGATGGAGAAAACGGGTAAGACTCCCGTTAAAAAGCGAGTCGGAGAGCAAGAATCTCGCCGAAACGTCCGCGCCGAGAGTGATATCGGAGCGGTCTCAGTGCAAACCCTCCGGCTGCTTTTCCTAGGGGGCGCGCGCTCGTGCGATGCGGAGGACAAGCCGACACACGTCTCTTGACGGTCTCCTGTCCAAGTGGGTCAGAGCTGGCGGCGCGCGTCCGCTAAACTGGCTCCGCCGACGCTGCAAACGAACCGCCACGCGCCAGAAGTGAGCGGGGCGAGCGGTAACTTCTCTTCTCCCGACGTCGGTCCCTTTCTTTCGATCAGGCCCTAGCCGGTTTTGCTTCGCTCTCCGTTAGCTGGATGGCCCCTTCTCGAGACCTGCAGTGGTGGGTGGCAGAAGGTGGGGAGGCCGGTTGCAGCGCGAGTTTTGTCGTATAGCCTGTGTCGCCTTTTCTTCTTCTCACCTTCGACTCCTTGTTCTTTTTCTCTCTTTCCCCCTTCAAGCACCGGCGGAGTGGTCCAGCTGCAACGAAGAAGGTTCGAGTGTGATACACCCGGTTAAAACTGGCGTTGATCTGTACACGTACTAGAGCTTGACGTGTAACCCTTGTTTCGCGGTTCTACTTCACTCTTCCGAAGGACCGGTGGAGTGCTTTACCTTTGCAAGGACCCAAGAAGTTGCGGCCGACCCGTGGGCCGATAGCGGCGTCGTCCTGTACCTAATCAGGGCGACAAACAAGTGTCGATTCGACACGTCCTTGCTCGTCGGCTTCACTCTAGCTTCCTCGTGGATCGTATACACTTCCCAGTTAGGCTACAACGCGTCGTCGAGTTCCTTCTGTCCAAGCCGGCAACGTGTTTCCTCGAAGCTCGCTTAGTCACCCGTACGTTGTAGTTGCCGGTACGTTGTCTCGCCTTCTATCTGTGTCCCTACACCTGGACCAGTCTTGTACGGAGTGCACCGCAGGCCCTTTTCTGAACTGTGCGGGATGCTCGTCTCGTCCTCGGCTGTCGGTCGCGTCGTCGTAGTCGTGGTCCGCTTCTGGCGGCTCGCTGACGCTTACCCCGAGTCCGAAGCCGACTGACTACGCTCCTTCTGGCACTGAGCGGGTCACTATAAAGCCGGGGACAGGAAGATGTCTGTAAATAAAAGAAAACTGCGCCGTGCAGCACAACCATGGGGGTGCTGCACGTGTGAGAGTGTTTTGTTTGTGCTTCTTCTCTCCCTCACCGTGCCTTTCTCCCGTCCTTCTTGATTTTTCTTACGACACTTCTATCACGACGGCGGTAGTTTTAGAGGAAAACATGGTGGAAAGGATGTGCGGCGCGTTAGCGTTATGAGCGTCGAGGTGTGCGCGCAACGAAGAAGATGAAGCCACGTTGCGAGAGGAAGATGCGCAAAACGTAAGAAGACTGGACGAAAGTGTCAGTAGAGAAAGTGAACGCAATCCTGGCTACACGAACAAAAGTGTCACCGACATGCGTCTTCTTCCTGAAGGCAAACGGTTGGAGGAAGGCGACTCTGGGGTTCCTACGCTGCGGGTTTGCGTTCTTCGCGATGACGCTATCCTCGGGCCCGTCGAGGTGTCTTAGCTCAGACTAATATGTAGCGCTACTAAGAACGAGGGTGCGGGTTCGAGTCCCGGCGACGGCGGCCGCATTCCGATGGTCTTGAAATACAATTCGACCGGGCATGTTGCTGAGCTATAGTGGGCTCATTACTTGACGAAACTAGGTGTGGCGCTAAGAGGACGGGCACAAAATATGTCGGTTGCAGTCTTCACTCTGTCCCTTGTTTTTTTAGCGCCACACCTATTCTCGAAAAGCAAGAACACTGGTGTACTTAAGATTTAGGTCAGTGCTTGTCCTCTGTACTTCTCCGCATTGTGCTCCCGTCTGTACTGCGCTGCTTTTGCAATGAGAATCAACCAAAACGCCATATCCTTTACTCTGTTGTAGATATACGTGCACGTCTACGAACCCCTGTTACAGAAATTAATCCGGAGTATTTCAGAGTAAGTTACTCCACTACGGTGTATCTCGTAATCAAATCGTGGCTCTGGTACGTAAATCCCCAGAAGTCATTTTTTTTGTTCTGTGCGACAGCGGAAGGGAGAGAGTTAAGTCGGAAACGGAAGGCAAGGGGACCTTAAATTCGTTGCTGACAGTGCTATATTCCGGTAGTTATCGCGTGCCCGATTCATCATCATTATCATCAGCCTATTCTATAGAGATAGAGAGATAACATTTTTGAATGGTATCCCAGGATAATATTGCCTGGTTTATCGCCTGACTTGCTACTCCAGGTGTCGGGTAATTCTGTGTACACTGCAGGGCCAAGGCTTCCCCTGCTGTGATCTCCGATTTTCCCGGTCTTACGGGAGTTGGTTCCATTTTACCCCTGCGAACTTCTTAATCTCGTCACTCCATCTAACTCTCTGCCTACTTCTACTGCGTTTCCCATCCCTTGGTGTCCATTCCGTCGTTGCCACTGACCGTCGGTTATCTCCCCGATGCATCACATGACCCGCCCATATGCCCACGTATTTCTCAACTTCAACGAGCTTATCAGCCATCCCTGTTTGTTCTCTGATCCGCTCCGCTGATGCACGCTGATTCACGGGACGGTCTACATTAGAATTTAAAGGGATCTTTAATAGTGTTTTGCTGGTTGCAAAATTGAAATGTGTGGCACTCGTGCGAGATATGAATGCGGGAATAAAAAGTCGTTTGCGCGGTATCCTCGAAGCTCTCATCAAATTATTTTACAAGAGCGGTGTGGATTTCACACCTTGAGGAGACTTCCGCTGTTCAAGTTTGTCCAGCACCTTCTCTGCCCTGATTAATAAAACCTATCTGTATATTTATACCCATTCCCTTTTCCAACCCTTAGTAGTAGGGTAGAGCTTTGATTCAGGCCGACATCTCATCTTTCGTGTCATGATGAATGCCTATCTTTTTCCTGTTTTTTTTTTTAGCTGATGGGTGCTGTCGCTTTCAGAACATGGTGGTGAGTCTTGTGCTTTTGTAACGACACAACAACAGCTGTGTTCACGGGGAAAAAAAGTTAGTTCCCAATAAACTCTGCAACTTTTTTTATTGAACGTGCTTCCCGCATATCACTGCTTCAAAAGACGGTAATTGTTACTTTTTAATAAATGACATAGGCTCGTATAACGAAAGATGCTTATAGTTGCTCAGTAGTGCATGCAGTGGACCGGTCTGATCTTATCGCATTTGCATGGTAGCTGTCTACTTTAAGGCTTGGCAAAAGTTAGGTGGGACACCCTGTGCAAGGGCGAAGTGTTCCTTCAAGGCCAAAATGCTGAAAGCTTTGAACCTAGAATACCTACAGAAAAGGGTTGAGAATGCAGCGACGATCACGCTGGAGTAAAGTCCCTAGATTTTTCCATGTTCTTAAGAAGAAATCTAGGGACTTTACGCTCGAGTAGTTAGCGCCAGTCCTGTGCTCTTGTGTCGTCCTTGTTCCTTTCGCGCTACGATTTTTTTTTCGGCAAACGCCCCAACGAAATATGCAGATGGAGGCATGCAGACGACGTCGTACGAGCAAAACCCTCTGTTCACTCAAGATAATAGATTGCCACCACTGTATGTACGACGCAGCTTAATCAAGGCTGTTTCGTGCAGCCTTTTGTCGTGTGGGCTTCTTTATGCGCTCTGAGTTAGATTATGTTGTATGCAGTAGTTATTGTGAACGGACTAGTTGAGATGAGAGAGTCGTCGATTTCGAAAGGTAATTTTGCGCACAATGACGGAGAACTGAAAATGTGTGTTTGAGGGAGGGGGCAGGGTAGGGGAGAATGATTTATGACTTTCAGTGGCTTCGTTCAATCGCCCTTAAACCACTCGTAGAATTAGTTTGCGTGCCACGCAAGACCATACGAAATATCCTATAAAAGATAGTGCAAGAAGGGGAATTTTTTTCGAGGCTGTCGTTTCTTTGTTAGACACAGCCAAATGAATCCAGCGGACAATTAAATCAGAGGAAAGGATAGGAGACATTTTTGTTGTTTTTAAATGTAGTTTAATAGTGATGACATAAATCGAGAGGAATCAAAAATGGACTAAAAAGCACCTTTTCCCTCGGTGGGACCTCACGACCTTCGAAGGTTGTGAGTTCGGATCCCACCGACGAAAATTGTGCTTTTTTCGTCCACTTTGATTAATTTTAATTTACGTGATGATTACTACACTGGAGTTAAAAACAACATATGTCTCCTATGCCTTCCTTGTCTTAATTGTCCGTTGTATTCATTTAAGAGATAACGCCGTGGTTTTTCGCGGGCCGGAATGCCTGTAGTGGCTGCAGTGCTGTCTGGAACAATTCTTTTCTCCTTGCCGGAAGGATGGAGCGACACATCTGCGTGACTCTGGGAAGAGGAGAAGCAGCAGCAACCGTTTCTCACATTCCTACCTGGTGCGCATGCGCTGCCTGAGGCTATAGACTGTGCGCACGCGAGCTGGTACACAGCACAGGGAAACACTCATTTTCTTCTTTCTCTCTCTTAATGCTTGGCATTTTCTTGTGTCTATTCACGCCTTCCGAGTTACCGCAACGAAGCGATGCCCGCCTGCGTTTTGCTTTAAATAAGACTGCTTTCTCCAACTCCTCTAAGCCATGTCTTTCTTTTTTCTGTTTTCTTTAACTGAATGTACCTTCTAGCCCTTTTGTCTCAATTTATCCTTCTCTCTCTCTCTATTCTTGCTTTACGTGACTGAAGCACAACGTCGCGAAACAAAGGACGCTTACAAACGTCGTATACTTGGGAATTCAGCAGAGCGCACGCAGGGATGTTATGCGCTACGGAGATTGTTACAGAAGGCCGAGAAGACAAACGGAAACCGCTGGTAATTAGAATCGCCTTTTTTTTTAGTTACGTTCGTGGCGTTTTGCACCTTCGGAATGAATCCCATCGTCCACCTCTTGCCTCCATTTGGATGACTCGCATGCATGAAGCCATCACGAATGGAGCCCCGTCTCGAAGTTACGTGTGCGAGGCAAAGACTGTTTCGAGACAGACTTAATTGAAAAAGCCGCACCCCGGAGATAAAAGAACAATTGTGTCCGTCTCTGCCTGACGAACTTGTTTACTCTGTAAGCAGTAAACGTGAACGGCTTAGCGAAAGCAACGCTGACTGGCATTTTAAGCACCTTCCATAAAAAGGTCCCTGGGACGCTGCCGCGCCGTGTGGAACTCGTTCTGTGTGGAGTGAATTATTCATTTGCTGCTAACCACAGCTTTTACCCCGCCTTTGGGTGCAATAATTCGCTGCATTGTGACCTGCGCAAACCGTTTTTCGATTACGTGCCAGGAGTATACATTCGCAAAGTGGTTCGGAAGGTGTCGATTGTATTTCTAGCGCTTACGTAATTTAAAGAAACAAAACAGGTCGTTTAGCCGGGTGGCCCTTAATTACAGCGGCTGTCACCTCAACGTGGAACTGGTCTCATTTACCAATGGGTGCTACGCCTCCGTACCCCTATTTCCCAGTGATGGAGGCACATGCGTACTATCTCATACGGGCATTCCAAGGGTTACAATCGGGACGCTCCCATACTACTGCAAGCCGTACTTTGCTACAGTGACATGACTAGCTACGACCGCTGGATACATAGCAGAGTCCACAAGACACTACTTCCCTTCATACATGGCTCCGGCCTATACGGCACATATCTAATACACGTACACACACAAAATATTATGCCTTAAGGGCAAGTCTATACCGCAATACTACTACTACTACTACTAATACTACTACTACTACTAACAACAACAACAACAACATGCACGCCCGTCTCAAGTGAAGTGTAACGAGCTCTTCCGAACTATACAGAAATGAACGTTGTGTGACAGAGATCGGGTACTTGTGTCGTAGTGTCATCGAATGAAGCGTTGTAATCACGACTAATTTTACCTTATCGTATTAACCTATATTAAACTCAGGACTGGACAAAAAGGAAAACATAAAGGTACCGTGGTGCCGCGACAAGATTCTCCACACACAGCGTTTCCGCCGCTCATTGCTTCGACACATGCCCTGTAATCGCGTGTTTGGCTTTTGAAACCCTATCCCTATCCCACGCTACCACCTTTCGTCTCGCTTGTGTAACATCGTCGTAGTTTCGTTTGCTCGCTCGAATCGGTTTTCTTTACCGGCGACGAGCTTCCAAGGGCGTCGTGCATCGGCACGCAACTGCGGCTGCTCGGATAATCGACCCCCATACGAAAGAAGTCGACGACACCGCCCCCGAGTTTTCGAATTGTCTCGCTTTCACATCGATGCGGGCGCACTGACTGCCCCTCTATACGCCTCAGTCTTTCGATTCGCCAGTTCCCGCGTGTTTTTGCGTCGCTCACGAAATCACTCAGTTTTTGCGTGAGTGGAGAGGATTCTGTGCGGAAAAATAACAGAGAAAAAAAAACATATACATAAACATAAATAAAATAAAATAAATGGGAATCCCGTAAGCTTATCGCAGCGTTTATTGTTCGGTGAGAAGCACGCGCACGGTTCGTGAGAATTTTCTTTTTTATTTTTTAATTCCTTGTGATGTCGTTGACTGTGTTGAAGTAACATCTCTGGTGCGGCTCTCGTACGCTGCGTACGCGCGCATATAGTGCATTTGAGGCTTATGCAATAACGTACACTCCTTTCAACGTCGTGCGAATGGTCTTTCGTTCGACAGATGTCTCAATTTGGTGGCCGTGCGTGCGCCTTGAAGGGAAAAAAATGGGAAAACGAAACGCTGACCGGAACTGGCGTGACTCTTCTTCCTCCATTGAATGGCGACGGCAAGGCTCGCGTGAGCTGGAACGCCTATGCGTGAAGTGGCGAAGGGGGGACCTGCGATCACATATTTCAGGTTTTGATGAGCTGATTGAAGAAGGAGCGAACTTATTGCGGCATCTTGGACTGGTGTCGCGGAAGGAAGCACGTGTCCTAGCTATGCATTTCAAGAAAACCAGGAACCATAAACAGTCATACACATATCCTAATCACGTGCTCCTATGTAGAAACACAAAGACGGCAGTATTTTGGCGAATTATACAAACATCACATACCAGGCCCGAAGCCAGAATTTTTTTCGTGGAGGGGGGGGGGGGTGGGGGTGGCCCACTCGCTGAAGGCATTGAGAATTTGAGAAAAACACCTATTATCATTATATTTTTCAGTAAAACACCCCCCCCCCCCTCTATCAAAACCATTAGAATTTCGGGGGGGGGGGGGAGGAGGGCTAGGGCCTCCCCCTCTGCATCTACGGGCCTGTCACATGCCCTTTCACACTAGTCTGATCTAGATCACCCAATTATTCCATTGTGTAGTGTTTTCAGTTTTTTAAAGGAAACTGGCTTTTTAAGTAAACATCAAAATTGTGTAACCCTAACTACCCCGTACTTAACAACTTGTGACTAGCGTAGTATAGCCTCAGCTGTTTTTGCTCCATAAAACCTTAATTAACTAAACAATTAACGAAGAAGGTCGATTTAAATTCCTTGTACATTTTCTTTCGCGGAACGAATGATTTTTTTACATCGATGGATTTCACGAAATGAAGAAATTTCTGGTTCGGGAAACTGCGGGCGTCCGCGACGCGTTAGATTTTTGTTCGCAACCCATTTTGGTCAGTCATTGACGCGATAACAGAGGTCTTGTTTGGTTATTGTTGTGTAAAGATGAAACTGTATAGATATGTATGTAAATAGATTCAGACGGCGTGCGTTACACGAAGCCCGAACATTCCCGGGGATTTGTGAGGTCGCACCGACCTCACAAATCCCCGGGAATCCAGCCAAGGAATGCTACGCAGTGATTTCATAAGTTTTCGTTAACTCCAAACAGGGGTTTCCAATAGGCGCTCGCGAAGTGCGGATTAGGCTCCTACAAGTCCTTCGGTACCCTTTACTGAGTATTCCTAAATAACACACGCGCCTGCTGGCTACCTCACTTTGCGCCGCTCCTCTCTAAGCGTTTTCGCCGCGATAGGCGTCTGGCGCCCCTGTAGGAAGCGCGTGTGTGAACTGCATTCTGATACACCGGGTCCATATGGCATAATGACACGAAGAGAGAGAGAGAATGAATCGGGGATACACTATACGCGCTTCGAGAAAGTCGCCGTGGCGGCACGCGGCCGATCCGATCTTGTAGCCTGCAGAAGCGGTACAACCGGAACGTGCCGCGTTTCCCTTTCACCTTCCCTCTCCTCCTCTAAACCGCTTGACGGGCGTCGTGGATTCCAGATCGTCAGACCTGTTATGGTGGCATACGCGCGCCGAGCGGCTTGCCCGATTTGCATAACAGATCGCCGCCGTTGCTGCTGCTGATCTTGCCCTGTTGCAGAATGTCCCTGGTTATATTACTCGCTCGTGTGTGCTATAAAAATCTGTAAGGACCGGCTCGTGTATCTCGATGCCCCGGTGGAATCCGCGGCGTTGACCTCGCGCGCGACTTACGCGGAGAGAGGATGGCATTCGTCGCAGATGAGCGCTACAAATTTCGCCCCGGCGACCGCGTTATACCGCAACCGTTTCTTCGGTGGGAAAGTGCGTGCAGTGTGTACGATTGTCGCACGCGCACTTTCGATCGCGATCGAGAGCCGATTGGGATCTCATCTATCGACCGCGATTGTCTCCCTTCCGCATCTTGCGCGGAACGAGACGAGAGTGGCCATGTGGGCATGTTTGGAGCATCTTGACTGACCGCGCTGGGAACTGGACGACAAGTGAAGGCACACACTGGACACACAGACGCTATCGACAGCATGGAATTTTAATGTTCTCAGGTGGCCCAATCGAATCCCGGCCTCGGCGGCCGCATTTTCGATGGCGGCGAGAATGCTTGAAGCCCGTGTACTTAGATTTACGTGCACGTTAAATAACCCAAAGTGGTCGAAATTTCCGGAACCCTCCACTACGGCGTTCCCCATAACATATCGTAATTTTAAAACGTTAAACCCCAACAATTATTAATTATTAATTTTGTGACTGAGCCGAGAAAAATTACGTTCAGATGGCCACGTTATCGAACCCACAAATCACCTTGCAAGCAAACAGAAAAAAAGAAAGGAAATCAAACAACGTTGTTACTGCATTATTTATTTATTTATTTATTTATTTATTTATTTATTTATTTATTTATTTATTTATTTATTTATTTATTTTTTAATTATTTATTTATTTATTTACATATGATTGTAAGGTGATTCACTGCCAGGTTACGTTGTCATCCGAACATGCTTTTTCAAATCGAAGAAAACTTATTACGTGATTACAAATAGTTCGTAGAGAAATGTTCCTACCGCATCTCAATGTCTCACTCTTGGAAAATATTCGCGTAGTTTTGATTCGTGCTTAAGTTGAACCTGCAATAATGTGTGTATATTATATTTCTCGCTTTTGTTCATGCGTCTGTTCTCGCGTAAGATTTCAGATGCTAGGGCGCTTAATACGTGCGTATGAAATTAACGGTTACGTCGGTTTCCGTTCACGCTTACGAAAGGCGTAAGCGTTACACGGATTGGGTTCTTTGTCACGCGTGCGAGAAGGACGTTGTAATGGGGCAAAGGCGCCGGACTTAATTCCGAAGCCCCGTTATCGCTATTGCGTGCACGCGTCCCAACTTTGTACGCTGCTTAATTTTTTCCCCGTAAGTTTTTAAAGTGCGCGCGCGTCGCATCAACTCCAAGGTCTTTCGTGTCCTTCGCCCGCAAAATAACACTGCTCTGAGGCATGTCGTTTGTTAGGCTTGTCATCCGCGTCTAGAGAAACGACTTTATGGGTTGAAGATGTGT
Source organism: Rhipicephalus sanguineus (assembly GCF_013339695.2). Taxonomy (NCBI): domain Eukaryota; kingdom Metazoa; phylum Arthropoda; class Arachnida; order Ixodida; family Ixodidae; genus Rhipicephalus; species Rhipicephalus sanguineus. The sequence continues at coordinate 9,135,801 of NC_051185.1, read as the reverse complement.
TTTTTTCCTGTTCTAGTTTTGTCTATGCTGTCATATTCTTTGTCTACATTGTCACTGCCATCAGGCCAAGTCGTGCGGTCATACAACGGCGCTCCAAATCACCGCATAGTGAAACGTGAAGTAAAAGAAAAGTTGCCGTGCCATTAGTGTAACGGCGAAACAATGCTCGCGATCGCGTGCTTTCGTAGTGAAGTTGACGTGTACGCCCCGTGGACGCTAGACGTCAAGCGTGAGATGAGCATTTAATGGCAGCTTCACCGCTTGTCATCCATGCGTCTATACAGTGCGCCTGCGAAACAGTGCAGCGAGCGCGAGGAAGTGTGCTTAATTTCTAAGTCTAGCCCGCTTCGGGAAGCATACTGAATGTTGCGGTAATGGGAGCCGAGTGCAAATGCAGTTTTCGGCAGAACTTGCTGCCTCGTCTGCGCTCTAATATCGCGCATATAGTTTGCACTCCGCTACGCAGCACTCGCGTCTGTTTTGCACAGAATAAGCCAGAAATAAAAGTATTATGCAGCTGTATGTGCGCAATGAAAAATGCATTTTCGCATTGCTTTATTTGTACATGACCGTCACCGACGACGCTATTGTAGTTGACGTCATTGTAGTTTAATGAGAAGTGGTGTTAGGTCTAGGTCTTATGACTGTTGGTGGATACATGAACTCACACACGTCACTAGAAAGAGGGGGGGGGGGGCGTTGTTGATAGGTGCTCTCTCGACCCTAAAAGTCCCTCTCCTCCCCCCACCCCACCCCCCGCCACTTCTCTGGAAACTTCTGAAGCTATGCCTCTGCTGTTGATGAACTGTTGATAGAAACGAGATACCCTCAACAATGTAGACAAACGAACAATGAAGGAACTAACGCATAAAAATTAATGTATGTAAATAGCACTACATATGACGCATACCTGTGCACATCTGTAGAACACGATAACTTCATTCGCATTCTCCCTCTATAGTGGCCCAAGCGCCTTTTATTAGCCTTTACAGCACTGCACGCATTTAAGCTGGGCACTGTATCGAGATTATAGGGATATAGAGGAGGGAGAAGAAGTCTGACGAGACACGTCGCGTTTTTGAAGTCCTCATTATGCCGTGTATCCTAAGTGCACTGCAGTACTTTAATGGCTGCCGACATTAGTCTGCCTGCCGGCGGTTGCTCGCGCGTCACAGTGTAACCGGAACATGCATCGAGTTGTGGCTTCACGCGTGCAGTGTAGTATGTGCGTATGTGTGTCTGAGTTATTGCGTACGTACCTGATCGATGTGCTACCGATCTCCCCCCCCCCCCCCCTCTCGCTTTGTTTCTTCTTCGTTTGTGAACTAACGCAAGATGCGCGACGCTGCATACTTGTAGGCCAGTCACGTGGCCATAACTGTATCGCGCGTGCCTTTTGTCCGTTTTTGCTTCGTTGTTTCGCTCCCGCTCTTTGAGCGCTGACGTGTGCTTTTTCGCCGTACTCGACCTCGCGTTTTGCGGCCGGAGGACGACTCGTTGAGAAGCGGTTAGGAGAGGGCGAGAGGCCTGCCCAGTGGCGTGGACAGTTCGATGGGCGGCATGCCGCCTCGATGCGGATTTGAAAGAATGAAAAAATCCAAAAACCTGTTCGCGTTCCTGTTTGTAGCGGTTCGAAGCAGTCTCGCTTACCGAAGAGAAAAGTGCCGCGTCTGGAGGGTCGAAGTGAAAGGCAAAATCGCGATAGCGTTGGGGCATACTACCGAGAGTATTGCTGACAAAGTCAGCGGAGGGTGAATCTATAGATTCCTCTATTGAGGATGACTTGAAGGCATCTTCGAGAATCTATACTCTTCAACGAAATGTCACACGCGCGTTTTTCCAAATCTCAGATTATTTGGAAGCGCTAAACGCAGACAGTGATGTAATACGCGAAAAAGTGATCCCGTATGTTCCGTATTTGGTCACGTATTTTAGAATATGTGATACCCTCCGTGTTAGCTTAGCACGTTAGGTGTCGCGCTGCTAAGGTCGAGGCCGCGAGTTCGGCTGCCGGCCTCAGCGGCCGAATTTTATGGAGGCGAAATGCAAAGGATTAACACCAGTCTACACGTTGACGAATCCCAGGTAGTCATAATTAATTTGCAGTCTCCCACAACGGCGTGGCTGATAATCATACCGTGATTTTGGCACGTGAAACCACAGCAATTATTATTAGGACGTGTGATAACATGCAATCCTTCGTTATAAAAAAATGGCCGACAGTGACCCTGAATTCACTCACTGGCGGCTACAAGCGTTACCACCAATGCACCACAAGCTTTGCGCGAATAACTTCCTAATCTGACATGAGTAATATCAAAGTGGCGGCAGTGACGGCATGACGCGGTTGATGGCACGACTTCGACTACAACAATGACAGCGGTAACGGCACGCTGTCAGCGCATGACTGCAGCCTATAAGGCTGTAGTCATGCCACAGGGGAAGGCGAAAGCCATCCCCTGTGGCTATTTTACTGTACAGTTTATAACACACGAACGCAGTTAATTTTTTTTTAGTCACCCATACGCGCTTGTTTTTGTTTTAGTCACGCGAACGCCGGAAAGGCGAAGTGATCGCACAGATGATGATGATGATGTTCTTTCACATATGGCTCGTATACCCGCACTGGAGGATTGGCCAAGAAATGTTCATATAAAAATTTAGATATCTATAGTGTTAACTCGTGATTAAAAAAACACATAACGTAAAGAGTGTAATGATCGCACAGCCCGCGTCTTCTCTCGTCATTGTCTTGTTCGCACTGCAGAATTTCTTTGCTATGAACCAACTAGCCAATCGCAAGGTTCTTTTGTTGAAGGTCACGTTCGCATCAGACATATGTCTTTCGCCTTAATAAGGCTACTAACCACAGTGTGGCCATTCCCACTCGAGGATATGGACCGATTATTGATGCAGCAATAACAACACAGGCATATAGATACCCAATCCAAAGGGGTGAGCGTGAGCCATTGTTGTAGGATACAACAACAACAACAATAACAATATGATTGCTATATGTATATCCAGTTACTCAAGGAGAATCATTACCATCATCATCATCATCATCATCATCATCATCGTGCACTCTAAACGTAGTAACCGATAAATATGATTTTGTGCACCTATAAAGTGAGGGTTACATTAGCTTTGAGTGCATAAATTCTAAACTTGGTAACCCTTACTATTGGACGTGCACAAAAGCGCATTCATCGGTTGCCACGTTTATAGTGTAGTCTAGCGCGTTGACAGGCCACCGACACGTTCGACCGCAAGTAAAGCCCCTAGATTTTTCCACAGGGAAAAATCTAGGGACTTTAACCGCAATATGCCGACTGAACGCAGTGTTGCCTGCTGAAACGACGGCAGTGGAGATGGTGTGCTTGCGGACGCGAATGTGAAACGAAAGTCAAACGCGTAGAAAACAAGCCTCGGCTGAGAGAAAGGTCGCTCGAGCGAAATAATAATAAAAAACTATAAAAAATGTCCACGCGCTTTTATGCCTACCTCTAGCTCTTATATATGCCGTGTAGCGTGTCAGTATGTCACCGTCGGTGTCTTCTCTGCATACGCTCGGTTTTTTTTGTGTGTTTTTGTTTTTTCGCCACACCATACTTTTACTTAGATGCTCGCAAATTCTTTTCGCTGTTTTTATTTCTCTTTTATTTTTTTTCGCGACAGACGTCTCCGTCTCGAGGCCGATGAAAGTGGCCTTCGCGGTAGACGACGTTTTCTACGTTTTCGAGGCGTTTTAAACACGAAAGAAAAGAAAACAAAGAAAGAAGACGTACTTGAAGAGGTATGGGACGGCTATATAGACGGCGCGAAGTGCTCTTTAAAGGGCGATGCACTTACGCGGGATGCGCATGTGTTTATGTGCCAGTGTGCACATGCGCTATCGTGCTCGTGTCATGCATGTAAATATTACATGAGCATTATTTTTTCATCGACCGCTGTGCCTCTCACGCACTTACTGTTGTCTGAATTTGGGCTCACGATATGATTGAGGCACGCCGACCACTTGGGGTTCTTTAATGTACACGTAAATCTAAGTACAATGGCGTTCTTGCAATTAGCCCCCATCGAAATGCTGCCGCCGCGATCGGGAATCGAACCCGCGTCCTCGAGCTTAGCAGCGCGACACCCTAGACCTGCTAAGCTACAACGGTGAGGTGGTACTCAGTCTTCAGCGTGTATTACCCCTGTGCGTAAAGATAAAAGGAAAATAAAGACGCTAGAATATGCGGTTATGTACAAAAAATAACCGCCCGAGCTCTCCGCACAGATCGTTAACCAGCGGAGCTGAAACGCGCGGCCCCTCTGTTTATCACGAGCTGGGATCTATCGACGTGTCTTCTGCTGTAGCTTTTGATTTCTTTGTCATCAAATTCAAGAGATGAGTGCTTCAAACTTCGCGTTTTGTTTACGCTAGCTTAAATGATATTAACACCGAAATTAATTAGAGCTAACAGACAATCAAGCCAAGGAAAGTATAGGCGGTGTTATTAGTGTTAATTGTGATATAATCACATTGTATCACAATTAACACAAATAACATCCCCTATACTTTCCTTGGCTTGATTGTCTGTTACCTCTCATTAATGTTGTGTCTAACAAACAAAAACGAGCCCTTAATATTCCCCTTTCGTTCATTCATAGCAAGGGTCTCGTTCTGGCAGACTTGATGCCTTCAGGTAGTACGCGAGCAATTATTGGTCAGCTGTCAGCTGGAAAAAGGATCACGTGCTACGTGACGCCAGCAGACAGAAAAAAGTGTTCCACACTCGCCGTCATGGCTACAAGCGGCGCTGATTAATACTCCCAGTTTTAAAATGCACATATATACCCCATAAAGTGGACGGGAGGATGACAGCCGCCGTAGCTCAATTGGTAGAGCATCGGACGCGTTATTCGAAGGTTGCAGGTTCGGTCACTGCCGGCAGCAAGTTATCTTTTCGTCCACTTTAATTTCTTCCCATTTATATCAGAAAAAATTCGGCAGATCCCACGCACCGTGGGAATCGATGTTATGCGAAGCATGCGCGGGATTGTGACTGTGGCGAAACGTTACGGAATGGCGCTAGAGAAATGTGGAAGTGGCATACACACACTCATATGTTGAAGAGTCGCATATGTATTATATATCCAGTTGTTACAGTTGCGCAACGATGCCAACAGCAACATGGGTGTTACCATCACCAGACGCGGTAAGCTGATATGTAGCGCGTATATTCTTCAATACTTGATGCGCGAATCCGAACAGCACAAAGAACAAACACAAATGCACAGGACAGGCGTTTCTCGCAACTAAGCTTCATTCAGCAAAGTTCCCCTGGATACACACAGCCGAATGGCACACGCAGGCGCACTGCACGTACATTACAGTCACAGTTGCATTTGTTACAGTTGCGTTACAGTTGTTATGCTTATACTTATCTGTTATGACGGGAACGCACGCGCGTTTCACGAACCTATGTGTATGTGTAGAAGGGGTTCTTGATAGTTCTTGAAGAAGGTCCTCATCACCGTGATGAGTGAGCACCAGCAGCTGGACCGGACTTGTTAATCGGATCCGTTCGTGATCGCGGCTACGAGGGGTCTAAGCGTAGTGAAGTGCGAGGTATAGCACAGCTGGTGGAAATCCTGCATGCCTCTTCGATGAAATGATCTATGACGCCTCCTGTCTTGCACGTGGCAGCGAGGTCTTTTGATGCCCTGTCCACATTCAAGCTGTCTTTCACGCAGTATAAAGACCAAGCGTTGTTGGTTCTTGATAAATCAATGTTGCAGTCACCGGTAATGATGAGAAACCTGGTTCTCTCGGCAGATTTATTGTAGGAAGCATTGACCCCGGTTTTTGCGTAATCCACGTGGTCCACGTTGCGGACCACCTGAACGAGTGCATGGTAGTTGAGCGTCTTCCAGGGATGTTCTGCCTTCAGCTTCCTCACTTTCCTTGTGTACGCCACAGCAGTGTAGCGGTTACGGTGCTCGGCTGCTGACCCGAAGGTCGCGGGTTCGATCCCGGCCGCGGCGGTCGAATTTTGATGGATGCGAAATGCTAGATGTCAGTGTACTGTGCGATCTCGGTGCACGTTAAATAATACCAGATAGTCAAAATTAAAGCCTCAACCATTATTATTATTATCATCACTTTGCTTGCGTGTCAATGTGTGTGTGTTCGCGTTCACTGTGCTGGTTGAGACTATGTATCACCTGTGGCACATACCCGCATAACATAAACTCTCCTATGCGGGTATGTGCCACACGTGACTGAGAGAAAGGGTTTCATGACGTACGCGACAGGTATTTTGCGTTATTCATGTCATGACCAGTGAATCGTGTTCCCCATACACTGATCCCCTGTTGTGCCAATTTTGGTATATTAGAAGTTATGGAGACGACCAGGACAGCGCTCAGACGTAGGCGGCTAGATAGATAGATAGATTAGATAGATAGATAGATAGATAGATAGATAGATAGATAGATAGATAGATAGATAGATAGATAGATAGATAGATAGATAGATAGATAGATAGATAGATAGATAGATAGATAGATAGATAGATAGATAGATAGATAGATAGATAGATAGATAGATAGATAGATAGATAGATAGATAGACATACAGACAGACAGACAGACAGACAGATAGTATAGACAGACATAGATAGATAGATAGATAGATAGATAGATAGATAGATAGTAGATAGATAGATAGATAGATAGATAGATAGATAGATAGATAGATAGATAGATAGATAGATAGATAGATAGATAGATAGATAGATAGATAGATAGACAGACAGACAGACAGACAGACAGACAGATAGGTAAATAGACAGACAGACAGATAGATAGATAGATAGATAGATAGATAGATAGATAGATAGATAGATAGATAGATAGATAGATAGATAGATAGATAGATAGATAGATAGATAGATAGATAGATAGATAGATAGATAGATAGATAGATAGATAGATAGATAGATAGATAGATAGATAGATAGATAGAAACGCCCAAAGTGCCTGGGGTTCGCTAAGAAATGCTTCGCATTTAATAATGCAAACAACATCCCCTATGCTTTCGTTGGCTTGATTGGCTATTAGCTCTCATTAATGTTGTGTCTAACAAAGGAAAACGCGCCCTTAAAATTCCCCTTTCGTTCACTAACACTTAAATAATTTGAGGGGTAGCGATTCATGCTGCGGCCTTAAAAAAATTCATGCTGCGGCCTTAAAACCTTAAAAAAAATAGTGCAGGCGCGGAAATGCTTCGAGGTGGCGTATATGCTAGTTAGCATTGCTGCTTCATTATAGTTTCTGCCCACTCGCCGACCGCTAGCTTTTCCCACCTCATAACCATATGCGGCTTCGCTGTAATATATGAAGTGCCGTAGAAGCAACAACGTTGGTAGAAGCCACATGGTTTATACTGTTTGACGGCTGTGCCATGATGTCGAGAAAGAAACCCGCTCGGGTTGTTCACCTTGCCGTCTGCAATTTTCTGGTGTTTTTTTTTCTTTTCTTTTTTGCTGAGTGCGTCTCGCACGAAAGACGCAAACGAGGCAGGAACCCATTTGCTTGCACGCCGTTTCTCTCACTCCAGCGTTCTCACGCAAACACAGCACGAGTGCGCACGTAGCAGACACACACACACACACAACACACACACACACACACACACACACACACACACACACACGCAAGCGCGGTCGCTCGCTCCTTTGCGCCGTCCACGGAAGTTTCTCAGGGAAGCGACACTCGCTCCACAAGCGTTCTTTAGTGAAAAACAAAACGAAACAGCACAATAAAACAAGAAAGAGCAAGCAGGACCATCGCTGGTCCTGTTTGGTCTTTGCGCTGTTTTTTGTAGTATGATCGCGTACCAACAGGCGCAATTTCATACGCTTTTAAAGCGCTCTTTAAACAAGCTGGAAGCGCACGCGGTTTTCTTCTTGCCTAGTGTGTCTGTTTGTGCTGCGGTTTGTCATATCCTGACACGGACCATCGCGCGGACAAGGACGATGTTGTTACTCGGCTACGAAGCCTCGCGATTTTGACGCGGACAACGCATTGGCCTCGGCCAGCCGGCACTTACACTACAACGCTGAAACAAATCATTGTCACATGTAGGAAAGTTTGCAGATGAGTGCTTGTTTATGTACCGAGTTTTTTTTTTTCACATCTTTTCGTTTTCCGCGCAGGTCATGTTTTCAGTGACATTGAAAACAGAAATCGCACTTAGAATATTTCCTTCTTTATTTATAGGTGAAAAAAACATGAGAATGTATAGGATACGATAGGGCCGGCTATCATATCATCATGATATTAGTATTGAGAAAACACAGAAGCAAGAAAGATAAAAGAATAAGGAAAAAAAAAGACCTTGTTCATATAGGATCACATACGTATAAAGAATACCTCTAAGGGCAGAGCCCAATACACACGGAGTGGTCACACAGGTTAGTGCACTGAGAATAAAGCGCGTTATTTGTGCAAGTATACTTGCTCAATATATGCTGGCACTCTAAGAAAAAAAGAAAGAGTATATGTGTTACTCTCTTCAGTGAGTTCTGACTAACCACGTAAATGACTCTCTTTAAGGTGACACGTGAACTCTCTACTGGGTTCCACAACTCTCCCACGAGTGTGTAATGATCTACAAAGAGAGTTCACGTGTCTCTATTAAGGGAGTCATATACGAGGCAAGCCAGGACTCTAAAAAAAAGCCGAAGGATTTTTTTATATTTTCTTAACCTAAAGTGTGCAAATCATGCCTTTTAACTGGTCAGCACTCGAAATTACGATACCTAAAAAAAATAAGAACTAGTGAATAAATAATCAGTAAAGAGATAACAAAGTCCATATTAAAGGGTTTCGAAACCACCCAGAGGTCGAAATTTAGTTCTGGTGCTGCAGTTGTTCACAAGTCTTCAACAAACACGCAACCGCGAGAATTTTTCGAAACGGTGCCTTATTAGCGGAGTTACACGCGCTTGATGACCCAAAAGCGGCCTCCGCTCGCTCCGCTCTTTCCTTCGCTAAGCTCCGTTCATCGGCTCGTCTCTCCTCCTGGCCGAGTGCTCCTCCTCGCACGGCGAGGAGGAAGAGCGGCGAGCGTGCGTGCCTGCGAGCAGATAAACAGGCTCTTTTTGTGGATGACATGACCATACTCGAATGATGACGTCACGGTAAACGCTGGGGATTACTGAAAGACCCCGAGAGGAGAAGGGCTCGTAGCGCTGCCGCGTTTAGCATTGTTCATCATGACAGCATTGTGAACTCGATGCGCGCGTTTACTTGAGATGTTCAAGTATAAGCGGATGTGGTTTAGGGGCCCTTTAAAGTAATCTTTATATCAGGGGTCTCAAACATAAGGCCCGCTGAGTTTTCGCTAGCGGCGTGTAGCCGCATATGATTGTTTTTGCCCGATATCTTTTTTTAAATTTTTTAGTTAGTATATTCATGAGCTACGCAGACGTGACTGGTCGCAAGGATTTTTTTCACGAGGCACCCTATGCGGTCACTATGTGGTGAAACATAACCGTGAAATAAAAACTCTATATTTCAGAACCGGCGTCTTGTTTTTAGTAAGAATTGACCCATAAATGAGATATGGGAGTGGCCGCGTATTCGAATGGCAAAGTTAGCTGACAATGTTAACAGACTACGTGACATTGTTTACAGACTTTCTAGCTGAGAGGGAAACCAGCGCGATGTGTTGCCTTCCGGTGACTACACGGGCTTCATAGTTACCTGTTATTAGGATTGCGTCAGCGGCAATGTTACGCCCCAGCCGCCGCCCGTTACCCGCTAATGCGGCATTTCAGAGAGTATCGACGCATACGTAAACATTGTGACGCGTCTCTTCAGGCGTGTGCCAGCTCTTCAAGGGAAAACGCGTGGGGAGACGGTCGCGCCGCTTGGCCGATTAGAGCGGTCGCGCGCCTTTCATTCGCCAGCGTCTGCCGATTCATGCCAACATTTAGCGGTGCCAAGTAATTAGAGCTCCCTGTATACCAGCACCTGTAGATGCTAAAGCGAGCGTGCCGCCTTACGTCTCTTGCATTAAGTTCCCATTACACACACTGCATATGGAAAGTGTGCGAAAGAAAGACAGGATATAAAAAATAAATAGAATCGCAGGCTTTCGCACGTGGGAGCTTTGTGATAACCATAGAGCTACACGTGGAGCCTTGACGTCAATTTGTCCACATTATCGCTGTCAAGTTCGCGCTGTTGATTAGTTTGTCGCTGTTGCTTAAAGGGCCCCTCACCAAGTTTAACAATTTTGAGCTAACGAGCGCAATGCATGCACTGGGCATTCACGATCACGTCTGCCAAAATTTGCAACGCTACGCGCCGCGGAAATGGGTCAAATTTCCAGCTGAACGCTGCTTGCCCTTCCTCTCGCGGGCGCGCGCTTTAGAGAATGAGGGGATGACGTACATGAGAAAATGGCCCTACGTAGATGGTAGTGCTGTGACCTCGCTCCTCTACGTAGACGACTGTGCTCTGACGTCGCCAACAGTAGCACGTGACACTGTGATAATTATTTGACACGACATGTGTAGATTGTGTAATTTGTTGCTTGAATAGATTAATAAAACTTAAAAGAAATAATGTGACACCCAAAGGGAATGTGTGCGTCTTTTTCATTTTTTTTTTCCGTGAATTGCAGCGAGATGCGGGGCTAATGGGCCTCCCTTTCCCATGCGTTCGTGTCCCCGCGGTTAGCGCATCGAGCAGACGCCAGCCATGGAAACGGAAGTAATGTTCTGGCGCGTTCGAGCACTCATTATGCTCATTTATTCTACCGCGTCCAAGAAAACGTTAATGCGGCACTGGCTCATGATACCGCCACTCTCGTGCCCATACAAATGTCGCAACTTTCATACCCGTCCCGCAGAAACAGGCAGTACACCACAGAGAACGCCGACAAAACGCCCACGGCCGCTACATGAAAAAAAGGTAGCGGCCGTGCAACGCCGCTCGCGTGCTCGGGCTGGCTCGGACACGTTATGCGCACGTGACCATGCATGCGCATGACGTGTTCATGCGTATGTGTCAAGTGAAGAGGGCAGGGAAGGGATTTGGCTTGCTAAGGCTACACGGAGCGAGTGGCAAGGGTTTGAAACTCGCCTCCTCGCATCATGGTTTCGCGCCGCTACAAATTATTGTTTTTCTCAGCTCGTAATGAACCGATTCGAAAAATTCTTGCGGCATACTGCTCTTCATTCGGCACACAACAACTTCCAGCGTCTAACTAAAATTTGCTATGTGGCCTGGTGAGGGGCCCTTTAATGAACGAATTCGTAATTAACACCTTTACTTCCTGTTTCTTGATCCTCGTGTCTCTATGGCATTGAAATGAGTCGGCGACAATGGAGACAGTAGCGCAGGCTGCACCTAATACACATATGCATGCTGCTTGCGGTCGAAAGGATATACAACATACGCCGATATGACATGAATGGCGCTGGCTAACCCTCCCAGTTAGAGTTACTGTATAAGGTAGCATATACAGGAACTCTACTCCCATTGCTAATTCTTGCAGACATGTATACACAAATGCGCGACGAGATAGACTGGAGGACTGTTGCCTCCAGTTCTCGGTAATTGACTCTGTTTTCCCTGCATTCACTAGATCTCTTTAACAGCTTTCCTTTCTCATATTTCGAAAAATATATTTCGACTATCTTCATTCTTCTTGCGTATATTATTTGGAAATCTATGGAGAGATAAAACGTAATAATAACGCCACAGCTACGCATAAAGGCGCAAGTGCGACGGCAAGACATATTCATGCAATTGCCATCATTCCCATGATAGCTCAATGATCGCAGCGCCATTGATCCTTTGTTCTTTTGAATAATGTTAAACGACGAGGTTCTTGTCACCTATTGGTGGAGACGTTTAACCCCTTTTCTCTTGGGTAATGAGTTATAAATTTTAAAAATTGATACAAAATGTTCGGCGAATAAAAGTCATCCAGGCATATCTAGATCAAAAAGTCTCCGTCATAGCGAAGGGAAGCAACAGACTCAAGCGGGAGGTTAAAGAAGCCATAGTGATGGACAAGGAAGGTAGCTCGTACGTCAGCGCAGCGTCAGTGGTTCTAACAAGAAAATAACTTTCATTTCTCTCTGGCATGTAAAAAAAAAACAGTTTGTGGAAACGACACCAGACGCCAATCACTGTTAGATACCTGTTGGTGACTGTGCGTGTTTTGGTTATTTATTTAGCCGCGTGCATAGAAATAAAGTTTCAGTTGTTAGTACAGCGATGTCCTTGTATGTCTTCTTTTTGCCCCACGTCTTAAGTCCCGCTGTTCAAACCAGTGTTAGATAGGAACCAACTAGCTCCGGTAAACGCCGTTTTGATGTAAAAGTCGTTCTCCAAAAAGTTTTCGTCGTTGTAACGCAGTCCGCGAATGTCTGAGGCGCACAAGTATGAGCGCACTACGCAATCGAGTCAGTCTAATAACTCACACGGTTATCCGTTCTACAGCTTTTTATAACTTTCTTCCCGATCTACAACTCACTAATCGGTATTTTTCGCCCAGCTTCGTTGCTTCGAAAGTTGGTTATTTAATGCTGACATATTACCCAGTTAAGCAGAACACATAAACACTCGCAAGGGTTCCTTATGCATTCGCCAAACACGACTAGAAGGTAAAAACCGTCTTATTGTTTTTAGTCAATTGCACTGCGCCCCCCCCCCTCCACCAACCAACGTGCAACCAGCGTGGTTTTGCAGTGCCTCCGGGATCGGAGGCGTTGGAAGCTTCCTGCACCCCGCATGGTTTTGCACTGCCGTGGGAATTGGCCCACCCTTTTACCAAGCGACGATGTGACAAATTTCGGCGACCTGTGACGTCATTACGAAGTCATATAGGGACACGTCATCACATGATTATTTTTTTGCGTCGCCCGTGTTGACGTCGACGCCGACGGTCACTTTTCGCGTTTGAGGAGGCATCCAAGGCTTTCTCCTTAATGACATTACTGAGAAAGCCCATCCTCGCCGCACGAAAACATCACACGCGCCTGCATGCACATCGCGAACGGGTAGGGCGAAGCTGTCGCTGAAGCGCCGGCAACGTTGGTGTGGCTGGGCTGGCGCAAGACGTTGCGCGCTGTACGGCGTCGACAAAGGCTTCTGCCGCGGCGGCGGCGGCGGCGGCGGCGGCGGCGGGGCCATTCACCGTGCAGCGAGACCCGATCAGTCTAGCGTTGCGTGCACGTGCCGACAAAAGGATTCGGGCTGAGACGGGATGGCTGGCCATGCGGCTGCACGGGGCGGAGCAGTCGTGACTTTCACTTTCTGTAATGCGCCTCGCGGTGTCATTGAATGAACGGCGACGACGTTTGCGGTATGCCGAGCTGCACGTATTGTTCCGTGCGCGTGTAACACCGCGATGTGTACAATACTGCGGAGGTATGTGTGTTTATGCGCTTACGTGTTTAACAATGTATAGCGCCAGAAAGGTGTGACTGAAGCTTTGTGCTTGAACAGAACATTACGAGATGTGGATGCACAGCGCATGTTTGTCTGTAGAGATTGTACGTAAACAGCAGTTAGGATTACTAACATCGTCGTCACCATCATTCCATTTCATAGTGAAGGTATCTTCGAGCGATCTCAAATAACCCACGTATTTCATATCCTTGCCCTATCCTAGGTTTATATTCTTCTGTATGCTATACCTGTAGATAGATATAGGCTGTCCTACACTGACGGCGTAAAAGTCGCACAGTCCCTTATGTATTTGCCTAGGACGACTGGAGGGTGAAGGCCATCTCATTCAACTGTATTGTATGCAGGTATGCAGTTAGCATTGGCAGTAGTCACGGGCGCTTGTGTGTTGGCCGTCGCACTGTAGTTTGTTGGCATCTTCCAAGATTGGTACACGTGTTTTACTACGCAACGGCGGTTGTAAACACGCGACCATGCGTATTCGCAGTTGTCTGCACGGAACGTAGCCAGGGATAACACAGATGAGAATGATCGAGAATGTTCCTTATACCGTGTTTCTTTAGCGCACGGTGATGGCTGGCAGTGATTTAATGTAAGTAAACCAGCGCGAATTCACGAACGACGTTTAAGGAGCGGATATGGCACTCGACCGACGCTCGCTGTTAGCTGCACCTTTTATTGGAAAGTGGCTGAGATCGCTTATATATTGTGATCTTAACAAAAATAGCGCGGCGCACACACACACACACAGTTAGCAAGCGATTGCATACTCATCTATTGTACGCCTCTGCTGTCACAGGTACGTCAATAGTTAACACGTGTTCATGGATAAAAAAAGTTAAGGCATCTAAGCACTAGTGGCGCCAAGCCTGAATGTGCAGCGGAGCTGTGTGGCCTTCTTTGTTTCTCTTTATATGTTCGTTTGTCTCCGTTTCTTTGCATTTCTCTTTCTCTCTCCCTCTCTCTACTTCTTTCCCTCTCGTGGTCGCTCTTTCGATCTTTTCTTTCTCTTCCCTTTCTTCCTCTTTCTCTCTTTATTTCTCTCTTTCTTCTTCCTGTTTTGCTCTCTGTTTATTTTATCCCTTTTTTGTGTCTGTTTATTTCTATCTCTTTCTCTCGGTCTATTTGTTTCTGTGTCGTTATTTTTTTCAGTTTCTCCCCTTTCTTTCTACTTATTTATATTTTTCCCTTTCTGTACTCGTTCTCTCGCCCATCCGAGTTATTAGATCCCACGTCGGACAAATCGGCGCAGCCTGAGACCGTGCGCCGGGCGCACGTGTTCGGGGAGCGAAGCAGAAGATGAAGAAGAGGACGAAGAGAACGCGCGCAGTTCATGATGATCACAGTTTTCGTGAGCGTGATACGGGAGTAAGCAGAGCATAATCAGCTCCGCTGTTAAAAAGTATTCCTTTCAGGCCAAATTCGTGGCGTGCACTTCTCTGAAACGCTCAGAAATGGGCGTTCCATTTACGTTTTAATGGGTTCCTTTGAGCTTCTGTTAACCTGTCATGGTAGCTTGGCAGGTAAGATGTTCTGCTAAGCCCGAGGACGCGGGTTCGACAGCCGTCCACGGCGGCCGCATTTTGAAGGGGGCGAAATGGGAGAACACCCGTGCACTTAGATTTGGGCGCATGGTAAAGAACCTCCACATGTAGGAGTTTGCGAACAGTGAAATTTAGAACCGAATCGAGTACGAATGGAATAGTGATCATACCGAATAGAATATGAATACGTATCGAAAACTATTCGAATAGTTTTCCCGTAGTAAGGCAACCATTATAAGGACCTTCCTATCATTCTACAGCTTCATATTTCAATCCAATATTCGCAAACATTAACAAAGTAACATTACCGTTACATTTAACCTACAGAAGATACCACAATTACGTAAACCGAGGTAATCTCGTATACAATAGCGACTATGATGCCTTCGAGGTATTTTTTTTAACTGTAGGGTGAATACAGATGTTACTTCAGTATTCGAGGTGGTATTTTGTCACCAGCTTTTCGTAACACTAAGACCTAAAAGTTAAATAATATTTCGCGAATGAACGTCATGAATCTCACGATAATAATAGGGGATTGAGGACACATTCGTTTCGGCGAAACTGAGTTTAAAGAAAGATTCCTTCATCCGGTGATGAGTAAATCTTCGATAGTCCCGTAAAAGCTTGACCTGCATGCATAGTAGTAATTCACTAATTAAAACAACAAAGTTCATCCTTCGCTCTTCCAACGTGTTGTTCCTTTGGGGTTCTCCCGTCGGTCCTGATTATTCAAAAATTATTCGAAAAAATATTCGGAAGTTCGAATATGCGCTTTTCCATTCGAGTGCAGAATCGAATACAACGTTATTCGATTCGTTATACGAAAGTTTCGAACATTCGCACACGCCTACCCACATCGTCGAAATTTATGCGGAGTCACCCACTACGGCGTGCGTCTGAATCACATCGCCTGCCTGGCATGTATTTGTTTGCCTGGGTCGGGGGCTCGTTGAGAACCTCGTCCTCGTCGCCACCGTTACAACGCATGACACTCAGCCTAGTCGGACATTCGTGGAACGTTCTTTATTCCACATCAGCACGGAGCCAGGCAAACCCGGGGTCGTTCATAGCGCGAGCGTCACGTGCCGGGAAAGCCTCGCACGCGAAGATCAGCTGGTGATGATGACAGTGGTATTAGATACCACAGACCTCCCTGCCTCTTCTCCTCATCCTCTATGTGTAGCCTTGAGTAAGGCAGTATTCGGAAACTGCAGTGGTGGTCGAGTGGTTAATGTGCGCCCCTCCAATGCGAGAAATACTGGATTCGATTCCCAGTGCATCCGGGCACCCACCGGTTTTGCTAAAGGGGACAAAGGTACAGCGACTTGGCGCCTGTTGTCGTGGTGGGTACTCATTCTTCGAGAAGGTGGCCTCTGCTTTCCGCTTTCTTCTTTCACTTCCCACTACCCAATGACGTTGTGTCGTGCTCCCTTGGGTTGCAGAAGTAAGCATCTTTCCTGTCCTCAAGCCAGTACTACTTAGAAAATTGTGGATATCGTTCTACTTCCACTCCATAACGAAAGACGACGTAGCCCCGCTTCAGCCTCCTCGTCTTCGCCCAAGAGCGTGCGCAACAGCGCAATGATGACCCATCTGTCTGTGCCGACTTTGTCTTTGTGTCTCATAGAAACGCAAAGCGACTCTTGCATTGGTGCCTGGCGGCGAGTTGCTCGAGCTGCCTCCCGAACCGCTCGTTGTGCTGTCCAGTGGCATTGTAAAGTCGTCATTCTTTCGCGGCCGTCGTCTCTTCTTTTTCGCCGGCGTCGCTGAAGCGTGTTACGCGAAGCTTGCGTCAGTGGACCGCCAGTCCATGACATAGCCGTCTTGTAAAAGCAGGGACCGAATGCGAAAGGTAGCTGAACGTCCTGTGCATCCCGTGCGACCCCTTGTGTATACACTTTGCTCATTGCCCCCACTGTTCAAATTAACTCGCATTCTTCTACATAAACAGCAAAATACTCATCCCCGACATAGGACCTTAGTTTTTCCGTAAACGCTTTAGGGTTTAGTTTGTCCGCAAACTTCTTTGCGTTAGCGTTATACCGGAACTGCAGCCGTAAACGTGAGGTGTTGCCATCTGGCGGGGCCGAGATGAACCAGGAAAGCACAGAATTGTTATTGCAGGAACGTAGTGCATTCTAGTTCTCTGCCGGTGTAAAATCGCGTCAGTAGCCTAATACCTAATTAGTTGTATTTTTGAACTTTCTTTCCTCAAGGACAACAGGCGAAAACACACAAAGGCGGCTATAATAGTAGTTGCACAAACGTCACAAGATATCGATACCATGGTCCGGTAACCCGCTGTTCAACAAACCCCTTTGCGTATACTGGAATACCGGACAAGCTAAAAATCAAATATGGTAGTGACATATGTGGCGTTTTATCCAACTGCAGTACACTTGCAAAATTTTTCAGTCGCGTCTGTGACCACCGCGCACGGTCAATTTTCGCGTTTGATGAAGGATGTAAGGCTTTCGTCTCAAATTATGTGTCTGAGCACCTATTCCTGCAGTGTTCTTACAGCCTCTAAAGCACACTGTCTTTCCATCCGTTGGCTCCCAGCTTTGCTTTGGACTTCAATGTCTGCTAAAAGCGTTATTGCCTGATGTGACGGAGATGCTAATTAAATTAACGTTTGTCGTCTTCCGTGCGAAAACCGCGATGCGATTATTAGCCACCTCGTGTAGTGGATGACTCCAGAATAATTTCCACAGCTTGAGGACCTCTAACGTGCACACAAATCAATTAGTACATTATTATTGTTGAATTTCCCCCTGTATCGAAGTGCGGCCACCGTATCCGGGAACCGTGCTTAGGCAGCGTGGAAACCCACGCGCGAATGTGAAAAATATAGTTAATGTGATGTTTTGTCCGCATCGTCGTTCTATGCGACCATGCCAAGATTTCGCGTCGGTTACCTCGTAAGCACAGACCGCACGCTATAGAAACGCACAAGAAACTAAAAAAAAAAGTCACGTGGCGAGAGCGCGAATGCTCGGCGCGTCGGAATACTCTGACGGCGCCTTCGATAGGAATGCGTCCTTGATTGACCAGCGTTTTGGCCGGTGACTAAAGGAGTGGTGCATGCAAAGAATGCAACAAACCTAAGACGACGCCAACTCCGCTCCCCATCACACACTATATATTTATATCTATGTATTCGGTGCAGCCTGAACACCGGGTGGTCGAAATTTCCGGAGCCCTCTGCTACGGCGTCCCTAATTGTATCGTGATTTTGGGACTTCAAACCCCGACTTATCATTATATATTATATTTATGTAGAGTCACAGACCCTGTATATGGTATGGGGGCGTTACACTCGAGAAAAGAATACAAGCAAAAGCAGAGCTTCAGAAGTATCCGAAATTTGGCGAGGACAGATCAATTAAGGGCTGTCCAGAAGGCCCACGACGTCGCCACCCGTCTCGGACTGGTGGTGCCGACGTGGACGCGGCCCGCCTCGGCCTAAAAAACCGAGCTTCAAGACTGTTTTCAATAAAGTTATTCAATCAATCAATACAGGAATGGGCGGTATCATTACGTATTTTTAAATTGAACTAATCTCCCCCCTCCCCCCCCCCCAAAAAAATGGCGGAGCTTGCAATAAGTCGCGCAAGGCTTGAAATAGAAAAACTGGACGATTATGAAGTCTAATCTGGTTGCTTCTAGGTTGTTGCTAGGCTTTAGCTAGGTTAGTCACGACACTGATGTCCAAACTCCAGAACCGAGCGTTCGCGCCTCTCGTAGATCTACGGGCACGTCGTCGTTGGCGTAGGGCTTCCGTGGCTTCGGGCTCTTCTCGCAGCCGCCGTTGCCTTTCCCGCTCCCTATAGTATGGCACCTTCGCACTAGTCCTGCCAAGCCTGAAGGAAGAGCGCAGCTGGATGGCCTTTGTTTCTCATTATTTTTTCTTTCTTTGTTCTCTTATTTTCTTGTATCTCTATTTTGTATCTCTTTCTTTTAATTTCTTGCTTTATATTTCTTTCTCGCTATTTTTATCCTTATTTCTATTTCTTCCCTTTCTTTCGGCTTTTTTCTCTTTTTCTTTCTCTCTATCTCTTTCTCCCTGTGTTTCACTTTCTTTCTCTTTATCTCTCTCTGTAAATCTTTCACTGTCTATATTTTTTTGTCTTTATTCCCATTATTTATCTCAGTTTTTCTCTCTCTCTCTTAGTGAACCAGTGGTGAGTTGTGGGATTTGTCCTGTTTCTGTGGCATATACCAGTTGATGATGATAGTTTCCTGATAGGCCCCACAAAACGGCCAGCTTGAACAGTTTCGTTGTCAGTAACGAATACACAAGATGATAATAGCACATCGAGTGATTGGTTGACGCGAAACAAAAAACTCGGTGTCCCTTACGCATTCGCACAAAGACGACTGGAAGGCGAAAGCCATCATCATAATCATTTATTTCCCAGTCGATGTACCGATCCTCCCTAGCCCCCCTCCGAAAACTTGCTGCACCTACTGTAGTTTCGCACGGTGGTCTAGTCAGCATTTTCGATGGAGGCGAAATTGTTTGAGGCCCGTGTACTAAGCTTTAGGTGCACGTTAAAGGGGCCCTGCAACACCTTTCTTAGTTATACTGGAATAGTCTCATTATTGACGTATGACTCTTCACGAGTCATATGCCGCAAAAATTTTTCGAATCCGTCAAGTCTAAGTGGTGCTACCAAATTATAGAGATCACGTTCCGCAGCTTTCTCCCTGAACTCAACGCTGCGAGCGCGCGGAAAGCTAGGCAGCGAGTCGACGGAGGGAGCGCAGAGGAGCGAGGCTCCGCCCAAGAGCGCCGGCGGAGTTTTTTCTTCATTTTTTTCTCTCTGACGTCTGGGCGCAACCACGTGGTCTGTGCCGCCACTTCCGGTCGGCTTGCGTCGTTCTCGTCGAGCGGAGCCGATATCGCGCGTGCTTGAAAACTGCGCGCCGGTTTGGTAATGTTGGGTGTGCACCTCGAACGCCGTAGTGTTTTCATCACTCTGCCAACCATGGAAGCAAACCTGCATGCTCGTTTGGAACGAATGACAGCTGAGATCGGTTTCGGCCCATACTCCGATACACCGCCTCGTAAGACGGCACTGGCAGACGACCCCGAAGCGCCGCCATTACCGGACGCCAGCATTGTTATCGAAGACACGCTGCGCCCGTGCCTCGGTCGGTCGTGAGAACGTGCCGACGATGCAGTTCTCAGCTGACGAGGTAACACTCGAACGGCTGCCACTCTCAACGGCAACTGGCGATGGTCAAAAGCACAGAAATATTCACGTTTTCGGCACTGCGCATGGCGAAGAAAACGGAACCACGCAACTACGAGCAGACGAGCTGTCGGTGAGACCGGAAGTGCTAATATTAATGTTTGTTCGGTGTTTTTAACGCGATAACATAATATAAACATACATATTATCTACTTATTGAACTCAAAATTAACAACGAAAGTAATGATGAGGGTGTTATCGTGATTATAACATCAGCCAATGGTGGAACTGCCGACAATCGCGTCATATTTTGCGGACTAATACATCATTTGTCGAGAGAAGAGGGAGCGATTTTCAGCTGACTTTGAGAATTTATTGTAAATTCCAGGCCGTGCGCATCGCTATAATATTTGGCTCGCGTGTTCTCGGGAGCCTCGACTACCGATCGGCAGCGCGTTTTGAGCATGCTCGAAAAGTGTTGCAGGGCCCCTTTAAAGAACCCCAGGTGGTCGAAATTTTCGGCGCCCTCCACTACGGCGTCCCTCATAATCATATCGTGGTTTTGGGACGTTAAACCCCAGATATCATTATTACTGTAGTTTCGCACTGCCTCCGTGGTCGGCCCACCTTGGCCAAACGACAATGTCATGTGCTGACGTCATCATGTGACGTCATAATGGCGTAACGATGACGTCGACATTTCAGCGATCTATGACGTCATCCAGCAATAATTTTTCGCATCACTCATGACACCGACGTTCATTTTTTTTTGCGTTTCATGAGGCATCAAAGGCTTTCGCCGTAATAACTGTTGGAAGGAGTCTATAAAAATAGTATACAACATTAGTAACGAGAATATCGAGTATACTTGGAAAATATAAAGCAAGTAACTGTTGTTTGAAGCACTCTATAGGAAACTATGAATTGTGAAGGTAAATGTTGACGTCAGTAAAACGTATAATTTAAGACAGAGTACATGTTTCTGCAGAGACTCAGTAAGCATATTTGGGTATAATTGTGCGCTGACATTACCCGATCAAAGCTGTTCATGTTTAGTTAAACGCGAGTTAAAAATAAATGTGACGGTGAAAAAGTAGGTAAATGTTCTGTTACTATACAGGGTGTTCCAGCAAACTTCAGCCAACTATTAAAAAAAACAGCGACATGCGACACGTGTGTAGATTGGCCCAGTATTGTTATGAGCCATATGCAGCACGTCATGATACTTTTTTCAATCCGCCAAACTGGGTAATTATCGAAGACTGTTTAATTAAACTTTTAAGCTAGTAACTCTAGCCGAAAATCTTCAATACAAAGGTTGTAGCGCTTGTTGAGAAACACCGGAATAATTCATCTATTCTGAAATAACTGCCAGTTCGCCAAGCTCGGTAATTAACAAATTGCCTAAATACTTTTAAAATAGTAACTGAATGCGAAAATTCTGGAATAGGAAATGTACCTCTTGTTCACCAAGGTTGGATTATTTCATCTATGCAGCGATGAGTGCCCTCTTTAATTTTTTTCCAGGTTTTTCAAATGCGCGAAATTGAAAAATTTACTTGGCCCAAGTCAGCCGAAACACCCTTTGTAGTGTTTTGTCTGGGGCTGGAAATTTTACACTGCTGATGAGTACACTTTTTTTTTTTTGCAGCTTTCATGGCTGTACGCCTTCACTTTCATTCGTACCTGGACTGGATGGCAGTGAATTGAATGGAGTGCCCACCCACAGAAGTCTACGTAGTCATCAAACAACTTAACAGCGCGTCCGGGGGCTACGCTGCTGCGACTCCTTCGCTTCCAGATATGGCGAGTGCGTCCGATCTCGAGATCAAGTGTACGGCGCCCGACACAGGAGCACAGGCCTTGGTGCCGGCTTGCGTGGAGTGGTTCGTCGCGCCCATCGGACATGAACCTCTAGAAGGCGAGTAACAGCTGCCATTGTAATCGTGGGTGACACTAGCGTATAGTCCCCACGGTGCCGGATGCTTCGTTTAAATTATGGTGGGAGTGATTTAAACTAGTTATAGCTTTATCGCTTACGTAAATTCAGTACACAGTTTCAAGGACCGTTGAAGAAACGCAGCGCAGGGGCACTCGTTAGAAGGAATCAATATCCCAAAACGGACAGGAATCAACGTCCCAAAACCAAGATGTGATTATGAGGGACGCCGTACAGTGGAGGGCTCCGGAAATTTCGACCACATGGGGCTCTTTAAAGGGCCCCTCACCACTAAAGACGGTTTGCTCCTCGCCCTCGCTACCCAGGCCATATCTCCCTCTCGCCACTTATTTCTTAAAAGCACGTGTACCGTGTCAGTGCAAGCCTCGAGCCTGTGAAGACTACGCGCTTGTCGGTTACACGCTGTTATCTCCGTTTGCGCAGTCGCAAACGCAGAAAATGATGTGAAATCAGTTGATCGCGCACCATAGTCATGCGTGATAAGGAACAACTGATGGGCGGCTGCATGGCAAAGCACTGCAGGGGACAATTCACAACTGACCTTTCGCTTATATGGACCGATCGAGAGTACGTACCGTATAAGCGTCACGGGAATCACTGTTCTTGCGTCACGAAGTGCGCCAGAAAGACGAGAAACGCCAGGAGAGAATATGGCGCTCGTTTTTTTTTTGTATTTTCAGAGGCTGGTGAGGGGCCCCTTAAGGTGCACCTAAATCTAAGTACACGTCCTCTAGCATTTCGCCTCCATCGAAATGCGGCCGCCGCCACCTTCGCGTCAGCAGTCGAGCACCATAACCTACCAGACCACCGTGGTGTGCTGCCAGCACTTCGCAGACCGCTTGCGTAACAGCGTATAATTTTTAACAAGCTAGCTGCAACATCACACTGGTTTTGAGAAAGTAAATGAGTCGTGAAAAACTGTCCCTTTACGGTACGCCGAGCTGGCTTAGCGGCTCTAGCCTTGTGCTGCATTGTTTCAAGTCGCCGCTTCGAACCCTGGCTGCGGTGGCCGGGTTCCGATGGGCGTGGCATGGAAGAACGCTGGTGTACTTAGATTCGCTTTTCACGATTTATGAGCGTATCGAAGATGACTGTTCCACGGTGAAGGCGCATTCACACTGGTGAAGCGAAAAGATAGCGAAAATGCCAAAGCGGGCGGAAAACCACGCTCTCGCGCGTCGAACACTTTCACCTTTGCCGCTGTTGCATGCCGCCATCTTCGCCAATTCTACCTACACCGTTAACAAATGAAGCGAATGCATGTCACTTTGCCTGTTTTCTGTTTATTTTGGTACGCAATTCAACTTATGCATGCAAAGAACGGAGAAGAAAGTTTTCACCTTTTCTAGCTGTTGTGTCAGGAGATACACCGGCAGAAGCTACGGGCAGCGGCAGCGGTGGATCCGCCCGTCTGTGAAAAAAACTGCATGTGTTTGGGCATGCCGACTCGCACACTGCTGCGCCTTCTGCTAATTCCCGTCGTCTCGGCAACATTAATAAATCTTCAGTAGGTTTCCTTGGAGCGCAAATAAAATACAGGACAAATGTAGGCACACAGGGTGTGAACTTCCGGAAACCAAGGTACGCTGCTGCACTCGCCTCACAGACTCGTGATCATGGTGAACAAAGCAAAAAGATGTCTCAAGGCATGCGCAGGACACAGCGAAGAACACATCATTACAAACTATCAACTGTCTAATCTGGTGATGAACATGAGATATATACAGAGACTACATACATGCGCAGCTATTCCAATTCTTTGTCCAACAGTGCCAACGACGGCTTGCTGATGGGTGTCTCAAAGCATGTGCAGAATATATGCGCATGCCTCGAGACTTGTTTATCTTTTCGCTTTGGTCACCATGATCGCGTGGCTGTGACTCGTCAGGCGAGTGCAACAGTGTATCCTGGTTTCAGAAAATAAACCATTGTTGAAAGTTAGCGCACTGTGTGTGTCTACGTTTGTCCTGTCTTTTATTTGCGCTACAAAAAACATACTGAACATGTGTTACCAGCTAGCCCGCATCGCATCCCCCGTAATATTAATCCAAATCAGGCTATTCAGGAACGCATTCTTGTAGAGGCTATGAGCTTCGTTGTGCAGCACGGGTAGTTTGCAATTGCGTCGATGAAAATCGCCGCCGACTTCTTGGCGGCCATTTTGAATTCGCTGCCGCATGTTTGCATCACGTGGTTTATATGCCAGGGCAGCCAAAGCACGGCCAGGCACGGCTTCCCGTTAAGCGAAAAGACGTTCCGCTATCGCGTGACGAAAAAAAATCGGTCTCGGACCGAGTTTTTCGGATCGGGCTCGCCTCGTGGTTGTCCGGCCGCTTGGGCGGCGAAGCGAGCGGATTTCAAGTTATTTTTGCCGCTTCCGCCCCCTTCGAGGCCAACTGTGAACGCGCCTTGAGTGTTGGTACGCGAATATATCTGTGAGTTTGGCGACACAAGTATCGCGCCTTTGTTGTTGAATGTTATGCGATGGAAGGTGTTTGTTGCATCGATTGCGCGTTATATTTGCGTAGAAAGAGAACTTTTTATAACGAGTATTGCAGAAGAACGCGCAGTTAATGAGTAGTATTGTGAGTAAGTTGGTAATCCTTTACTTCAGTACGAATGCGCAACAAAAAAGTAGACGCGTACAACAGAGAAGACACGCCCAGCGCAATCGTACTGAAGTAATGTGCAGTTCCTCGTAGCCGTACCACTTAATGTGACCATGCCTTGCATTTCATTCACCTGTTTCCTTATGCTGTGCAGGTGGCGATAACGCTGCGACCTCATCCGCTGTGGGGCAGCCTGCAGTCATCGTAAAATCTGAAGAACCACAAGAACTGAAGACCAGCTCCATGAAAAAGCTTGACGAACTGAGTGATGAGGCCTGTGCACTGACCCCAGGCAGCGCAGCCACCTGCGAGGAGACGGTGTGCAGCGCAGTGACGTGTGGCGAGACGTCGTTTCCGACGACATCCCTGTCTAAAGCGGACGTAAGCAGCTTAGCTGGCGCTCACGAAGGGTCTTCAGCACAGACTGACGATGACGCCTCGCCATCGACTTCGTCTATGTCCTCTACCCACTACCCGAGCGCTGCGGCAACGGGCGGAGTTCCGGGTGACCACGCGGCGATGGGGTCGTCACGCCCGTCATCCGTACGTACCTGCTGCAGAGCAGTGGCCCTCAAGAAGTCCGCACTCGAGTCGTCCAGTGACGTCGCGTCGCCGTCGACGTCGTCCGCCAGGACAAACAGCGATGACAAGTCTGCTATTCCGACTGAACATCTTACAGCACCTTCGGACGTGTGCGACGGAACCAGGGCGATCGCCATTGAGAAGAAGCGGCGCTTGACGAAAGTGGCGAGCAAGAGCGAGTCGTCCTCGGCATCTTCGCAGCCGTGGTCGGTGGCTGCGTCGGTGGTACCAACTACATCAGAGGCCAACGCGAGCAACAGCGCTTTTCACATAAACCTCAACAAGAGGGCTGTGCGGAAGCCGGCTCGTTTTGACGACGAGGAATCTCCTCGTATCAAGAAGCGAAAGGCGAAAGCGGCTCGTGGCTCATCCTCAACTGCGTCACTGAAAAATTCCCTCGTCGCTTCTGATGACGACGTTCAGGTGACGTGGTGCAAGGACTGCCGCAAGAGGCTGACACCTTCGGAAGTCGTCGTCTTCAAAGTGAGTACAGCGCACTCGTCGTTCTAGTTTGAGCCGATGCGTAAAAACATTAGCGTAGGAACAGCGAAAATCGCGGGCGCCACCGCCTTGGGCTGTTTTCGTTTTTTTTTAAAGCGGACCATGAATTATTAAGGTCGTGAAACGTCGAACGCACCAACCCAACAGTTTTTGTGCGTATGAGTCCACCGTACCATGTTCGTGTAGTCGTTAAAGATACAAAACCGCAAGGTTAACAACCAAACATGGCGGCACCAAAACCCATCCGTAAAATAGTCTGTACTATTCCAACTTCTGTTTTCATAATGGGCTGCCTGAGTGTGCTTTCTGCCTGCCACACTTCTGATGTGGATCGTATTTGTTACTGGCATTCTCAGGAACGCGCTGCATGTCGCCATTGTGTTGCTCAGACTTTAGCGAACCTTTCTCCGTTGCAGGTGCACAGTGCTTTAGGTGAGCACGTCCGGTTCGCTACGTTAAGAGCGGTATACTGCTCAGCCTCTCTGCGGGAGCACTAGGACGCATGCGCGCTGCGCTGCTGTCATAGCGACGTTGATAGCGACTTCTTTCGGCATGACGATGCTTATGCACTAGCGGGCATTTATGTATTCAATAAAAGGTTCTTAGCACATTTTGAAGTTATAACGGCATTTGGCAACGAACTTAAGGCAACACTTAAATTACACTAGTATTGTTCGTAAATACAACCTTTGTCAGAAAAGTTCCAGGACACTTTTTTTTATTTCTGAGCTTGCGTACTAAAAGGAACAAATGCTGTTTTTTTATGTTCCCTGGTACAAGTTCTTTCTTGACATGACCTTGGCCATGTTTCCGCGCAAACTCGGGAGGTGGCGGGGCTGCGCTTAGCAACACATTGTTCGGGTTGTTGTCGCATTAGTTCAGGTGACAGTGGATGCTGATTGTAAGCAAATAGCGAACATTAAGTTCTACGTTAAGCTCGAGAAAACCCTTAGTGAAATGTGGAACATGTTTAAGCAAGCATGCGCAGGCGAGGCGCTTTCAAGAATCGTTTTCGAGTGGCACAAAAGGAAAGCTTCATCAACATGTCGCAGACATCCTGTGACAAATAAGCTGACAATCAGTGCAGTTACAGATTTCCCTCATATTTAGACTGGATGGGGCGCGCACACAGACAGGCACACAAGAAGGAAACCACGCGAACAACACAAGCGCCTTGTGTTGAAGGCGCTCGTGCTGTTCGCGTGGTTTCCTTCTTGTGTCTCTGTCTGTGTGCGCGCCCCATCCAGTCTAAATATGAACCAATACCGACTAGCCCAATCAGTCGTGCTTTTACAGATTTCCCTGCTTGCTTCCAAGACCTCCAGAAACGTTGGCAATTGTGTATAGGTTACCAAGGGGTCTACTCTGATGCGATATGACCATTACTTCGCAAGTGCAATTTTCTATTTTTTTTTTGTGACCTTTGTCGTGTAACTTTTCTGACAAAGGTTGTGTTTACGCAGGCCGTAGGTTGAAGTTATTGCAACGGAAGGCTGTGATAACACGCATTCTCAGTATACGTATGCATAATCGAAATAGTCGTTTTTATTCTAGCATTCTTTTACGGTGCGTTTTTTTTTTCAAGCCGTTCTTTTAAACAACAATGAAGCGGGCGTTGACTAATAGCTTTCGCTTGCACTTTACAGGGGGACCCTGAAGGCGCCGCGGAAGAGGTTTTAGCGATCATTGACCCTCGGCTGACGTCGTCGCTTTGCAACGAGGACGACCTGGCGCAGCAGCCACAGTTCAAGATCACATATTTCACCGTCTATGACGAGCACGGTCACGTCTGCCCGTTTGATGGAGGCCTAATCGAGGCCGACGTCGCGCTGTACCTCAGTGGACACGTGAAGAGTATCTGCGCCGATGATCCCGGACTCCAGGACAGTGTGGCTGTCGCAAGGGCGGGTCCCATCGTGTCCTGGTGGACGACGGGCTACGACGGCGGTGCCAACGTCGTCCTCGGCCTGACGACGGCGTACGCCGAGTACGTGCTCATGACGCCGAGTGCTCAGTACGAGCCGTACATAAAGCGCATGGAAGAGATGATGTACCTGATCAGGGGAATCCTCGAGAAGCTAATCCAGAGCAGCGGCGACGCCAGCTTCAACGACGTCATGCATCACCTGGAGACCCTGGATGGCCTGCCGAGCGGCGTTGGACCATTCTCGCTGGAGACGCTGCACCGGCACTCGCAGTTCGTGGTGGACCACGTTCAAGCGTACGACTCGGCAGGTGACGCCGACGGCGGCACGCTGCTTCTGGACAGCGCCTTCATCTGCGAGCTTATGCGCATCACTGGCGCTGTCATCAGGGACGCGGCCAAAGGGAGGTCGTTACCGTCCGTGGGACGCAGGGAAGCCAAGAAACCCAAGTCGAAGGCGGCGTTTGTCATGCCCGCGGTGTGCAAAACACTGGAAGAACACTGCAAGGCCACCAGCAGTACTCCAAAAAGGTCGGTGCCCTCGAGGAAGAACAGATGTGGACTGTGCGAAGCCTGCCTGGCATCCGAGTGCAAGGTGTGTCTGTTTTGCCGCAACATGAAGAAGTACGGAGGACCGGGTACGTTCAAACAGTGCTGCGTTCGTAGGCGGTGCCAGCAGAGGCATCTCCTGGACAGTATTGACTGCGCGGGCACCGACTCCATGGACCAAGAAGTCTCGACGCTTCCCGACGAACCCTTTGCGAAGAGGGAATTCGTTAAACGACACGGCATCGAGGTAGTTTGTACAGGACATTCATTGGGTACAAGTGCGGGCAAGACTTTCTACCCTAGCTGCCGTATAGGAAGCGATGTGAGCCTGACTGCCGGAGACGACGTGATTGTGCTTTCAACTCTGTACGATACTAAACGCTACATTGGCCGTGTTACGCAGCTCTACACTGACAAGGAGGGCAAAAAGTTCGCTCATGTCATTTGGTTCAGGCGTTACGAGGAGACCATTCTTGGCAGTTCCTTCGTCAGTGTCGGGGGTGAGCTTTTCTCGACGACGGAATGCGACGAAGTGCCCCTGGAAGCCATAGGAAGCGTCTGCCGCGTCATCTTCCGTGGATCAGACGGCGCCCACACTGACGTCGCGGGGCTTGAAGAGTCCACGTTCTTCTACAGGTTCCAGTGTCACGTGACGATTTGCGCATTCACTGAGGCGGATGCCAAAGGCCCAAATTGCCTGTGTGCTCAGCAACAAAAGTGCGCCAAGACCCTCGCGTATCTTCCGAATAGAAAGGGTGATTGCTTCTTCGTAAAGCCTAGTGCCATCCGCATGCCGCTGAACTTGAAGCTAAGTGAGGCAACGCAGGAAGATACATCTGTGCAGGGACTGTCGGGTGACGAGTTTACTGAAAAGTACAGGAAAGTTCTGCGTCCGCCGCAGATAGAGGACTGCAACTCTCCGGACCCCTATCGCATTTGCTGCATTGTACCAGATCAATCAGGAGAGAAGACGAGGAGGCGCAAGATGGACTCGCCCGTACTCGTGCAACCATTCTACAGAGATTACGAAGTCTGCAGGGGATCCAGAGACAACCTTCATCTTTACCTTTCGCCAAAGTCTTTCCCTATCGATCTGACAGATGTCATCGCTCCGTGCGAAGTGGTGTACAGCGTCGGTGGAACCCTGGGCACCTGTTTTGACACCGTGCGCCCTCCGTTCTACTTTTCGCAGTGCTACGACGCGGAAGAGAACACATACTCAGAGCCAGCAAGCGGGGCGAAGCAAATCGGCCTCCATCTCGTCTCCCGCTCTCCTCAGTCTGACACTCTCAAATGCGTCGACGTCTACTGCGGTTGCGGTGGCCTGTCTCTTGGCCTACAGCAGTCGGGAGTCGCCGAGACCGTGCTCGCACTGAGCGACAACGTCCACCACTTGGACACATTCAGAAGTAATTTCCCGTTCGTGTATACGCCTCGATCGTGCCCTTCAAAGGTGCTTAGAGACCTACAATCGGGCAAGGCTGGTCATGGGCTGTCTGAATTCAAGAGAGGTAAAATCCATCTGGTGTGCGGAAGCCCGTCGTTCCAGTCGGCGAAGCGTAGCGACGGACAGCCGCTGTCGGACTCCCAGCTGGCCACCTTCCTGGGATTTTGCGAGTTCTTCGACCCGCGGTTCATCGTTCTCGTGGCCGAGAGGCGTGCAGTCAAGTACCGCAACGGTTCCGGGCTTGCCTTGGCGCTCAAGTGCCTTCTGGACCTTGGCTACCAAACGTCCTGCAGCATGCTCCAGGATGGCTGCTACGGAATACCGCAGAGGCATCGGCGGCTCGTCATCTTTGGCGCCAAGCGCGGACTCGCGAAGCTGCCGGCTTTCCCACCGGCCACGCACGCCTTCGATGTCCAGGAAAGACACTTGTCATTTGTCGTCGACGGGCGCGCCTACGCTAGTCCTCTGGCGGTCACGTCGGCTGCGCCGTACCCGAGGACTACCCTGAGGGACGCCATCGGCGACCTCGCCCCTGGCGACGGAGCGGGGCCAGTGACGGATTTTATCCGGTTCCTCAGGAGACATTGCAGACCGAGCGACGCCGATTGTTTCAAGGCGATGAACCCCATGGCCCAGGCGAGAATAGCGCTCATTCCCAAGATTCGCGGATCGGACTGGCGCGACTTGCCTAACCGGGAGGTCCAGCTGAGCGACGGCACCACCGCGTACAGGCTCGTCTACACTCACAAGTGCCACTCGAGCCCGTACAGGCGCCAGCGAGGAGTGTGCCCGTGCGCCGGGGACAGTACGGCTCAGTGCGACCCCATGTACCGCCAGGAGAGCACGCTCATCCCTTGGAGCCTGGTGCACACGGGCCACCGCAGCGGCCAGTGGACTGGCGTCTACGGTCGGCTCCAGTGGGACGGCTACCTGCACGGCGTTGTCGCGAACCCCGAACCGCTGAGCAAGCAGGGACCGGTCATTCACCCCGAAGAGGACAGGGTCATCAGCGTGCGCGAGTGCGCTAGAATTCAAGGCTACCCGGATGACTTCGTGTTCGTGGGTCCAACCCTGGAACGGTACAAGATGATAGCAGGAAGCGTGGCTCCTCTGCTGGCGCTCGCTCTTGGCAGAGAGATAGCCAAACAACTGCACTAAATCAACTGTTTAGCAGATTGGAATGTTCGTAAGCAAGCAACATTCCAATCCAACGGCAATCGCAGCACAATAGAGTGATTTGGTTTTGGCAATCGTCGTATCTGAGAGATCTGAATGTGATGTTTTTCGCTGTTTGTCGTCGTTTCAATTGTAGCAGGACTGATAAGATCTCGGCAGCTGTGATACATAACAGACCATAAACATATATGCATTTTTCATTAGTGCAGTAAAATGTTGGCGCAGTCCATGCAGTGCATCGCGCCCAGTGGAACGTTATTGTTACTATAATCGTTTGACGCTCTTTTGTTATTACGCAATTTGTGGGTGTTCGTAAATTGCGCTCGAAAAAAAAAATTAAACTGTGCAATTTTCTTTATTTTCTTTAATATACAGCCAATATATTTAATATTTGTGAATACGGTTGCAAAGTTCTTGGCGGGAAAATTAAAATGTTTAGACGTGTGACAGGACAGAGCTTTCGAAGGCGTTACTTAAGCACAGTGTTGCCATAATATGCCGCGGTTTGTGTTCAACGACTTAGTTTCAGCTACATTGGTTCTATTACACCTACGAAACCGCCCGATGAGTGCTACATCGTTCGGCTTCTCGTTGTAATCTGTATTTTCTCATATTAACTTTTACGTTTATATAAAGAATTCTCATTATCAGCTGTTATACGGCCAGACCACGGGTCAAATTAAGTGTCGCTGTCGACGAGTTAACCGTGTGATGTCGTGGTCCATGAGGCATGCCGTATGGCATTCGGAATAGACTGCCGTATTTATTCGAATCTAAGCCGATGTTTTTTTTTTTTCGATGAAACGATGTGCGAAAGTGGGGGGTCGGCTTAAATCCGAGTACAATGACTAAGTTTTTTTTCTTTTTCCTGGCCTTGCGAATTTCGGGGGTCGGCTTAGAATCGGGGCCGGCCTAGATTCGAGTAAATACGGTAATCGTTGGCGAATTGTTTAGAGTACCTGTTTCTTCCTACGACCTGCATAGTTTTGAAGCAGTGCCACGGTTTAATATTGTTATTTTTTGTAATGATTTCTCGCAATGGTGAAGTCTACGTTGTTGTCAGGATAGTTGTTGCACTTCATATATTCAGTTCGACTAAAACGTCATTTTTTTTTTTTTTTGGAAAGCAGGAGCAAACACTAAGATTGCTGTTCTGGCTCCTCATTAACGGAAAGCAAAAAAAAAAAAACTGTGTTGGACTACGCAATACGGAGTTCAGGAATCGTACGCGTACGCTGCCTTAAAAATGGCACTGCCACAAAGTGGGCTTCTTCCGTTGTTAGCTTTTCGATTTCAGTGTTACCACGAAATAAGCATTTCGTATTAACCGGTGTTCAGTGCTGTCTCGTTTCAACGACTTCTAGTCATATATGTGCCTTAATGCGTATGCAATATTTTATGATTTTATGATTTCCAGCTTTTGTTGTATTGACTTGGACGTTTCGAGAATAAAGTACGTCATTTTGAAAGTTTATTTCACTTTCCTCTGGGTACTTTATGTCATAATTTCAGCAGTTTTTTTTTTTTAAATTAAGAATCAATAGATAAATGCTGGTAATTATAAGCGTATGTGTGAACATTGTCAAAAAAATATATGAATTAGTATATAACGCACCGGGCGATGCAGCAAGCAAGTTGTACATTTAGCAAGCCTGACGGCGATAACCTTTATCTGCGTCAAGCATGCAGTTAGTTAAATGAGCGAAGGCTTACGGTTGATTCCTCTATCATGTGAATCGTTCATAACACAAAATTGAAATGTCTCGCATAAGTTGTCACAGCTTTGTTGAACGCTAAGAAATTAATTTGCGATGTGTATAATGTGACTGGGCCGGCATGGCAGCGTTCGATGTGGACGCAGCCGCGTTGTCTCCTAGTGCCACATCTCGCGTATACGTTGAAATCAACAACGCCCTGTGGTAGCTAAAAAACTGATGTAGCAGCTCGACGCAGCAGATGGTATATGGACCGATTGAGTGCCGAGGAGCCTGAGGTTCGATTCTCCGATCCGACGCTTCTGCGAAAGTTTTCTTTGTGACCTATTCGTGTGCCCCTTTACTGACGTCATTACCATCAATGAAATGACGTCAGTGAAGCCGTGTGACGTCATATTCGTCTAGAAAATGACTTCACATTGTTTTGCTTGAACAGATTTCTGACAAGTTGAGCAGTTGATGCCGGGCTGATAATTTCTTCAGATACCCCTTCATCGCACGCCGCTGGGTGCCGCCTGGTCTGATCACGTGGTTATTCGTTCATTGCTCGTCTCAACCGCCCTCCACTGCCTCTGTCATATCTCGCAGTAATCTTCCCAGAGCTTATTAAGATATGAAGCTCGATCTCGGTGCTTGCTGAGCTTAAAGAAGCTCGCGTCGACCCGCGGGACTAAGTGCTGTTTCGTCACGGTTTCAAATCTCTGCACCCGTACATTTCACGCATGCGCGGTGGCTCCTTGCTTTACGTGGTAATGGGAGCGCGAAATATCCTTTTTATGTTTTAGGCGGACCACTTTCGAAATCATTTTCTTTCTCGCCGTCTCCTTGCACCGTTTGTGCATCTGTTCGCAACATAATCGTGGCATGTATATAGACTTTTTTGTTAATTTTGGTTGAGTTCACGCACCGCGTCTGGCGTGATTCTTACGAAAGCGCACTAGCAGCAGTCTATAGAATTCGGGCAAATTGAGCGACGGCTTGCGGAGATTCTTCGCCGCCCGGGAAACGCATCTGCTTTACCGCGCCCACACCACCCTTGGGCGACCGTTTTCGCGGGGCGCCCACGACAGATGGCGGAGAGCAATTTCTCTTTGCCGAAACGTCCTTATCGGGACGCCGTGCACGGCGCGATTGCGTGTTTCGTCATTCGGCGTGCGCGCCTTCGATTCCTATTGTTTTTCAAGGCTAAGCATTGCCGCAGGCGTTGCTTTTGCTGCATTTTCCTTGATTGAAGCATTCCCCCTGTGCGTGGCAGATGGGTGGTGCGGAATTATCTGGACCGTGACGCGTTCGCACGGCAGGAAATAGGACCGTTTGTTTTGAAGGCGACGTTTATTTTGCTTATGTGGCAATCACAACAGCCGGAAGCCTGACAGGCTTGTCTGTTCAGATATTATAGGAGTAATGACGGAAACCTAGGTCGCTTACGGATGGTATGCATTTAACTGGTCGACACCGCGCTTCCAGTCGTATTGCGGCAATCTGTAGCCCGCTCTTCATCCGAGCCAGAGAAAGCGTGACCGAGCCCAACGTACAGCCAGCCGCTCGTCAGGGCAATCGTAGGCCGGAAGAGGAAACACGTCATCGCGGCCTTCTGTATACGAACAAGTAAGACGCGCGGGCGCCCGGCATGCCACGCAGCCGCTGACGTCACGCTGACAGCGGAAGTTGCGGGAGCCACGTGACTGGTACTCAGCCAGATCACGGTCGCGTTCTGAGTTGTAACGCGGTGCTCTGGAAGTACTAACTGAATGCGTTCAGAGCGCTTGATTCCAAGCAGCCGAAGGTGACGCGCGTCACCAGAGCGCTCTCAACCGCTCGAAAACGACTCGCTGAATGCATGGCATTAGAAATATTGAGCCATACGAATTTCGGTCTTAAACGCACCGTGGTGGCTTAGCAACTATGTCGCTGCGCTGCTAAGCACCAGGGCGAGTATTCGATTCCCGCCTCACTTCTCTGGGGGCGGACTGCAAAAAACGCCCGTCTACAAGGATTTAGGTGAACACCAGGCGGGCAAAATAAATCCGGAGGCCCCCGCTGCATACGGCGTGCCTCATAATCGTATACCATGGCTTTGACACGAAAAACGCCACAAAGTCGACTTTCTTTTAAACTGCGAGACTTTCGGTTCTCTTGTACTTGCGGCAATCCTGGTCTTGATAGCCTGCGTCTCTTTTGAAGTAACAGTATACGTATTTTGATATAAGGGTTGCTTGCTGGTACTGAATGATCGAAAAATGCTTCCACGTCAAAATGTCGAACTGAGCAAGAACGAATGAAGGAAGCAGAAAAAGAGACAGGCAAGAGCGCAACCAGGACGTCACCGCTTCAACAGCATCAATTTATGCAAGCATGCTATAAAGAAGCTCTCAATAATAAAACATGCGGTTATTTTTAAGCAATTCGTTTGGTTTTATTTAAAACAGCGAGATTTTATTGACACACGAACACATTACATAGGACGGGCCCGCCAAACATATGCTTGAAAGGCATAAACCTAGCACTTCGGCGCATTGAATCAGGCGCAAATCAAGAAATGTAATCTAACTGCACAACTTAACAATATATTCAAGTGTAATGAGGGGGGTATCAACTAATCAACTTTGTTGTAACGATTAGACTCGTTGTTCGAGGTGTGTAGTGTTGTCATGAAAAATGAAAACTACGTCATTAGTCAGAACATAAAAGACTTTTTCTAGCGTGCCTTTGACAGCTATTGCTTCAGAAAAGAAAAGCCTTTGATAGGTGCTTCGAAACCAATCCATGACTGACAACACGTAGACAAAATATGACAAACCCTACTGCGACCATAACGGGACCAGTTCTGTTTCTCACACATTTTTTAAAATGATTTAAAACGTACAGATGTTTAAACGTTAACGTCATAGCAAGCACAATTGCGCTGTGGGCTGTATTGGGTCGAGTATGAAGAAGCCGTACGACCCACCGCGGCTGTCTAGTAGCTACGGCGCTCGACTGCTGACTCGAAGGTCGCAGGATCGAATCCCGGCCGCGG
Source organism: Rhipicephalus sanguineus (assembly GCF_013339695.2). Taxonomy (NCBI): domain Eukaryota; kingdom Metazoa; phylum Arthropoda; class Arachnida; order Ixodida; family Ixodidae; genus Rhipicephalus; species Rhipicephalus sanguineus. The sequence continues at coordinate 9,100,092 of NC_051185.1, read as the reverse complement.
CGGTCGCAGTTCGATGGAGGCAAAATGCTAGACGCCCGTGTGCTTAGATTTAGGTGCGCATTAAAGAACCCCAGGTGGTCGAAACTTCCGGAGCCTCCACTGCGGCGTCTCTCATAATCACATAGGGGTATTGGGACGTAAAACCCGAACAATTAATACGAAGAAGCAGTACCGTGGCATTTATTCTTGCTTCAGAACGCGTCGCTTTTCGTCATTTACAAGTTTCAGACTATACTAATATGTACTAGTCTGACGGAAATTAATACTACCACGCGGACTCCTTTTTAAGAGCGGAGCTCTTTAAGCTTTTCGTTGCGCCGGGTAGTGCCAACAAGAATTATCATCATCATGAATGCTTCGCTCCCACAACTCGTGCACCGATATGTCCGGCATATAATGCTTAATAACTACGATGGGCGAGTCTGTTTGTTACGTGATTAAAAATCACGTAATAACTGGACACGGGACTGAAATCGCGCAAGATTGCTGAACAACTAGCCACGCGACTAAAAATCACGTAACGTCACGTAATAACTAGTCACGTGACTAAAAATCATGTTAGGTACATCCCGTAACAACTCTCGTGACTAAAAATCACGTAGCTATAGTCACGTGACTAGAATCATGTAACATCACGTAACAGCTAGTCGCGTGGCATGCATGTTCCCGCCAAACACCCAGTCACGCGACTAAAATCACAACATAACGTGAGAGGTAGTCACATTGACAAGTCTAGCCATACTTAGTACTACTAGCAAAAACTTAATATCTCTAGCAAAAGCTTGGCATTACTAGCAAAACTTAGCTAGCTCGAACACCGGCACCGCTGATGGTTCCAGCCTTGCGCGACTACTGCAAGCTGCGCGCTTTTTTATGCTTACTCGAGCTTTTTATGTTTTTCCTGTCGTTCGGCATATATATGCTCCCGTTCTCCCACGTTTTGCATAGTCGTGTTCATACGGGTTTCGCCTATAACTGAGCCACGTTCGGCCCATATACGCATCCAAACACAACAACGCCGCCGTTCTTTGTTGAAGCCACCACTGCCCATCCATTCCCCCGTTCCCTGACTTGAACCGATTTACAGCCCTCGAAAACTTTCAAGGACGCACAAGTTCGTAACGACGGCGCTATACTGCCTGCCTATAGGCTACTGACGGCCTATGCGCTTTATTTATTATTTTTGCGTGCTTTATTTTACAGCTTTACTGTAGTTTTATGTTTGTTGTCAGAAGAAGCGAAGCTCGTTCGACGGCTTGTTTTTTTCGCTGTCTTTTTTTGATCCACCTTGGGTGAAAATATTGAAGGAAACAACAGTAGCTGTACGACTACGGGATAAAAAAAAATCATAACTTTCCCCTCCTCAGACCCTCGAGGCTTTTGTGCTCTGCGTAAGTTTAGATGCTTTTCTGAGCCGACGGATGTAATATATATATTTTTTAATTCTCAACCCCGAACTCTTCAGCTCCCTTCGAATTCCAGCTTTTAAAAACATTTTTTTTTTGTTGGTGGTGTCTAGTCACTATGAGAAAAAGGAAAGGGTGCAGGGATCCATTCAAGACACTACAATGGCCAGCGCATTGGCTGTATAATACGGGGTAGCGCTGCCACATGTATTTCCCATTTCTATGGTTCGCCTTCTACATTTTACGGTGTCCAATACCAAAAATAATAAAATAAAGACAGAAGTAAGGGTTAAAAAAATGAGCCGCGGGGAAGCGTTCATTGTCGTTACTATACAGACCATTTACTGGCAGGGTTTAACCTGCCTCGCGTATTTATTTATTTTTCCTTCTATAACAATTTTCTTGGTTCGTGTAGCGTCAGATATACAAAGGCAACTTCAATATATTCGAAGCAGCCACAATAAAATAAAATGAAAAGACAAAATTTGTTCAAAGATGTATGAAAATGGCGCGCAGGTGAGTATACCGCGTCCCAGTAGCGCGAATTCGTTGCGCTGATTATAAATCCCTCTGCGCATGCGCAAGGGGGATGGCATTATGTCGTCCAAGGTCACTCGAACAGTGGAAAGAGTGCTTTTTGTTGTTGTATATTTATTTCGTCGCTAAGGTATTCAAGGTACTAAAAAAAGCGAGTTGGGGATGTTCTATGCTGGAGAATGGCTTTCTGTATAGATCGTGGGATCTCTTCATCAGCGGCTGCGTTTTTCATAATTTAATTTTATGTTTTTCAATGAGTACGCTACATTGGTCAATATGTGGCAGCCAGCAGCGTATTTTCACTATTCGTGTTTCCATGGTAATAAGTAAAGAGATAGAGGAGTTATAAGCGGTAACCGCATGGGGGTTTCATGTACCATAACCGCGATATGATTATGAGGTACGCAGTAGTGGAGGACTCTATACAGATAATTGTTTTGACCACATGTTGTTCTTGGCGTGCACCTAAATATAAAAACACGGGTTTTCTTGCCTTTCGCCAACATAGAACTGCGGCCTCCGTGGCCAGGAATCGAACCCGCGTCCTCGAGCTTAGCAGCGTGACACTTCACCCGCTAAACTACCGCAGCGGGCAGGAGTTATATTGGGAAAAGGCAAGGACGTTAACCAGGCGGAGTCTGGTTGGCAATTCTGCATTGGGAGAAAATGACTTTGCACCGATACAAACACATAGAGGTGTTAATCGTTCAACACAAACGCCGTGAAATGAGGCTTAGAACGACAGAGCGTTGAGCGAGTTAGAATGAATTCGTGATAGCAACTCACAGGATCCCTTGTGTATTCAACTAAGACGACTCGAACGCGAAAGCCATCTTCTTTTTCTTCTCAGTCGATGTGTTGATCCTGCCCCGCCACCCTCCGAAAGCTTTGCGCACCTAGCGTGGGTTTGCACTGCCTCCAAGATCGGAGGCACCTCCCCGGATTTTGCATTGCCTCCAAGATCGGCCTACCTTTGACGAAGCTACGATGTCATGTGATGGCGACAGAATTCGCGATGTCACGACGGCGTCACAAATTTTTTATATCGGTGACGTCATACGGTGACGTCATCACGTAACGATGATTTTTTTTATCAATCGTGCTGTGCCCGACGCCGACGCTCAATTTTCGCGTTTGATGAGGCATCTAAGGCTTTCGCCTTAAAAGAAGTTGGCTTGCAGGCACGTGTCTGCAGCCAACTTCTTTTATCTTGCATCCATTTTAACTCGCTCAAATTTCTGTTGTTAATCGTTCACTTCATCGCAAGCGGCCATAGAGACTTGCGCTTCTCAAAAGTTAGAAAAACGCTTTCGCAGCACACTCATACTCCGTTGCACACATCAGGCGCAACGCTATGAAAGCCAGCGAGACTTCTTGCAGTGAATGGGTTCGCACTAAAAAATAGTTCGCTGACTTTATCACCCATAATCTGATTTTTGTTTCGTTTTTAGATTGAGTAGTAAAGTAAGCTGCTTTTTGTCTTATAAATAAACGCACCCGTTAATTATACGGTTGTTCTAGATCGCTTAGCGCTTATTTCTCCTTGTATCGTGGCCTCCGCGATTAGCTCCGGCAGCGCGCAGCCGGAGCTAATCGCGGAGGCCAAGCACGAGACGCGCGGACTTACACATTTAACTGACCGAACTTCTTGCATAACTTTCACAGCGTTGCCTCTGATGTATGAAACGATCGAAGTACAGATTTTTTTGTAGCACACTTGGATTACAACGTGCCCTCGCCACACATTGTAGGCAGGGCATAAATAGCTGCCCAATGCTCAAGACCATGCCTGGCGCCGAATACAAGAAAGTGCATAGCCGTAACCCCAGGCTCTACGCACGTTTGTCTCCACCCAAGTATATACGAGGTAACTTGTGTATTCTGCGATAAACTCGTGCGCCCGACCCACATGGTTCATGTCTAAATGCACGAACGTATTATTAATCCACAATAATTCCAATACGTACTCAATAGTGCGAGATGCGTAGATGTGACTTAGCCGTTAGAGAGGCGGTGATGGCCGCCTTGGGCCGGGAAGGCTGCCGGTACTCTGGGAGTAAAAGTTCAACAGTTATCCCTAATCATTTTTAAAGGCGAAAGCCTTAGATGCCTCATCAAACGCGACAATTGACCATCGGCGTCAACACGAGTGACACAAAACGTTATCGCGTGATGACATCATAATGACGTCACAGACAGCCAAAATTTGAAAGGTCATGACGTCACACCACGCGATGTCTCATGATGACGTCATCACATGAAATCGTCGCTTGTTCAAAGGTGGGCCAATTAAGAAGGCAGTGCAAAACCACATTAGGCGCGGAAAGCTTTCGGAGGAGGGCGGGGGAGGATGAACACATCATCTGAGAAAAAGAAAAAAAGACAGCTTTTCCTTCGAGTCGTCTCAGGCGAATGCATAAGGGACCCTGTGAGTTTTTTACTATAGTTTTACTAAGTTTAGCTCTTTACTAAGTTTTAATAATCATGGCATATACAAATACGCTCCTCAAACCTGACTGAGCGGGGCGATTTGTTTTCGTTGCGCCGTTAACGACGACGTGCCCTGTACCGGAGTGCAGGTATTTCTGTTAGTTTCGTAAACACGGCCGTGTGACATTGGCGGTCAAGTCACGTTCCGCAATGTGTGCCTGCGCACTGACCGGCATTTTCTTTCAGGGCCAGCTGCACCGACTCCTTTTTCTGTAAGGCGGTGCCATGTCTGATTCAGAACACTTACGACGCTGTAAGCAGGATGTTGTCATAGCCATCCAGCTGAAGAAAAATCGTGTGACTGCGTGATCGAAATAAATCTGTGAAGTGGAGTGGAACACAGAGATTGCATTAGCCTCTTGCAAGACTATTAGCAGAAGCATTTCTTTGCACATGCGCAGTTCTGCATCCTGACAAACATGTACAAAGCAAGGCGTATGCATTCGCAAGTAATAGCCGTAGTAGTACCAGGGGAAGAACTTGCTTTTATTTTTCTGTTCTTGTGAGCCGGTAGAGGAGGAGGTACGAGGGGGAAGAGGGAGGGCACAGCACACGATTAAGGTGCTTGTGATGATGCACGATGTTCTTCCATGGCGGCTGAACCATCATTCCCATGGTTCAGCCCCCATGGGAATGATGGGTAGTACATGGATTTGCCTCGCCTTCGTGCTTGCGGCTTCGAACGCATTTGCGGCTTTGTTTATTGTTTTGTTTTGGCTTTTGTTTCAGATAGAATAATGGCTCGTTGTGAACTTTAGAAGACGGAACCGTAGCGTGAAAGGACGACACGAGAACAGAGGACTGGCGTCAGCCTTGTGTTCCATTCACGCTACGTTTATTTTTCTGAAGTCATGAACCAACTCGCCCAACAAAACGTTTTACTAACGCGTTGTGAACATCGTGAGCTGATTTAAATTGGTCAGCCTAAAAGGGTCAAGGGGGTGAAGTAGAAGCGCTGAACTATTGCTGAACTTCGTCTTGCGACAAAGCGACCGCAGGCCAGACGGAGCCACATGGATCCGAAAGAACGACGCTTAGGCAAATCCACGTACTACTCATCATTCCCATGCTGGCTGAAGCGTCATACGTTGAGCTCATATAGACACTAGCGCCACATTTCCCCTCTAGTGTGCAGTTATGAAAGTCTATGTATAATTGGAATGAATGAATGTCATGGTGAAGCAGTATTAGGGCTCCCTGAGCACACCCATTCTACAGCGCTGCTATAGGTTCCAGTGAAACGGCTGCGCATAACTGTGAGACTGTTTCCTTCTCACTGCGATAATTTGGCCTTGACGCACCCGGATGATGACGGGCTAGGACAGGCACTCGGAGCAGCAAGAGTTGTGTTTCAGCCTTGAATCCCAGGTATGCATCCTAATGCGCGCCAGTGGAGTCGAAACTGTTGTTTACAGTAAAACCGTTTGCGGCGCGCTTCGTGGAACGCAACCGTTGATAAATCGTGGCCTTCTCTCAGCGCACCTCTTTATCTTATGCGCAGCGAATGAAGAAAAAAAAAACACAATTCTTTTGCTCGTGTGCTTTACTTTGTCACGCCTCACGTATGACGTAGGAAAAATGCCACCGCAGCATGATAATAATAAGACCAGACGGGCTGGTGCCTAGTGCTATGTAATTCACGCTAGGTTACTTTATTTTTAAAGCACATTGCTTACTGATGGCGCTGTGAAATGGAGAAACTGAATAATAATAACTGTTGGGGTTTCACGTCCCAAAAATACGATATGATTATGAGAGACGCCGTAGTAGAGGGCTCTGGAAATATTGACTACATGGGGTTCCACAGCGTGCACCTAAATCGAAGTACACGGGCCTCTAGCATTTCGCCTCTATCGAAATGCAGCCGCGGCGCAGCCGGGATTCGATCCCGCGACCTTCGGGTCAGCAGTCAAGCACCATAACACCACCGCGGTGGGTCTGGAGATACTGACGAACAGCGATAACAATTTTGAGTAACATCTTTTTTTTTTTTTTTTTTGCACTGCGTAACTTATAGAAATGGGCTAGCCGAGGTTATGTAAACGTCAACAGCTCCACATCAAGCCAGTCAGAACACAACAGAACGTCGCTAGTATGTAATGCACGATGACGAAGACTTAATGGTGCCATCATGGTCCACAAAAAGTATTGAGGCACCATGGTGCCATGCAACTGAGAAAGCATGTCGAGCTGTTCGCGGGTAGCGCGCGTCGTCAGTGATTACAACGGAAGTGACTAATCTGCGGCGCTGTGATTCATAGGATAAAATCTTTACAGAGACTACTCTAGGAGCCTTAAAGCTACGCGAAACCTTTGTGCATTTTCTTGCTATTCTTTTATTCACTAAATGAGATACACATGCTGGGAAGGTTCAGGGTTCGAGACCCTACATCCTTCTGTGATCGAGGCTTCGGTATCACAGACACTCGGAAGTTTCGGGGTTGTAGTTCCCCATACACTTCGAAGGTAGAGGGTTAGATGCCCTACACGCTCAGAAGCTCAAAGGTTAGAACCTCAAGAGACTTGGCAAGTTGTGGGCTCGAGCCGGTGTTCACTATTTACACTATAAGTTGGAGCCCTATCTACCTGCGTGAAAAGCGTTATGTTACAAATTTACTTAGTGTTAAATTTGCGTTACCCACCAAATGTCACTTTCCTATGTTCACTTACTGTGGAGCAATAGAAACACTTCCGTGTTTTCATACTGTAAGTGTCCCTTTTAACTAGGCTTTAATTAACGATCCATGCAGCTAGGTAAACTTCATCACTCAACTTGACCCTCATTAATCTATCTATCGTATACAACCATTAACTAGAAGCATTACTACATTTATAAGGTTTTTATTTATTGATTACGCTTTCGTTGCAACGCTTTTGGCGCTATACTGGGGTCACAACAGGTCAACCTCTCCGCTATAACCTTACGTAGCTAGGAGATAACGCCATAAATAAATATAATATAGATTATTTTTATTGTTAAATGTATGTGTAGCAGAGCTTGACATCAATGGCGACGCTTGTCCCTTACGCAAACATTACACAGCATCATAGGTCAGCAAACACATTCATGAGTTCACACTCAGACCGAGTCGTGAGTCTGAGTGAGTACGGCTGAGTTATATTTTGATGAGTTTGAGTACGAGTGAGTCCGGCTGACAAAACATTTAGTGAGTCTGAGTCGGAGTGAGTCTGGTTGAGAAAAAATTTGGTGAGCCTGACTCTGAGTGACTCCTAAGCGCGAAATATATTTCTTGAGTCAGTCTGAGTGAGCTCCACATTTTTTACCGACCTATAGTCCTATCTATTCATATTCAGCATTACTGTCAGCCTTATGCGGTTCACGTTTAAACTCACGTCCACTCACACGCCATAGTCGAAAACGCTAATTACACGCTAACGGAATCATGAGTCGACCCTCTCAGACTCACACAGACTCAGATCGAGCCATGAGTCTGAGTGAGTCCGGCCGAGTAATATTTTGGTGAGCTTGAGTCCGAGTGAGTCCGATTGAGAAAGTTTTGGTGATTCTGAGTCTCAGTAAGCCCTAAGTACAAAATATATTTCTTGAGTGAGTCTGAGTGAGCTCCGCATCTTTTGCTGACCTATGCACAGCACATATTCTCAGGCTCTAGCAACCACTCAAATAAACAAGACAAGATAGGTTGAAACGCCTCTAACACATAGTTGGCATCTGTTCAAATTAGATTGGCGCATGTGACAACTCACTTAGAGGTGTCTCCTGCTACAGCGTGGTCATAATTTTAAAAGAGGGCGAGTGGAAAGCTACTGCCACTTTAGTTGCTTCGAGTGTTTCACTGAAGTTTTATGATGGCCCCTATGAAAGTTTTAGTGTTTCATAACAAACAAAAACGATATACGCAATGTCAGATGCCTTCGTTCCTAATCTTGTAAGCCTTTATGACGTGATTTCTCACGTCATCCATGCCACCAGAAGGAGCAATTTGTTTGTAGCTTGTAAAAGAGAAACGATTCTTTCCAACGACGGACTCGCCATTTGCGAATCTTTCGAACGCCGGTCTTTGTCAGGGAGCGTTAGCTACTTTTGTGGGAGGCCATTTCGCGGCCGGTACGGCTTTCATACCTTTTTTCTCTGCACTACGCGAGGCATTGATCTATACACAGCGGCACGAACAATGAGTCTCAGAATCTTTGGCAGCGAGACAGCCGCGGTTATTTGTTGGGAAGACGGAGCGCGCAATATGACAACTAGACGCATAATGCTTGCCAAAACGAAAAAGAAAAGCAATAATAAGGAAAAAGGATCGGGAACGGACTTGGTATTGCCGGGGAACAATGCAGTCGAGTGTGAAAAGCTCCATTCAAGCGTGGCGCTCGAGAAGTCGCTCGGAGAAACCTTTCAACCGTGCGCAGTGATGTCGCTGCTGCCACCTGCCGCGCGGTGGTGGCACTACTGCGCCCGCAAGGCGCCCGTTTGGAACAGAGATGGCAAAATGATTCCTAAAAGCGACAGTTTCATCATCATCATCAGTAATTAAACTACACTGCTAAGTACTTTCCTAGAGTCCTTAAAAATGTAATTGAATTACATTGCAAATTACAGAAGAACGAAAGTAATGACAATACATTACTATTACTTTGAATAATTAATTGTTGGGGTTTAACGACCAAAACCACGATATCATTATGAACGACGGCTTAGTGGAGGGCTCCGGAAATTTCGATCTCCTGCGCTTCTTTAAAGAGCACCTACACCTATAAGTACACGGGCCTCTAGCATTTCATCACGCGGCCTTCGGGCCCGCAGTCGAGCACTATAACCACTAGACTTGACTAGACCACCGCGGCGGGACTCACTATTACATGTGAGAAGTAATGAAATTACTTTGAAGTTACATTAACAAAACTTCGTCATTCATGCACTAGCTCATGTACGCTTTATTTACATCACATGTACATTGAAATCTGAGATCTTAGGTGCCTCAAAGAAGCAGCTACCTCGTTCCAGAGCTTGAAGTCTGGCACTCACAATAACTTGTCTTTGTTATTTTTTTTCTGTCCCTTTTTGGTAAATTCTATATGCCATAAGAGAATCGGACATGCTATATTTTAGTGAAAAGTAAGAGAACAGTAATGAGTAAACTTCTTGATGTTACTCGCTTGAAGTTGTTCATTACATTACTAAATTACAAGCCCACAAAAGTAATTCATTACTATAGTCATCACAGCAAAAAGTAATCTGATTACTGTAATTTCACTACTGCCTAGTCTGGTACGGAATCCGGTGGGATGCACTTAAGGCGTCCCTGCGTTGAAATTCTGGGGTTTTACGTGCCAAGATCCGCAATACGATTATGAATGGTTCGTTAACGTGCACCTAAATATAAGTACGCGGGTGTGTCTGCATTCCACGCTCATAGAAATGCGGCCACTGTCACAACACATGCTCACTTATTATAGTTATTGTTTATACAGAGCAAAACTACATATTTTGTTATACTCTAATGAAAGTGCAGGATGCATTTCACGTACATTGCAAGCTTTGTGACAGGAAAACAGTGTGTTGCTGAGTCACCATGGCAAAGAATCGAACTCGTACCCTCTCGTGGCGGTGCTCTCAACCCCCTTCGGGCCTGTGGAGTCCACTCGTGTATTACTCACAAGCGCATGTATACCTGTCCCCATCTAGCTTGTTCTTAAAAGGAGCGCATCAACACTGGGAGGCTGCTTGCTCAGGAAAACAACGCTCGTTTGTTGGTGCCGGCTTTCACAAAAGAAAAGCTTTCTTTCGCGACCTACCCCTGACGTCTCCACGTGGTCAAGAAAAACATCGTCACGCCTCGTCTTTGAAGCTCAGGGCGCTGTCCATAGGAAAGAACTTGGCTTCTGTCGTAACCGCGTGAACCAAGAGAAGAACGGGATAATGTTTGATACCTCGCTGGCGTTACGCTTCGACAAAGGGAATTCAGAATTCCTGTGGCATAGAGGAGCCGCGATTTTCCTTTGTTTGCGTTGCGTCAGGCACAGCGGCGCCCACTCGAAAACATACCCACCATCCAGCCAAGAATAGCCTCACTTTTTCGGCCGCCCTATTCGTTCGATAACCTTACACGCACGGAGCACAGTGTGAAGCTTATCGAACGCGGTAGTGAAGTCTTCAAAGAGGCCGGATTCCGAGAAAGAAAAAAAAAAAGCACTAGAAACAAAAACGCGAGAGAGAAAGCCTATTCAAAAACGCTATGGGGAGGATGCAGACAACGACCGCGGGCGGCGCGACAGACGCGAAGAGCGACGGTTGGCGACGGCCGCTGCGACGCGCATGCGCGACGTGACGTCACGCGCTGCCGTCGGCGCCATTTTTGTGCCTCGGCCGGCATTGTTTCTCAAGGGTCCCATTGTCCGTCCGCTCTGGCTTGCATGAGAGACGAAGCTGTCAGTAGGGTAGCCGCTGCGGCGCGGGGCTGGGGACCGTTTCGGAGGGGAGTGTCGGTATTTTCTGAGGCGGGGGAAATACGGGGGGTGGGCACAGATGCGGGCAGCGCTTTGGATCGGGGTTTCGACGAGGGGTCCGAAGAGGGGCTTGTAGTGATTTCGTGTGTGTTCGCGTATTTCATGTTTTTTTTTTTCTCGTCCTGTTCGTCTTCTATGCGGGCTTCGGTATGAGATAGAAAGCCCAGGGGAGACGAATTCTTGCTCGTCGCGCCTGCGGACACCTTTTGCTCGCTTCCGGAACTTTATTTCCGCCTTTCCTTCTTCCCACTTACACCTCGCCCAATGTGCGGTGTTTATCCATGTTCTTATCTTTCTATTCTTTTCTTTTGACCCTGGGAGAAGACACGAATGGCCAGCTTTGTTCGGCCATCCAGTGTTGTAGTTCCGGGCGCATTGCCGCGACAGAGATTAGAGAGAGGCCAATATCGCCGAATTTCCGGGTAGTGCGGTGGGCGGTCATTGTGCGTTGGCCACCGCTGGTCGTGGTATAGTCCATCGTTGAAATACACGGTGAAAGCGCGCGGAGAATCGCTGTAAAAAAGAAAAATGAAAGAAATCTGGATGCAGGAGGCGTGAGTGGATATTGGGGGAAATGAAGGTACTTGGACGGACGCGAAACGATAGCTTCTAAGACCGTTAGTTGGGGGCTCTGCCCTCTCTGCAGAGTACTCGGCTCTTCGAGGTCGCCAACCTTGCCTCACTCGCGACTGGTGGCGGCAGTGGCAGCGCGCCAAGGTAGATTAAATATTGCTTCATGCGTTTGTTTCATCGGTATATTTTCAAACGCTGAATGCCTGCTTTACACAGAGATTAAAATATTTAAAACAAGAATAAGAAAAAAAACTGGCCTGCGATTAATCGTCAATAAAGGGCACAGCTGCGGTGCCGGCGGTGAATTCTGATTTTCAAGCTACTGCAGTGCAATAAACGGAAAAGCACGAAACGACACTACAAGTGCGAGCGCACGTCCTCGTCGTCTCGTTTCATCCTTGTCTGTTTATTGTGCTGCAGTAGTGTGAAATTATGTACCAATACGCCCAACTCGCCACTTTATCTCGTGAATTCTTATCATCGAATGAAACAAAGTGCCGTTGCTGCCTCTCTTTTTATTACTCACTGTTCAAGCCCCGGAATATAAGAAGCGAAACCCAGATGTGGAGGTGGAGAGAAGCAACATTCGAAGAAGAGGAATTTATAACCATTACATGAAATAGGAGAAAATTGGTGCAGTTAAGAATCTCTTTTCATTGCTATACATGGGCCCCGTGCGCATCGCCTTCCCGATTGCTAGCCTAGCTTCTCTTCGTGGGCAACTCAAGCGTGCCGCAAGGAAGGCAACGTCTGTGTGCGTAACAGTGGCCGTTTTAAGCTGTCCTAGTATGCCCACTGCAAGTATAGTTGCGAAATGTCCACTACGCCACGATTCTTCCTTTTGAGAATTGGCAAAGCACAAACTACGCGTCCGTAAGGTGCCACGCGCACCTGAGCAGCTGCACACTTTGTTGATGCTGTTGCTGATAATGATGAATAATTAGCCCTAAGGGCTTTGTAATGGGTGCGCAGCTTTAAACCACCCGCTCGTTGCGCAATTCAGATGTTTTGATGCCTTGTGAGATTCTATGCTTCTGTCACGCAGTATTACATGCATTAAGGAGACTCCTCAAACTACATGACATTCGCGTATAAGTTTTTTTTTTTTTTTTTCAAAGCAGTTTCGCGCACTGGAGCGGCTCTGTGATAAAACACCTGCTTGCCACGCAGGAGGCCTGGGTTCGATTTTCACTTGAAGCGAAGATTTTATTTGCACCTGTCTCGAATTTTGGCTCATGGACAACGCTGATTTTTTGCTCAAAACCAACGACGCCGACACCGTAATTTCTGCGAAACGAGCTCTTTAACTCTTAAAAAGGACCTGGTGAAAACTGATGTGGCACACGCTTTTGTACTGTCTACCGTCAGCTATTGCCCCACTTATTTCAATTAACGTTGCTTACTGGGTGATCTGGTTCATCATAAACACCAGAAATAAGCAAAAATAATTTCCTGCTGGTTCTTTGTGTCTGTGCTCTCTCGCTGGAGATAGATGATAATCTTTAATGAAATTCCCGGAGATGTTAGTCTGGTTTGTCACCTGGCTTGCTACTCCAGGTGTCAGGGGATACCTGTGATATATCATTAATCCTGCTTATTTGCCTTGTCTCTTTTTTTGTTTGCCGTTGTGATTCCCAGGCATAGCTGCGAACCTGCCGAAATTTTCTCCTCATTCAGTACGTTTGCAGGAAATTCTTTCGGCAACGAAGAACAGAATTTTTGCGCAATTACGACAGTGGTAAATTTTGCGAAAATGATTTTCCAGGTGTGCAATGAAATCAACAAGCAGGCGCATGCACTTAATTAGTAGCACTCGTGATCTCTGGGCTGCAATATTGGAAGAGACTGCTACCAATCAGCCGCAAAAACAACACATGACAAACACACAAGACACACAAGACATTACTGCCTGGTCTTACATGCAATCGTATCGACAGCCTGGGAATAATGTTGAATACATTTGATATATTTGTAGACAGTTCGTCATCATTACAGCCTGAAAGGAATATTATAGGGAACTTTCCAGGTTTAGACAGGAGAGAAGTCGCGGGCCAACGGCACGAACGGAAGAAATGTCACCGAGATAGAGATGACGAAAGCGCCTCCAATCCATCGTGGAACAAACGCTTCCACGTGCACCCGAGTGTCGGAAGCAAGCAAACAGGCTAAGGTCAGAATTAGGCCGGAACTCGAGCCACGACGAGGGGAGCGCCGGCGGTGGGCGCCGGAAGCCTCCGTCTCGCACACCCAGGAAAAGAAAAAAAAGACGGTGGCATTCTGCCGGCTTTCAAGTGGAGTGGCAGCGCTCGCCTTATTTTTAAGGCGAAAGCATTAGATGCCTCATCAAACGCGAAAATCGACCGTCGGCGTCAACACGAGTGATGCAAAAAATTATCACGTGATGACTTGATTGATTGATTTTATTGATTCACCACAATACATGTGATCGGAGGCGAAGCGAAAAGCCATTTGAATGGCTTTAGGGGGTCCTTCGACTTCGTACAAAGACAGCAGCTCAGGTACAAGCATGTTCTTAAAACTGTTAACACAAAATTTGTAATTAATCATGTTAAGTAGAATATGAATTGAAACGAACCACCAAATTATACATCCATTGTTAGTTACCCTTTACAGAACGTCCTGCATTTTTGTACATCTTGTTTAGATCTGCGTGATGCGCCAACACAACCTTTCATCACTACTGTGGTATTGCATTAGTGACATTCTACGTGTATATTTATATAAAGTCAAACAATTTTAGACAAAGAGCTTAAGTTAAGAAAAAATCATACAAGTCAGACAATTAACATCGCGAATATCAATTTGTTTGTTGTTATAATCATTTAATAAACGCGGAAGCTTATTACGAGCCATTTGCCGACCGTAACCAGTTCGACAATGCGGAACATTCCATGTCTCGGTTTTTCGTATATTATATGATGCTTCTTTCGGACGCAACTGCACTAATCCCATGAAAAGAGAATCCTGGTGCTCGCAATGTATTCGATATTCACGGAGCAATCTGTACACATATATGTCTTGTGTTTTAATTATTTTGAACTTTCTAAATAGCTCTTCAGAAGGATGCATATTTGGTACATTTACAATTATTCTCAAAAATCTTTTTTTGCATAAGTAATAACTGCAAGAGGTTCGATTCTGTAGTAGTCCCCCAAACCAAATGGCACTATTTTAAATACGAGGCGAAAAGGGCATTATAAATCAACAATTTCACTGGTTTCGGGATTAGAGAGCGGTTTCGACCCACGATACCAGTTATCGCACCTAACTTTTGTAATACTGCATTTACGTGCTCAACCCACAGCAGTGATTTTGAGAAATGCACACCAAGTGCTTTAATAAATTAAACCAACTCCATCTGTGAGCCGCAGATATGACGTCACCATATGACGTCACATAGTGCCAAAATTTTTGACGTCATTACGCCGTAACTATGGCGTCACACACCATAACATAAATTTATGACTTCGTCACAAGACACCGTCGCTTGGTCAAAGGTGGGCCGATCACGGAGGCAGTGCAAAACCAGGTATAGTGCAGAAAGCTTGCAATGCCCCCCATACTTTGCAGTGAAAAACCACGTTAGGTGCAGAAAGAGTTCGGAGGGGGGCTATCGAGGGAGGATCAATACATCGACTGAGAAGAAAAAATCACAGCATATCCACGGAGTGAATGATGATGAGTGGGCGAAGCTGCGGAGGTTCATCGGTAAACCGTGAATCTTCCGTGAATTCTGCCCAGTACATCATCACCGACGTGAGATCGGGCGCGTTTATACTAAAGGTTCGATGAGTTATGACGACTTGCAGCTCACTTTAATTTTACATGTACGCTGTGAATTTTCATTGTTTAGAAAACCATTGCTTTAGAAAAATCTGGCGTCTTTCGTTAAGCAGCTGGCGTCTTTTCGTTTTGCTTTAGAAACATCTGGCGTTCTTTCGTTCTGCTTTTACAAAACATCTGGCGTCTTTCGTTGGTTTATTTCATCAATCAACGGCGTTTTGAACAAAATTTTTATTGTTTAATGACGCACAGGAGAAATCTCACCAGGCACTACCTTGGAGGTAAACAATGGCTGCTAATGGGAATGAGAGACAGAAGAAGTCGGCTTTTAGCTAACACTTACACTTCTACTTCTACTAACGTTTCCTACTGGAACATGCCAATGGCTGCTAATGGGGAATGAGAGACAGAAGAATTTGGCTTTTAGTTAACGCGCACGCTGCGAATTTTTTATTGTTCAACAACGCACAGGAAAAATCTCCCACCGGCACCACCTTGGAGGTCAAAGCGTGAGACTTGTTACGGACTACGACTACGACTACGACTACTACTACTACTACGACGACGACGACTACGAGGGGCGAACGGGTGCCGCCTTAAGGAGCTTCGCCCCTAAAAGATGACGGCTTTCGCCTTCGAGTCGTCTTAGGCGAATGCACAAGGGACCCTGTCAGTTTTTCTCGATTGCTTAAAGGGATTAAATATGAAAACGCTTTTTAAGAAGAAGGCCTTATAGGTCTCACGAGAAGAGTCACGTGGCGAAAACCCGGGCGAATGTACAAAAATCCTACAAAGCAAAAGATCCTGGAGCAAAAGCCATGCAAATGTGAACATAAAATCAAATTAAGTTAGTAGAGTTAATCAGTGAAAGTTAATAGTGAAAGTGAATTAGTGCAAGCTTGATTGGTGAAAGTTCATTATGCGATAGTATTCAAATAATATTAAGTTCATACTGACTTAATTATAAAATGTAAGTAAGTGAGACTTATCTCACTAACTTACAAAATATCAGCTAACGTTGTCATTTCAAAGAACGCCTTTACCATATCTCATATATGGGTCATTTCTAAAGGGCATTCGACGTCAGGTTTCGAGAAATGTATTGACACTGATCTACAGAATGACTGAAATCTGGACGTCGATTCTGAAATGTAGAGTTCTTTTTCACGGTAATGTGTTAACACGTGCTGACCACATTGGGTGCTTCCCGACAAAAATGCTCGAGACTAGTCAACGCTACGTAGCTTGTGAACATACCGCTTCACACTGGCGTAAATCGCGGGAGCGTCATAGGGGACTTGAACCCCCGGTGCTCAGGCTGGGGGAGGGGGGGACCTACCATGATAGTGTTCCCTCCACCTCCCCCGTGTAGTTTGCACTTTGCAATTTTCTGTCACGTTTCTGTCCAAGTTCTACCCAGAGTGCACGCGGACTAGCACCATCAGTTTGTTTATCAAACACAGCTGCTTATCACAAGCGCTTATCTAGCCCAGTCTCCACTAAGAAGTCTTTTAGGAAGATGTTCGCCTTGTGCTGAAGATGCCTTCTACGCTACGGTACAAGTAATTTTTGTAATGTGAGACGGCGTCTGTCCAAACTTGCTATAGTAAGGAAAGCCGAGCTAGTTGGTATAGAACACAGTGTAGAATAGCGCAATAAACACGGGGATACAGGCAACAGAGACGATACAGGTGGCACTTTCAACTGACGTTTATTTCCAGAAAGACAACACGTAAGCACACAACACGTAAGCACACGTAAGCACACAACTGGTCATGCGCAATGACTCCGTCCAACAGCAAAAAATAATCTACAATTCACTTTCCCGCTTACAGCCCTGAAACGAGCAAACCTACTTCATTATCCGACAGGGATGAAGACGGGTGGCTTATGCACTTATATCCCTATCTTGCGGTGAAAAAAAGCTTCGACTACCTCTCTAGCTGTTTGATCGCCGTGTTTCTCGAGTTTCCCCTTCACTTGACAGGAGTACCGCAACTCCGTTACAGTACACAGCTCCCACCTGACTTGTCGAGGTAAGCAACGTGTGATGGCTGCACGTCTGCCCTTTTCTTTCCGTTTAGCAGCATGTTTCCGTGCTTGAAGACGACAGAACCGGGGCTCGGCGTCTGGAACCAAGCTGCGATTACGGCGCGATGGGTGCTTTTTGCAGTGTGGGCCGTTTCGGCACGCTTTTCCGGTTCTCGGCGGGAATGCCAGGGCGCCGCCTCTCGCATTCCGCGAGAGGGCGCGTCAAATAGGTCAGTGTTAGAGTTACTGTATATGCTCCCTACGGGAGCATGTACAGTAACTCTAGTCAGTGCTAGCTTCTCTGCATGTGATGCGCAGTTAGTACTAATCAGACGAACGTCGGAAGTGGCGACAAATTTTCACCGGTCACGGCTTCTTGCGTGGGTGTGGCAGCGGCCTGCTGAATAGTGCGCCTGCTAAACAAGCGTCGTAGCCACAACCACGCCGTTGGCGGAGTCGAGTTGTCATAGAATCGACGCGCAAGCGCTGCCCGCGAGTTGAGGTCAGTAAAAACGAGGATGCCAAAAGAATGGACCCACATGCACCGCTAAAAACCATTTGGAATTCGACAATTTATGGCTGTGCTATGCACGTGCGTACTTTCGCTAAGAGTAGGCAGCTGGGCTACTTGGTTTTGGTTATAGCATATTGAGAGACTGTGGTTATAGCCATGAAATATGATACTTGCGAATAGGACACTGGTAAGGGAGAGACAGCAACAACGCCAGTTGCTAGCATTGTCGCTGTCTCTCCCTCATCCATGTCCTGTTCGCCAGTATCATGTAGCACGCACTTTCGTTTCCACCGAGTTCAATTCTTGTCATATCTGCGTAATTTTGACTCGAACAATTGCACAACAGAGCCAACATTACATTCAGCGGTCATATTCCTAGCGACATGACGCGGCTATCTCGAGCAATCGCTTATACCAGTCGTTACACTCAAACTGTTGATGTCGCGTTTCAATCCGTGATAACTGCATATTACTACCACAGGAATATAAATTGCTTGTACTATAAAGCGTATATTAGCCTAGACGATTACCTGTTTCCGAGAGGATGTCCTGCTCTATGCGACCAGGCCCTTCGTGCGCTGCTTCCTTTCCTTAACGAAATTGACTAACCCTCCCTTTTGCAGACAATCTTTCTCGTTCATATTTTATTTTGTCGATTTCCTGTCATTTGTTTATTTATTTTCTAGTTATTTCCCACTGAATTTTTTCTATCTGCATATCCATTTTCTATTTTCTCTCCCCGAAGGAGTAGGCAGGCGTTGTGCCCCTCTCGGTGTCGGTTGTCAGCATGTTATCTCTTTTTTGTGTGTGTGTGTATGTCCTTGCATGTTTGTGTACGTTTTAATATCAAATAATTATTAGTACTGCGTAAAAGTGCTGATTTTCACGCAAAAAAAGGTATGCCTTCAATATATTTCGCAATATTGCGTAAGATATTTGCACTTTTCAAACTCTGCTTTCTGAAAGCCCTATTAATAGAGAAGCTACGGCTAGGTAATTTCTTTTCTCAGTAAGGGAACGAATTTAACGCACGCGTGCTACCGCCGAAACCAGAGAAGCCACCAAAAGAGCCGCCAATTTCTTCAAGCGTGCCCAAGCGCCCATTGATAACCGAAAGCTTTTTTTTCTCTCATCAAAATTTTCCAACCGGAAGAACGCGCAGCTAACAAAACATTGGGCCCCCTTTTCTTTACAATTTGTTTACTTTGATCAAAGTCACCGATCTCGATTGCGTCGTAGGTATCTCTTCTGTCGATTAATACAGCAACAACGGCCTATGAGAAAAGAAGGAAAGAACGTCTGGGTGACAGCTCCAGCACGAGGCCGAACAAAAAAAAAATAAGCAAAAAAAGTAGAAAGCTACGATCGGCTGAATGTGTGTCAATGGGTGCTTCTTTGCCATAAGGGTGCTCGTATAACAGAAGCGAGCATAGCGTCATTTTCTTTTTTTTGTCTATGGACTAATAATAGAAAAACTACAGGGACAAAAGTTAACCATCAATAAACACCCAGTGAGCCGACGTGCTGCGCACACATATAATGTTCAAGTAAGGGGAGGGAGAGGAGGATATGGAGTGAGAGATGTGGAGAGGGTGCGATGGTTGCGGGAAGGACCGCTCGGCGGTTAGGTCGGCCACCGAGAGACGCGAAACGCAGCGTCGCCTGGCAGTGGAGTGATGAATGGTTTTTCTTAACCCACACCGGTATAGTCAAACAGAGCGCGTTACATTTTTGGTTTAGCGAATGCTTCATCGGCGCCTAACACTAGTTGGCTTGGCATGGAGGGGGAGCAGAGTAACAGTTGGTGTGTCGAGCATTTTCGGGAGCTACGCATTGTAGCCGGGAAACGAAGCAACTCGCGATGTGGATTCCCAAAGATTCATGAGTACTTCCGTTTGAGTAACTCGACGGAATCAGAATGCTTGCGCTCTGGAAGGGACGAATTCATTTGCTCACTCTTACGAATTCTCAGGGATACTCGTATCAATGATAAAAAATTCGTGAGCACGGGTTGACACGGGAGCGAACGTTTCGTCATGCGGACTTGTCTTCTTCATGGGTGCAATTGCCACTTGCACCCTTGAAGAAGACAAGTCCGCTTGTCGAGACGTCGGCTCCGGCGACAGCCTATGTTCCAAGGATTTTTCATCTCTTCAAGGTTCCATCTACCCTTGAACTTCTATTTATATCGATGATATAATGGTATACCTTAGTTCATATATAGCGCATCGTGGTGTGTTTGTGTATGTTGTGTGTGTGCTATTCTGTAAGCTGCACTGACAAATACAAGTCATCTTAAACGGTGTTTTTTCCCGCAAACGTCTGTTGTGCAACTACTGCTGATCACTTGAAGTGAGGTATAGCTGACGTTTCGGGTTTTCGACCTCAGCGTGCTATGTTACTGTGACCCCCGGCCCTCGTCCTAATCCCGACAGGCAGCATTAATCAAAGCGCCTCTATTTTCTCCCTCTCTCTATGTCTCTCTCTCATAATGTGCACCGCTACTGAAGTTCAATAAGGTTGAGAGCTGGGCTAGTTGGTGACTGATCATTATACCTATATGGTTAAGTAGCGCACTTTGGACGGGGACAGAGGAATAGGAAGGACACGACCCTAGCTACTAGTAGTGAGTGCCGTGTCCATCCATCCTATTCCTTCTGTCCCCGTCGTAAGTGCGCTACTTAGCCATATAGGTATAATGACCACTACTGACCTAACACCGTGAATGTAGCGAGGGAAAACTTTCTTATGTCGTTGGTGCAAGAAACACGAATAAAAAAATATGTGAGAAACGTTGTAAAAAAAAAAAAGAGGAAGCTTCGTCCAATCTCCAGTATACATTTGTATAGTAGAAGAACCAGTTAGAGAAATTGATTAAGAGCTCGTTTTCTTTGCTATGTGCGGCCAACTTAAGCCAACAGACAATGAAGCCAAATAAAGTGTACTTTACTTGGTTTCATTACGCTGTACAGAATAACTAGTTCGTATTCTTGAGGCGGTAATGTCCTGTACTTGGTCCCTGACAAGAAAAGCACGCTAGGAGAAATTAGCTTATCTCTCTGTCAACATTACAAAGAACGTTTCATACGACACATATGGGCAACCTAAACAAACAGACAAACAAACAAACAAACAAACAAACAAACAAACAAACAAACAAACAAACAAACAAACAAACAAACAAACAAACAAACATCGGACTCCTCGGTTACTCTGTTATTCGTTCTTATGACAGTAATCTTGCGTGATCATTAACGACATCTAGAAAACGTCTATTCATGTTAAACTATCGGACATGTGCTCACACGGATTACATTAGACTCTCCATAGGGATACTATTTTCTCTAGCTTGAACAGACGAATACGCTACGTAGCACCTTCGAAACAACCGTCTGCAGGACATAAAGATACCGTGAACTTGTGACGTCAGAGGGTAAAGGCGGGAAGTAAGCAGTACTTCTTGGAATGTAACATCAAGGGTCCTCGGCCGCCATTATCGCAAAATCCTGAGTGGCCTAAACCCTGAACATTAAACGGTGACAGGACAGGCCCTACTCAGTGAATGTATCGGGCAGACTTGGTGCCCCTCATAGATGATCAGGGGAGAGGCACCACTTACTCTTTCCTATGCACCTCTGTGCGCACATTTATTATGTCTGTTCTTAAATTCTTTTTAAAGGGGCCTTGCAACACTTTTTCAGCATGGCCAGAATACGCTGCCGATCGGTATTCGAGGCTACTGAGAACGCGTGAGCGAAACGTTATAGCGCAGTACGCGGCCTGGAATTCGCAATTAATTCTCAAAGTCAGCTAAACATCGCTCCCTCTTCTCTCTACAAATGATGTCATATACCCAAATGACCACGCGATATACTCAAATTCACGGCCATTGGCTGATTTGAGCACCACTGGATGCATAGTTACTACGCCCGCCTCGGAAGGCCGCCACCTGCCCGCGCGTGCGTTCGCGATCTCACTGAAGGTTAGCCGCGCGTTCAGAGAAAAAAAGAAGTGCTCAAGGTCATTATGCGCGTGTGACGTGACTTCTTTTCTCCGTGCCATCCCTCCCTGCTTACTTAACTTCCAGCGCGTTCGTCGGGACGAAAGAAGAGAGAAAGGAATTACAGTGTGCGACAAATCTCTGCTCCGCTCGTACTTGACGGATTCCAAAAATTTTTGCGGTGGTCAATTCGTGAGGCAATAAACTCTTTCAGTGAAGCCATTCGATGGTTACTTGGAAAAGTGTTGCAGAGTCCCTTTAATGATTCACGACCCAACGGTGACGTCGTGGAATCTCATATAATACTTTGTCTGGCATTAAAATTGTAGCCGTGTCGTCATTTGCAACTGGGCTCCAAGTCGAGCAGCGAAAATCTTGTATACAGATATAACGGATGCTAACATAACGGCGACGGGTTCAAGACCTTCAGAGTCTCGTGCTGAAAAATGGCGGCGACTAAGCAGAGAACTCAACATCACGAAAGATAACATAGAAAAATAAACTGCTAAACGGTTAAAGACCCTCGGCCTTGCGCTGCGACGCCGCTGTTTGTCCGGTGGCACCTTGGAGAATCGGCTGAAGGCGCCCGGAACTGACTCCAACAAAAAGCGGCCGCCCTGTCGAGACCTACGAAAAGGCAGCTGTCAAGATGACGAAGCCATTTTTTAAAGTCACGCGGCCGTGTCGCAGTATAAGGGTGGGGACGCGTAAACGTCTTTGAGAGCAGGGTGAACCACGGCTGGTCATCTCGGAGTCTCGCGTCATTCTCGAGAACTGCCGTCAGAAAAATTTCCTTCTTTACGTTCCGCTATCTTTTATGTTCTTGTGTTTTCGCGGAATACTTCACTATTCAAAGCGGCGGCTTTCTTGAAAAACCTCCGAGAGTCCGGTGGCCCGACTACGCGGCTACGATGTGGCGCCCTCTCGTGTACACGTCGCCACATTGACTTCTGACCTCCCGGACCCCGCGGACGTGTCTTCGAGGTCATGCTTCCTTGTCATCTGCTCAACTCTGTGACGTGAAGCGTTGTCGTCGTCCCATACGCGGGTCCTAGCGTGAACTTCTGAAAGGTCCCCGCGCCCACCCCTCGTCTTCATTATTTATTTTTATTTTTCGCATCTTCAATAACTTTTGAGGAACGGCGCGATTGGAACAGAAAAGGGAGAGGCGGAGCGCGGCGCGGGGGAAGCGAGGACGGAGAGCAGAAAAAGGTCTCCGAAACGTCCAAGTTTCGTCGGCGCTTTATGATATACGATACGCGCTCGATGATGGATGACGTGGCCAGGTCAATGCGATATAAATGATGGTTATACTTGCGCAATAGTTTGGCCCCGGAGGACAGCATTGTTCTCGATTGCTTCTCTTTCGCATCGCATTTTTGTGTCCCTGTTTTTAGTTTCGGGAACTTCAACGATGGCTTTCGTGAGAAAAACGCCCGTTTTTGCTCCGCTAGACGGAGTTTCCTTCTATAGCATAGAAATTATTGCGGTGGCGCTTGCAGAAATTTTTACATCCGTTTCGTTAGTGACGCCTTTTTTGAGGAATAACGAAACAAAAATTATATATCAAAAAAGAGGGAATGATACTACCCACTGTTCGTGTAGCTGTCGCAGTATACCTGCGTTTTTGACGTGCAACTTTGGCTGGCTGACAGCGGGCGCGTTTATGGCGCTAAACTTGGAACCTTTATTCGAGGCTTATTTTCTGGCGCTCTTTTTGCCCTCTACGCCCACCCTCCATCCCTGTTTTTGCCTCTCCCGGCTTTACTTGATTCGTTTTTTCGCAAAGCCTGACTGCGGTGGGTCAGGATGCGATGTTTTTTTGACGCCAATCTGTTCTACATTTTTGTTCCGCGGTTTGCGACCTTTTACGCATCGGCTGTTTGTGAAAAAAAATCCCGTTGCCTTCCATCCACCCTGCTATGACGGCTGAAAAAAAGAAAAAAAAAGTGTGAGTTTTGCTGATAGGCCCGCAGGTCGACTCGTCTTAGCTGCGTTGCTGTCCCGTTACAACGATTGTCCCGTTACAACGAAGGTAAAAGAAACGAGAAAAGAAGACTGTGTACGCGAGGGAACTTTCTGTGTACAGGGCGGAGAGTGAAGATATGTATTGATGCAGAAAATAGAATAGGTTCGTGACTGTGTGTGTACGCTTCTATGAGACGCGTCTGGTAGCCGGATGTTGTTTTGAATCGCAGTTACTGCTGCTCATACTCTGACTTTTGCGGTAATGGTGTCGGCGGGGGGGGGGGGGGGGTCTGCAGAAGGAAGAAGGGGGGGGGGGGAAATGGTGACGTGACGGAAGAAGTGGCCTGGCATGCAACATTTCGCTTAGCACCCTGAACCGACATCACGGAAGTAGCTCGCGCTGGCCCTCTCGTGTACTATCAAAACTGTATACTGGTGAGCAGATGCGCATTGTGCATAGCCACAACGCCTCTCGACTAGGCGTCCTCTAAGCCTAACAGGCTCAGTCGTTTGCCATCTTCGACGACACGATGGCTCTTGAGCTGCGAGAGCTTCTGTTTTGACACGTTTCCGTTACTGCGTTTAGCTGGGCTCGTTGGTACCGGCTTAATGCATCCGTTATTCTAGTGAACACGCACTACAAGCTACACAGAACCACACAGGACTAACGCTAGACTTCAACTGAACTTTAATCGACATTACAGGAAGCATATGCAGGGTGCCCCAGCCTACTCTACCCAAAATTTAAAGATACGCTGACACACTCTACTACGACGCGACCAAATGCATCTGGCTGACTATTGCATCGAGAAAGTCGCACTATTTCTTTGCGTTCTGCTGAACTGCTTAATTAAGCATGATTAATTAACTAACTTTTGAAGCAAGGAAGCTGGGCAAAAATATTCCAAAGGGAAGGTTGTAGGTCGGTTACTCGGTTTGCAAAACGTGCGATTAGACTGACTGTTTTTAACTCTCTATCTATTAAGTATTAGTGTTCTTCTGTTTACTACAGATGCCCGCGAAATACGAAAAAATACCACGTGAAATGCCCGCTTGCGCGCCTATGAGCGCCGTGATAGCTGTGCTCCCTAACGTTGCGCCATAGCATTTCGCCGGGTGTGCTGCCGCTTAAAAGGCTACAGTACAGCGAACGATGATGGTGGCTCTGCGATGATGCACGTTTTGCCAGCGGTAGCACAAGCGATAACCGCTGCTTCTGCTTACATGAACCGCCGCGAGGGAAGCATATCGTTTATACGTGGACCATTAGGAAACATTGTAATCACGGAGCGTGTAGGCGCGCAGGCGGGCATGTAACGTGGTATTTTTGTCGTATTTCGCGGGCATCTGTAGTAAACAGATGAACACTAACGCTTAAATGGACAGAAAGTCAGAGACAGTCTAATCGGACGTTTTGCAAGCCGATCTACAACTTTCTCATTGGAAATTTTTGACCAGTTTCATTGCTTCAAAAGTTAGTTAATTAAACATGCTTAATTGAGCAACTAAGCAGAAGACAAAAAAAGTGTGATTTACTCGATGCAATACTCAGCAACATACATTTGGTCGCGTATTCATAGGGTTCGTCTCCATATTTTTAACCTATGGCTAGAGATAGCTGGGACCCCCTGCATACGTTTGATGAGCAGACGCAGGGGCATCGTCACAGACAAAAGTCTAAAAAATTAACGCCGCCTATCTCTGCGACCTCCACACGCGTAGTCTCTGTTTCAAACCAAATGTGCACGTATGTCCTGGAATGTCGATTAAAGGCTAGTTGAAGTCTAGTGTATGTCCTGTGTGGTTATATGCACAGTGTAGCGTGTGTTCGCTAGTATGATAGATGCGCGTTTGCATGCGCTCGGAAGTATCACATAAATACATTTTGTGTGTGTCCTCGTATGGTTGGTTGAACTTCCTAAAAAATATATAAAAATCGCTGTTCAGGTGAGCATTCGTGTTCTCCCCACCATCACATCAGATGTCAGTAGAATGAATACACGCCTGCATATAGCTCAGCCATGCATACAAAGTGTAATTCGTCCGCGTGGCTCTACCTTGCAAAGGAAATTCTTGACATTTCTGTCGCGGATGTCGGTGACACTTTGAACAACTCATGACAATTTGACCTTTTGTGCGTTGCGTTGTTGCGTCATAGGAGTATGATAAGAATAATTACTTATTATTTCACATCTGGTATTAATATTTATCTTATCCAGATGTGGTGATGAGCGCGAAAAGAACAATGCGACGTGGTACAGAGGTTATTTTTTCTGTGCGCCCCGTCAAACAGTGACAAAACGTCACATGGTTCCTTACGAATTTGTCTAAGACGACTGGAACACGTAAGCCATCTTCTTTTGCTTCTCATTCGATTGTATTGATCCTCCCTGCCTCCCCCAACACCTACCCCCCACCCCCACCCCCCGGCCCCAAAGTTTTTCGTACCGAACGTTGCTTTGTACTGCCTCCGGGATCGGAGGAATTGGGCGTTTTCTGCACCTCCGTGCTCTTGCAGTGCCTCCGGTATCGGCCCATCTTTGACCGAGCGACAATCTCGTGTGATCGCTTAATCATGTGACTACACGATGACGCCCCAAATTTACGTGACCTGTGGCAGTCTTGATGACGTCATTGGTGACGTCATCACATGATACTGATTTTTTGCATCACTCGAGTTGACGTCGATGGTCACTTTTCTCGTTTGATGAGGCATCTGAGGCTTTCGCCTTAAAATAGCCCTTAAGCGCTCGAAAGCGGTCTCACATGCTCGAAAAGACGTACGCGTCATTCGGAAAGAAAAGGGCGGTAACAAAAACTGATCGCGGTTGGCTACCCTGTACCGGGGAGAGGGCTCAAGAGAAGTATGAGAGGAGAAGAGAAAGTTTACTGTTGATGCCGCCAACATAGCATGGTTCCTTGCTCGATTCCACAGGCTGTCAATCAGTCCGGTAGCTTTTAAAAAGTGTGGCAGTGCTTTTGTTGCACTTTATAGCTGTGCTGCGCAAAACCCTAATACCAAGACTTTGTTCATGCCGACAGCTTTCCTACTTAGGTGACCTAGATCTGTGCGTACGCCGATTCTTTCATCTTCAAAAGAAGGGCAATAACACAGGAGCACGGTAGCACTACCGTCTCAAAAGTTCCCGAGAGCAAAGCTAGCTGAAAGTTCGTCAAAAAAAAAGCGATGAAAGAAAAATAAGTAGTATTGGTTATATTTCTGGCATGTGGATAACAATTATTTTTAGAATCAGCAACTAATCATGATATAACTGTCAACTTGATGTAAGTGCACTGCGGTTACAGTGGCGTAATGTAACCTACCATAAACCATCGGATCCATGTTGTGTGGGTGTATATAGGCAGTTAGCAAAATACTTTGATTAGCATATACAGGGGCGAGGGGTTGTATGTCTTGTGCTTTCCCCGCGATGTCCGCACTGAAGTCACAGAGCGTACGAAGGTCACTTCGCTCGCTGCAGCGGCCGCGTTTGCGAAAGCAGCGCGCTGTTCGAACAGAAATAAGGAACAACTGTTACAGTTCGCGCTCGTCCTGTGTGTACCTGTTCGTTCGTTTCGTGCGTCCTGCTTTATGTTTCAGCAGTGTGCTTCAAGTATCGAGCTGTGACGCATGATAGTTCGCGCTCGTCCTGTGTGCGTTCTTCTCGTGCGTCCTTTGGGCTCGAGCGACGCGCTGGCAATTTCGAGCTGCTTTCCGGTCTTCGCGTTACATTACAATTTATTGCTATCGCATTCATTGCTTCGGCGTTGCGGCGAAACTGTGACTTCTTTTATTCGCCAGGAAATTCTCTCTTTCTCTTTCTTTCTTTCCCTATGTCTTTCTTTCTTTCTCTCCTCTGTGCTCGTTGTCTCGCCCTTCAGAGTTATTGCATCCCTCGATCACCGGACAAATCGGCGCACGTCTTCATGGTAGCGAAGCAGAAGAGGAAGAAAAGGCAGGCGATGAAGAAGAGGACGAAGATGGTGCGTGCCGGTTCATGATAATTATAAATTTCTATCTACGACACACAGCCTAGAGCACTGCACGGGCCGGATTTTACGGCCCGGGCCCGGCCCGGGCCCGCTTTATGAAGCCCGAGCCCAGCCCGGGCCCGTGGTTCCAAGCGCGGGCCCGGCCCGGGCGCGGGCGTACATGACCGTACCCAGCCCGGCCCGGGCCCGTCGTTCCAAGCCCGGGCCCGGCCCGGGCCCGCGCGTTCTTTACGAAACTAATCCAGGGCGCGCTTGTTCATGACCAGGCCCGACCCGGGCCCGCTAGAGGATATTAGTTGTTGATGATGATTGCGCTTTGTAGCGGGCGATCGGACGGAAAGTCCGGTGTGTACATGCATCGAAATGTTGCTTTGCGCGCGGTGGTAGCTCAGCGGTTAAGCTGTTTCGCTGTTAAATCCTAGGACGCGGGTGGGATTCCCGCGGCCACGGCGGCCGCAATTTGATGGGACGAAATGCAAGAACACCCGTGTATATACTTATCTTTAGGTGCACGTTAGGTGGTCGGAATTAATCTGGTGTCACTACGGCGTGCCTCGTAATCATATCGCGGTTTTGGCACGTAATACCAAGGAATATAAATGAAATGTACCGTATGTGTCAACCTCGAATAAAAGACCGAAATCTTTATTCCTCCCATGGGAACAACCGTGATCTGGCCCATTGTTAGTGCTGTTTATATATATATATACGTGATCTGGCGTGTTTATAAGGAAACCCACCACGATGTACTTGTTACTTTGACAAAGTCTGGTCCAGCAGACGAAACGTTAGTGAAAATTTACAATGCCAATTTATATTTATACTGGTGAAAAAAAAAGGCACTTCAACTGTTTTTCTATTTTTATTGCTAAGCTTTGCTAAGAGCCAGCTCTTTGCACGTGTCACTTCAGCTTGGCACAGTATACCTCAGACCATGCAATGCATAACGCTCGCGTGTGCTCGAAGGCCCGACTTACGCCTTTTAATGAGCGGGTCCAAGTCCGGCCCAGCCCGCAGCCTCAAGCCCGCGCCCGGCCCGGGCCCGTACTTTCAAGCCCGAGCCCAGCCCGGGCCCGCCGGAAAATGCTTCGGACGGCCCGGCCCGGCACGCGGGCCGGGCCGGGCCCGGGCTTTCGGGCCGGCCCGGGCCCGTGCAGTGCTCTAATCACAGCCAACCTCGACCTTAGCGGCTCTGCTACAAAGGTCATGTTATTACAGTGCGCGAAAAGCGACCTTCCCTACGTTTTCATTGATACCTGAACGAATGGTGTTAAATTTGTGGATCAAGAAGCATTCTCTGACTCGTGAATCGTGATTTGTATTGAAACCGGACTGAATAATGGTGGCCCCAATTTTTTCGAAACCGTCTCTAGGCGTACTAACATGCTTAGACAGTGGTAGATTGGGGAGGCTTATGGCATGTGCACGATGATTATTAAAGCGAATTCTGAAGCTTGTCTCTGTTTGACCTATGTATTGAATTTTGCATGCTGTACGCTTGAGAAGACGGACGACGCTCGCACTGTCACATGTGTGGTCACCATTTACTGTTAGTGAAAAGGTAGATGAACTACTTGAAATTGTTTTAGATGTCATGTGCGCGCAGACTTTGCAACGCGGTTTGTTGTAGGCATGACAACTTGCATGACCTAAGCGCGTGATTTGAGATGAGGTTAGTAAACCACGAAGATTCCACGATCGTCGGTAGACCACACGTGGTTGCTCCGTGCAGATTTCTTTGAGCCGCTCCTTCTGTGTTAATATGTTTAAATGTTTCCTTAAAATACGGCTGGCTGATATTTAGAGCTGAGGCGGCATGTGTCAAAATTAGGTTGGTACGTGAACTTTCTTTGGTTTTTTTTGTTAGTAATCAGCAGATCTGAACGACCGAGCTGGTCCACGCGTTTAATGGCGTCTGTAATTATGCTGGACGGATAGCTCTGTTTTTCGAGCGCGCTCCGAAGTTGTTCACAGTAGCGGGAAAATTCGCTGCTATCTGAGAATATTCTTAGCGGACTGCTTGGCTGTAGGAAATACTAGTTTTATTGCGCTTGACGTAACTACTGCTCAAGTGAAGATACTGCTGCCGATCCGTGGGTTTCCTGTAATGATCAGTTATCAGCTTACCATTACTTGGAGTGACCATGACATCAAAAAGTTTGGGTTTACAGGTGAATACGAATACGAATACGAAAAAGAAATTGTCGGACGAGCATTGATAAATATGCTATATATATATATATATATATATATATATATATATATATATATATATATATATATATATATATATATATATATATCCACTATACGAGTACCTAACCTGTGCTTGAACCTAAACACAATCGTTTAAGTATCTATAGTCGCCATAAAAATGCGCTGGGATCTAACTTGCGAGCTCGAGATGATATGCTAAGGCGGCGGAGAGCAGTGACTATACAGAAACAACGCTAGAGGAGCAAGCAAGTGAGCCAAGAATGAAGAACACAAGGACTGCAGCGTGCTTAAATCATCAAGAGAGAGAGAAGAAATAGTAGAGAAGGAAAGGCAGGGAGGTTAACCAGTTTAGGAAAACCGGTTTGCTACCCTACACATGGGAATAGGGTGGGGAAGATTTAAAGATGGAGAGGAAAGAGACTGACTGTTTGTGTGCTGTGTTATGTACTGAAATCAGCAAAATTATCTATAGTCTACCGGGAAAGTCGAACTTTTAGTTCATGCCTGCCTCGATACCAAGGTTACAGTTGGTGGCTATCTTGCGCCAAAATGGCTACTTTTCGACCCCGCTTGGAGAAAGAAATTTTCAGTTGGCTCCATGGCTACTTTCTGGCTACTTTTAAACTTCTGAAGTGACGCTTTAAGTAGCCACTTTTCTCGTTATTTGAAGATAAAATGCGTTGTTTTTAAGCTTTTCTGTCGTTTCAGCCGATGCGCGCGCGTGGCCTCCACCGACCAGTAGGCTGGTGCGCATGGAGGTACCCGGATACGCATGGAGTTACCCGGATGGAGGTACTCGGATATGCAGGTACCCGGATACGCGCGCCTGGAAATATGGAGCGACAAAGTTGCGTGCATGTTGACAAATGCGTGGCCAGCACGCTGCTCATGCTGCCAGCCTTCTATGCTGATACTACGCGCAAGTTTCTACGACTAATTGTGATGCGCAGTGCGTGTTCTCGTGTCAGCTTGACAACAATTGAGATCGGCAACGAAATAAAGCTGGTGCGTTCATCTTTCACTAGAGTTCGCAATCTGAAGCTGGACTTGTATTATTGCGATAGCAATTATATGGACAGTCTCGGCTGAATTTTGCCGTCGCCGTCGCCGTCATGCACCGTATATGTATAAGTATGTATATATATATATAAAAGCCCCAAAGAAAAATAATTCAGAAAAATGCTTCCGAGGCGCGGAATCGAACCAGGGACCTCTTCCTCCGCAGCGAGTGGCGCTAGCCACTACGCCACGAAACGCAGATCCTCCACGTAGGTAACGGCGAGCGTTATATACACACCCTTTAGCGCTGGACGGACTCAGAGACGGCTGCGCTTATAAGCGTTTCTTCATTACCAGCGAGATGGCGTTAGGAGCACGACAGGCGCATTTAAAAGTCGTCAGCTCGCGCGCTCGCTTCTTCTTATACTTGCGCAGGGAGAACCTTGCCCTTCCGCTGTCTGCTCGCGCGGTTTTCTTGTGCTGAGGGGAAGAGGAGTGTTTCACGCTTTCACCGTGATGTCCGCGCTCATGTTACGCAGAGTACGAAAGCCACTCGAGCTCAAGGGACGCCGCTAAACGAACAAGGAGAAGATGAGCGCGAACTATCAAGTGTCACAGCTCGACACTTGAAGCACGCTAGTTTCTTTCGCTGCTTCGGCCACCTTTGCAACAGGAGCGCTGTTCAAACTTAGAGTATCCATTGGCGAGCCTCGCTTCATATAGCATTTAGTTTCTTGCTATCGCATTCATTGCTTCGCCCTTGCGGCGAAACTGTGACTTTTTATGTAAACATTACTAATTAAATTCGGTCTGCAGTATCAAAGAAAACCTGTTTCAACGTTTAATGTTCCTACTGACTTTCTGGCTGGAATGTTCTAATATTAGTCTGTATCTGGCAAGAACTCTATCTTTTCTACATAAACTATCTGCACGCGCAGTGAATTTATTATAATTGGTTCATTTATTTGAAACTTATGTGTGGCTTGAAAACCAAGCAGTGGCAAAAACATTGTACTCTTATTTCTATGGTCTTGCTCATTCAAAATGGCATTATTTATTGGTCAATATTAAAGACTCTACTCATAATACCGCTTCTGTTCTATTTGGCTACAAATTTGGCGATAGTAAAATGGCATGGCTACTTTGGCTACTTTTGGTTTTAGTTCTGGCTCCTTTTCAAGTCCACCAAACGGCAACCCTGCTGGATACAGGCTTACTTTCCAGGAAGCGTGCAGTTTACTGCTATTGCGGTTTTCACTTAATGTGCCGGCATTCCGTCCAGCGTCCTTGAGGGACAACACCTGCCGCTCCTGACGTGTTCTGGGAACTGGGGCACAGTTTTCTCCGCAAGGGGGCAAGTGCTTCGAGCCCTTAAGATGCTCAGAGCGCAGCCGCTGAAGGACAACACTGACGTGAAAGTTCCTCCGTTTTTCCGTTTCGAGGACATCGAACACAACATATGCCTCCGAACCTCGGGTAAAGCACGCGGCGGTGCGATCGCGGACGCCACCAAAAAAAGGCTAAGCAGGCAAAGTTGAATACCTGCCGTCTGTTCTGAGCGCAGCATGCTGTAAGGTAGATCGTCCATAGACGGCAGCGGACACCGGGCGAACCGCGCTTTCCCGTTGTTCGAGGTAGGAGGGGGGGGGGCAAGGGGATTCGAACACACCTGCTTGCTCCTACTCCATTTCTATCTATTTCTTTTCTGAAAAAGGCCGAGGGAGCGCATCCACCACGCGTATACATACACTACCATTGTGCTAGCGCTCATGGTCGCTCACGAAATCGCTCGCCGTGTACGGGCCCCATGTTCCCATCAGAAAGATCCCACGATCGCCAACTGAACGGCAGACGCGCAGGTTTCGGGCCGCCGGTGTATCGCCTCTCCGCTCTCTGGTCTTTCCACTGCGTATTACTTTTTTTTTCCTTATACATACCTGTTCATTTTGCTCTTGATGCAACCTATGCGCATCGGCATTGCGCTTCTACTCTCGGCTCCTTGCGGCAAAGACGGCTGTCATCTTTGGTCTACATTTTGCGCCTCTGCCAACTTTATTTTTCTGTTTCGCTCGCTCCCTATCCGGAAGGTCACCGTTACAGGGAAGCGATTGAAAAGCTTGACTACAGTGAAAACACGTTCGCGACCGTTCGGCAGGGACCGTTAATCTTGCCCTCCCCGCATTACCTCCTCCCACATCTCTACAGCCCGCCTTCACCCAACCGTATTTTCTTGAGCGAGTGTACCCTTGTGCGCGCTCCTTCGTCGGCACAGCGACGAAACGCGAGGACGCGAATAAAAGATCTAAACCGGAGGATTCGCCGTCTTTTCTGTGGAGGTTAGGGGAGAAGACCGCTCTTCCGTTTTCTTCGCTCTGGCGGGGATGGTCCTCTCACCCTCCGTAGGTAGGGAGGCGGCGGCGGCTTTCACTGGATTTTATTTACGTTCGCGTAGTCTTCTTCCTTTCTTAAATGTCGAAGAGCGTGCGATGTAGAAGGCAACGCTGGGTATGGAGGGGGGGGGGGGGGATGTTGGATCCCGGGGGTAGAAAGGCGAGGTTGAATGTGTCTGGCTTCACATTTTGAGCCTCCCCCCCCCCCCCCCCTTGCCACCGCTCTGTTTGATTGCTTTCGGAATAGTTTGCTTTCTTTTTCTTCTTCAACACTGTTCTTATCCCTCGCTGTTTTCTTAAAACGCTTCCATCATCTTCCGCCCGCCGGAGGAGGCCAAAGGTGAAGGAAGGTGGGCGAGTTCCGTCTGGGGGGAAGGGGGGGATGACGGAAAAGTGACGGGGGTGCGTGGCAGGGGTATTCTCGAAGGAGACACCGAGGAAGCTAGAAATAAGACTTAACAAACAAGGCCGCTTGCAAGATGACACAAACAAGCGCGAATCTGGGCTAACGGTTCTCTATTCTGAAGAGGGTAGAAAAAGAAGTTTGCGTGGAGGAGTCTGGGGAGGAGGGCGGGGTGTCTATTGTGTTAGCTCAAGGCTCCATTCTTAGTTCAAACCTCGAAGCCTTGGACCTCTCTCACAGCTCTGACGCGTCTCTTTCTTCTTTTTTTTTGGTTTGAATTTTTGTTTAATGTCTCGAGCGCGCCAAGACATGACGTGACGTCCTGCGCCTTTTTGTCTCCAAAGAGAGCGAACAGTGTGGAAGGAACGCCCCTGATTTGTATGGCATACGTTCGCCCGCTTGCGCGATGCGATCGTCATTGTGCGTTTTGAGAACCGCAAACACGAGCCAACCCGGAAGCGTAGAGCTTCCTGCAATAATGAACGGAGCGAAATCGGGCGCCAGACTGTATGCACGTTCATGACAAGTATCTGGTACAGTCGTGAGGAATATGAAACGGAACACAAATTCGAATTTAACTCGTGGTGTGTGGATCAAAATATGACGTATTGATCTGCAAGAGGATCCTTTCCGCTTGAGCATCTAGTGTTACAAACACTTTTGGGCTTGGCAGCTGCTTAGTCACTATGGCCACTTGAAGGTAACTTCAGTGTTCCCTTTCATAATGTTCGTGACTGTATACTTCTGTAATATCGGGGCACATAGCAGTTCGCGCCTGCTTTAAGAGTAATGAAATTTTTGAAATTGTTTTCAAAGTAAGTATTGATACTCCAGCAAGGAACATTGATCTACCTGTTTACTCAAACAAATACAATAGGTAGATACTTCTTTCCTCTAAGCTTATCAATCTTTATATGCTAAGGTTATGTTTGAAGCAACTGCATACTACGTTTGAAGCAACTGCATACTACTACAACTGCAAACAGCTTATTAAGGTATCCTTTGGTGGAGAGTAAGCTGTCGTTGCAGATGCAACATAAATTGTTGTTGCCAACATTAATTTCAAATCCCATTTTGTTAAGTTCGAAAATTCTTTAAGTAAACAAAAGCTCGTGTCGGATAAGTTCTCGCGGAGGCTATTGCGGCGGTGAACTGTCATTTCTGTGCATGATCGTGTTTTTGGCGCCAAGTCTACTATTAATACTGCACATGCGTTTCAATCTGGTAGTAAAGTTTCAAGGGGAAGAGGAACGGTATAATGCTCCTTTCACTTTTGTGCGAGTAGAAAAAAGATGTTTCAGGTGCAAAGCCGGTGTATTGTTCAAACAGGGCGGCGGGGGCCTGCCATGAATACCCTTTGAGTGAACCCTGGAATACATCGCCTATAAATTTCGGCGTTCCCAGGGTCTGAGCCTGCCTTGACCCGTCTCCCTTCCTTATTCTGCTCCGGCGCTTTCGAAAAGTGCGGCAGGTTGAAAAAGCTTAACCTCGACCCAGATTCCACGCAGCAGGAGTGAAATATGTGCTCGCGGGAACCCATCCACACGTAATCCGTGCGGCTCTTAAAAGGGATGGTGACAATGCATTTTCAAACGGCTCCTGGCTGCAAGACCACGCGCAAAAAAAAAAAAAAAAAAAAAAAAACGTTGTTCCGTTTGAATCATTCCTAATGGTGCAAGAAAATAACTGAATAATCACTAGTTAACTAATCTTCCAGCACCAGTCGTTACAGCTTTGCATTGAAGGTGTACATTTGTTGTTATGGAAGCGACTGACGCCTGATTAGCTACTTGCCTATTGAGCGTCTTGCCTGAATTACCAAACGCGATACCTCAGCTTAAATAAACGTTGATTATAAGTCATTTTTTAATCCTATTACTTTTTTTTTCCACTGTCACTACTACCGTGTATTTGACTAATGCACCCCGGGAACAGCTTTGCATTCCTGCACAATACTTCAAGTTCCTGAAGCAACGAAGAACATGAACAGTGCTGTTCAATATCAGCTTCGTGATATTACTAAGTGCCACCACGTGTCCCTAGCTGAAATATCGCGCAGTTATGTTGACCACAAAGCGATACCTTCCTACCCTGCGAGATTTGACGCTTGTACGCAAAAAATGATGGCAGTTAGAGGCTGCAGCCTGCGTAAAAGAATGCCCGATGAAATCAAGCTCAGTATGTCAAGACGATCGATCGAGTTACGGGAAACAATCTTAGAATTATCGGTTTATACGTCTAGCGTCACTTCTATTCGAGTGTGACGGCGTGTATGACTGTGCGTGGGAGTCTGCGTATGACTAGTTCGTATATCAGGGTCGCTTCCTCGCTGACGCACACTATGCACAGATCCATTTCAGCCTTACAGCCACCCTACACTGGTTCTTTCGCTTTTTGAAGTGAATGCAGTTTTATCTAGCTTTGATGTAGGCTTAAGCACGGGCTTAAGCAAGACAGCGGCTCATATGGACACGGACAATGGCCGAACAATGAATGAACAAGCTGAAGCCAAGCTTTCGACACACTATTTCCTGGAACGAGGGCAATCCGACAAGGTTGAACTAAATACTGGAATAAAGAGCAAGCTGGACTGACGCCGGAAGTACATGAAAACTATACCCATTTTATGACGGACAATAACCTCGCAGAGGCATTGCCCCACATACTGTACGATCAAGACCAAGTTAGTAGCCCCACATTGGGAAAAAAGTTAGGTTTACATAAACACACCGGATTATTCTGATGCTGCGATAAGTTCCCTTGATCTGTTACATGGGGGAAGAAGACTACGTGCAATTCACTACGTCGAGCAATATCAATGCGGCAGCATTGTGCACAGCGGATGCCGCTATATGACACTGCTGAGGAGCAATAAGTGGTGTTGGGCTAGTCACGCAAGGAACAGGACAATTTTCTCTGTTATCCTTTCTCTGTTATCCATAATGACCTGCAAGTGGAGGGAAACGCTGCTGATAAAAATAAAAGCGCTCATAAAAGGATGAGTTGATGGAAATGTGCATGCGTAGGATCGTTTCAATTGACACTGAAATCGACAATCAGAAGGTTATCGAAAGATACCTCTTTTTTCTTTATCATGACATTGCCCTGTGGACTTCATTTAGCCTGATGATGGTTAGCATAATTTTTTCGCTGGTAGTGCAATTAAGTAAAACAAAATAAGTGGGAGTTCATGTAGTGCTAAACTAGGCAACGCGTGGTAGCTATGAGAGAAACTGGGCCTCGCTGTGACGCCTCGCTGAGAGAGACAACCACCAAAGGGGCCCTAATTGCAGCAGACATTTCCGAAGAGACGTCCTCCTCACCGGCAACTTGGGGAAGCGATCGCGTGACAGCTTCGCGCGGAACGAGAAGGCCGCCTGTTGTTATGCTAAATACTTTACGTCCTATACTGCGCGCTTGAACGCACGCAGATATTTAGAACAGATGCCGGCCGAGCCGCTCACGGACGCATGCGCATATCGTATTCCGGATGCAGGTTCCTTCCTTTGTGCGCGGGGCCCGGCACACATAACGGCACATACGGTAAACGTCGGCGGCGTCTCCAAGGAGCCCGCTCGCAGCGCCATCTGACGACGCAACAATGCACCAGACTCGGGACAGTTATAGATGGTGGTGCCCGCGGATGAAAGATTTCACACAGGGTAAGGCACAGACAAGAGGGGCCTGGGCCGAAGGCCTACATATCCTTAAACGGCTCCGCCGTTGCGCGTGCATAAAATACTGACAATTGAGAGGAGGTAAAATTTAAAAAAAGATAATAAAATTGAAGGAACGGCGGAATACAGGAGAGGATGCCTAAAAGGCGATGGGCACAAAACAAACTGAGCAAAAAGAAAGATACATGCAGAAAAGTTGCAGGGAGAGGCGACGACCCAAACTGGGCGGATGCGGAGTTTTTGGGTCCGATTTCCGGTGTCCTTTGTGATGGCCGCTAGGGGACGCAGCGGGAAGCACGTAGCGGTGGGGAAGAGTGTGTGTGTGGGGGGGGGGGGGGAGGTCGAGATTAGTGACCTGTAGCTATGTGGCCGTCCAGGCGGGGTCAGACGCGATGCGTCGTTTCACTGCAGGGGCAGTGCGAGGTTCCGTTTTACCTTTGTAATATGCTATACGTATGATGCACTCTTGGGCGTCTACACAGACTGGGATTCAATTTGGACAAGAAGCGCGGTGTTTGCTTAGCGTGCAGTTCGCTGACCGCATTCCCTCACAAAGATACTCGTCAACATTCTTGACGAGTTTCCATAATCTTTACAAAGCTTCATGTTTTAAAACTAGAAAACTAGAGAATGATACGTTTTAATGTTAGAGGTGAAACATGAAAAAGAGAACGCTACATAGTATTTTGCATCGTCTCTCTGTCCAAAAGGATGGGCCGATTACGTATTGTGTCAAACACTGCAGATACATTGTCTAGTTTCCTAATGTAGTCATTGAAGTCTGTAGATCTTTTCTTCGGCTCGGACACATTTCATTCTCACAGATGAAAAAAAAAAAACACATATGCAGTTACTTTGCAGAGTGGCAGTCAGATTGTTTTGCGCCATCTTTTCTTTACCTGCGGACCTAAGGAGAAATGAAAACCAAAGTAAGCAATTATTCATGGTGAATGATAGCATTATTTTGTATGCTGTATATAGTGCGCCACCCTTAGTCAGATAACTGTTAATACCGCCTCTTCGTCTCCAGAGTTATGACAATCATGTACATTCAAATGAATAATTAATAAATACGTACACAGAAGATGGGCTGCGTTATACAATGTAAGCACTGCAAACGAAAAGTGTGAGAATATATTAGAAAAGAAACGATTATCTTATTTCTTTATAGGTGTTACATGTTGCTAGAGTTGCGCTGGTGATCTCTTGGCGCTAGATTTTGTGATGAGTGCCTTAAGAAAGTTGTATGGGAGCATCACTGCAGGTAGCGCAACACTTTACGAAGGACGGATACAGAAAGGACAAACAACAAGCGCTTGTGGTTTTGTCCTTTCTGTATCCGTCTTCGTAAGGTGTTCTACAGTGATGGATGATTACCAACTAGCCCGGTCAAATTGTCCGTTAAGGCACAGCGCAGATCTGTGCTAAGCATCACGAACGAGGCAAACGAACTGCGTCCTAATGCCGCGTGGCATCAAAACAGAGCTGACTCCGCTCCAGCACCTGGACCCCACATTTACCTCCTCTCCGAGCTCCGTGCCGTTGCGGAGCTAAGTGACCAAGTCAAACTGTGACGCGCGCGCCGTGTACACCCCTGTGGTCATTGCAGGTCCGAGCACATGGGTGTGGTTACCACCTACTCCTACTCAGTGACCGGACCCCTCACTTTCCCATTCTTCTCACCCGCCCCAGAAGTCAAAAGGACCGCCACGCCACGCGTCCGGCCTTTGCAGACGATGCGAGCACGCCGATTTGGAGCTAGCGCATTTTTATTTCACGTGAAAGCGTTGTGGACACGGCGCTACTGTGTTGTTCTTGGCGGGGTCCAGGCATGGGGCTATCACACATACACGCACATATAGAAGAAACTGTTTGACCTCACATTGCTGGAAATTGTGGAGGGGACTTTTGATGCGTATGCGACGAAGAAGGGAGGGAAGTTGTTGGCGACAGAAGTCGGGGGCGCAAGTGGAACGGAAAACGATTTGGCGGAGATTTTCGCTTTCGATTTCACGTGTAGGGGCGGGTCTGTTGTGGTTAGGTCCGGCTCGCGGACTGCCCAGTCCGGCGGGTCCGAACACTGGCACCTGTGCGACGGGCACCGCTTACTTTGTGAAAGTACAGTGCGGCCGCTGCGTGAAGCGGATAAGCCGACGCGCTTCAGTCTGAAAGGTAATTCGTGCATGGTGGGAAAGGTAATCGCAACAGCGGTTGTACATTGAAATATAAAACCACACAAGCGAGCTCTTGACGAAAAACAGTAAATGAGTTTCATAGAATTTTACATTACAATCGTATCCGTATGTGAGCAGAGGCCTTTGAATGTAGCCGTGTATTTGGACTGATTGGTGACGACACTGTGCGACGCGTAAACCAATAAATAGTTCAAGCAAAGCTGTCGCGAAATGGAAAGGCGATAAACATGTATTTTTCGAGCAATAATACTTAACGGTAGAGCTAGAGCTGCTTGTTGCGTGAATTTGTCACGTGGAGTTCGAACAGACATAACAAAAATGAATCTTACATCTTCACCTGCGTGGGGCATTTTCGCCAACGAAGTGTTATGCGACTTCGTTCGTAATGTCCTAATGTTCGTCCTGAATGTTATCTCACATAAACATCGCCGAAATACAGAAGAACAAAGGAAAATAATATCTAAAGTTCAGGGTACCTATAGGAACGTAATAAGGAATTTCATCCCCAGCCACCTTCAGTTCTGCACCTTCATCTAACCTATGAAGCCTCCACGCACTGTACATGATACCTTCTTGGAATTCCAGAGAGAGAAAGAGAAGGAAATGTAAGGACGGTACCAGTTCTCGTCCGGTTTCTTTTCTTCCTCCTTGTCTCTCGACAGTTTGTTTTGTTCCAGTATTTGCAATAATTCACCAATTGCTGTAGGTGAAATGCTACTTTCGTTGAACTGCTGGTAGTGAACCAATGCAGTTCCAGTAATTCACCAACTCAACTATGTTTTCAAACTCACAGAAAGGTGACAAGACTTTATTCAGCATGGTACTCAAGAGGGAACTAAGTAGATGCCGTTCACATCAATCAGATCAAACAAGGCAGGTCTACGGCCAAGCACTCGAGTCTGCCCCCTTCAGTTACTGTAAAAGAGCATGTGCGGCTTTCTGAGCTGATGGGCTGGGGAGTCAGGGCCTTAGCTTCTGTAAAAGGCCGATAGTCTATTATGTATAAGACGAAGCGGAGTGTTTAGCTCCACAGGCATAAGCAGGGTTCTCCATCAACGGGGGCCAAGTTTCACTGCAGACCCTCCTCCCCCCCCCCTCTCCCCCGCCGTCCCCTACCGCCATTGGTCGAGTCCGAAATAAAACGAGCTCCGCAATGATTGCAAAAATCAAAATGACGTCATGACGTGCTTCTCACAAAGGCCTGGCTTTGGTCCCCGGCTTTCCGGGGTGGAGAGAGAGAGAGAAGGGTTAAGTGAAAGGCAGGGAGGTTAAGCAGAAGAAAGTTTTTCGGTTTGCTATCCTGCACTGGGGTAGGGGTAAGGTAAAGGTTGGAAGTAAACAGTTCATTCTTCTTTGGCGCAAACTTCTGAGACAAGGCACGAGAAAATTGCGACACACATAAGCGCAATAGCGCTTGTGTGTGTCTTGCGAACCATTTTTTCGTCCCTTGTTTTAGAAGTGCGAGATAAAGAAGAAATAATATATTGCCAATTAGCCGGAACATGCACTTTGCTAAACCGTTCTTTGAATGCAGCATCAGGGGTCCTTCATCGCCATTATCGTCAAAGAACACATGCAGCCACAACTATTCGCATTAAATAAAGAATGTCGTGAAAGGTCTGATTGAGTAAAGCTATGAGGCATAATTGGCACCTCGTTAAGATGGTGTGGGGAGAGGCGGCTGCTTCCCTCCCCCTCCCCCCGTGTGCACGCCCATGGTTATCTCCACAAGCGCAGGGCAGCAAGCTGGACAACGTGAACCTTTTACTTCATCCTTCCTATGTGCTCAATGTGAACGTGGTTCAAACACGAGCCGCGCTTCAGACACCACGCATGGCCTCACGACTACGGCGGAGTGAGAGGCGTGCAATCCACCCGCCATCCGATCAAACTCGTGCATCCTCGACGACGGCTGCATGCTGCTCGTCAGCGGATACGAAACGATGACGCCCAGGACATCCGCCGATGTCGGGACGGGCAGCTTCCTCAATATCTGCGGCCGCTCCTTCGCAGACATCGGTGCGCTTCCTTTCCGAACGACGATGGAGGTGCCCCAGATCACCTCCGCGTACGACAGGCATCCAACGTGGCCTCGTCCACGCAGCACATCGTGCGAGGCTACTCGCCGATGAGGTAAGACACTCCACACGATTTGCTGGTTGCCTTGCATGTTTTCGCAAAGGTGTCATAATTAATCTATTTTAGCGACCTTCAGGTCAGCAGTCGAGCGCCATAACC
The DNA here is from genome assembly GCF_013339695.2 of Rhipicephalus sanguineus. Classification (NCBI taxonomy): domain Eukaryota; kingdom Metazoa; phylum Arthropoda; class Arachnida; order Ixodida; family Ixodidae; genus Rhipicephalus; species Rhipicephalus sanguineus. The sequence continues at coordinate 9,058,168 of NC_051185.1, read as the reverse complement.
ACTAGAGCACCGTGGCGGGGCTTTTGATGGCATGCACACACTGATCCTGTATACAAGGAATTGCCATAGAGAAATGCGCTGAACTACTATGCTTTCGCTCACTGCAAATACAGCGTAAAGAACACATAGGCAGAGGAAGAGCAAGAAATAACGAGTGCATAGGGCAGATGACAAAGCTTTCGTTTAAATTTCACGCTTTTGCGCAAGAGTGTAACGTCAAACACTTCTTGCAGTACGTCGTACCAACAAGGCCGACTTCCGACGCTTCTCTTATTCACGTTTAATACATTAAGAAGCGCGATGAACTGCCAATCGAATGATTTTGAATGCAGTGTGCGCGAGGTCCCACGCAAGGTCAAACTAGAAAGCATCCAGTTTCTTCTAATCATAAATAAGTTTTCTTACTAATGTATTTACTACTATAATATGAAAAGGTCTCAGCCTCGTCGTTATAGATGACTAAATTTCTTCCATATTCACTTTCGTGTGAAAAGAAAACGCGTGCGTCCGACTATCGAAGTATACATAGGAACCGACTATAGTGTGTATTCAGTCGTATGTATATCGGTATACAGCGAGAGCGAATCGCCTGTCGCAGTCTTATAAGCAGTGTATTGCAGTTGTACTAGCTGTATTTCTGCTATGCATTCGCATGCATGCCAGCCTCAACAGTCGTTTTGTTATGTCTCGATATATAGTTGATGCTTTAATTATTCTATATTACCTTGTCATGTGTTTGATCGTATGTAGAGTAGTGTTTAGTGTATCATTTAATTTTTTTTAATCTTGCCGGTACGTAGTGTCTAATTGCTCATTGCACCTAATTCAATATCCCCTATGAAAAATGAGACATAAGTTTTTGAGTTATAAAACATTATCTGTATGTATTTACATGCGCTTCTTTTTTGTCAAGAAAATAAAATTTCTCGACTAGAGGTGCGTATCGCCGGCAGGTAGCACTCCCTGAAAACATAGTCCTCGGGTTTGGGAAAACTATAACGCTTCTCTGGCAGTTAAGGAAATTTCGACCATAAATTTTCACGAAGGAACACTTCTTTTTCGGAATATTGGCTGATATTTATTTCTCGAAAGTATTCTTGCTGAATCGTTTTAGATGCTTTTTTATCTTTCATTTCCAGCGCGAATCTGCCAGGAACAGCGATAGCTTAATTGATCAGTGAGCAATTAATATCCCTATAAACGATGCATCAGGAACGTGGTCCCCTAGACTGTTATAGACAAACTGATATTGTCATTTCTAGCACGTGTGCTGGTTCATGGGCTTCGTTTATTCCATTTGTTCGTAACGCATTTCCGAAGTTATAATTCTGATTGGTTTCTCATGCTATTCTCTCTTTCATTAACGGCTTTTGTGTCAGCGCGTACTGTGCCTCACAAGTACCCATCGAATACGCCGGGTGTCAAAACATCCAGTTTAATGAATAAAAAGGATTAGGTTAGGAATGCCTCCTTACGACTACAGATCCTTTTTCTTCTTGTTATTGGTCGTTATTACTTTTAGCCCTGTTTTATAATGCATGACGCCGTCCTGCTATATCCTACGCCCGCATGTATTCCCGCTTCTCGCGGACTCTTTCACCCTATCTTTAACGTGCACTGACATCGTGCAGTACACGGGCCTCTAGCATTTCGCCTCCATCGAAATGCGACAGCAGCGGCCGTGATACAAATAATTCCTTTGAAATTTTCCTGCCTTAAAAGCATTATCGCGACGTAGCGGAAATGTACAATATGAACGCATTCCCACGAATACTGCGGCTGCCACAACGCCTTTTGGGACGAGGATTCTTTTGAAGGTTAAAGTGACGTTGAAGTAGTACACTCACCGGAGAAAATGCAGATTTTGAGAGCGTAGCGAGAATTTCAGGGAGGCGTTTTATGTAAAGGTTAGAGCGTATTTTAAAACAGGGAGCCACACGGAGCGTTTCGCTTTCTCTTCTATCTCTTGTGTGGGCCTATTTTTCAGACATGCAGCTCTAGCTCCCTCACGAATGAATAAACGTTTCGCACTCGTTAAACGAGTAATAGTCTACGTGTTTGTGTTCGATTGTTGTCTTTCTGAATTGTGCCACAGGAAGCGTATCTGTGAATTCATCTTATTACCGGGGCGTGATATTAGCGCATATCTGTTTCGTTATTCGCAGCTAACGCTGTCATCGATGCAACCGTTTGCTCCTTCACATAACTCACACGTGACCGTACAATCTGCAGACAACGTGACGTGATTGAACACAAACTCAACAATAAACGTTCTTCTTATCCCCATTTTGAATCCGCAGATAGCTTCATCGAACGGAAAGTAATAGACATTATTTGCTTTGTCATAATTCATTACTTATGTCGTTCTGCTCTACACGAAAAAAAATATCTGCACAATATTGAAATAGGCATAAATTCGGGCTGTCTCGTTCCTTATATTGGGAAATTATCAACGCAGTTTAAACGGTCTCCTTAAAAGCGAAAGCTCAAGTGGGTTCAGGTTCATTTTAATAATTAAAGTTACAATGATTAACTCATTGTAACTCATCGGACTGTAACTCATCGAAAGCGACTCCGTTTTTGGTGCTCCGGAAATAAAGACTCCTGTAATAGTCCTAGCCGAAAGCCGACAGGATTCCGGTAGACGAGCGGCTCGTCTCGGAAGGCACCGCGTTGAGAAAAATAACTTCTGCTTGAGCGCGCGCATTTCCCGGAATTAGGCCACGACGAGCAAGCGCTCCACAGACACATATTTTCCTTTCATTTTCCTTTCTGTCTCAAGACACAGATTCTCTCCACAAAGTTCCCCCTCCCCCCCGTTTCTTTCACTCTTTTTTTATGATCGCATGGCGTCCTTTTCCGAAAATTTTTGAAAATCAAGAATGTCGGCGGCAGCAAGAAAAATGCGGGGGGGGGGGTTACATCAAGAGGAGGAGAGAAGCAGTCGAAGCTAACAAGAACAAGAAATCTCGATGATAAGAAAGCGATCAAAACAAACGAATTTATAGAGCACGCTTTCGAGCAGAGACTAGCGGAAGCGTACACTCAGTCTGGCCACGTGTTATTTTATACATTTCTTTTTCTTTAAACGCTCGTTGCGAATTCAACGTGTGCACGCCTCACGAACCCGCCACGTTCATGAGGGGGCACGAAAAACGAAGAAAGGAGGTGAACATTAAACTCCTCCCCATTTTTTCGCGCAACCATCTGACCCCACCCCCCAGAAAACACGTCTCAAAGAGATTTGAAAAGAGAGAAAGAAGGCGAGGGATACTGAACGGGAAAGGAGGTTCGGGGGAGAGCAAAGCGACGAGCCCCTCTCCTCCTCGCAGCTCGCTCACCTTCTTGGCTCCGCGACTGCTCTCTCGCTCACGCCGAAACGTCCCGGGCCGCGTTGCGACCCCCTCCTCATCTCGCCATCGCAACGTGCAAAATCACAACTGCAACAGGGCCCATACGAAACACGTAAGCGTCGCGGCAACCGCTGCTTTGATGCCGAGGACGTTATTTGGGGTGGGAGAGGGTGAAACTGAGAGGCGGAGGATGCAAGGATGATGCCTAGGAACTCTCCCCTCAAATAAGAGAGAGCGACAGACTGAAAAATGGGAGAGAGAATAACTGCCGCGCGCTTGCATCAAAACTCCGAGGCTGGAGGGTGTGGGATGTCACGTGGTCGCACAGGGGGGAACTGAAATAAACGATCATCTCTCTCCTCCTCTCCCCTTCTTGTTTCCATCTGCGCAAGCACGAAGTTGAAAAGAAAGAACACATCGTCAAAAGCAACGAAATCGGGACGCTGTAGAATTACGCCAAGTGAAGGATACCAGCGAAGAAAAAAAAAAGTTTCTAAACAGAGGAGCGCAAGCGCCGTGGCGTCTCCCGGTTGGTCGCCATCCGAATCGGGGCTGGATCTCTACCCGAGGCCCGAATCTGGCATTCCATTTTGAACCTGGGATTGGCACGGATGGGAGGTAGCTTCGATCGGAGGCTTAGGTTCGACTCCCTCGGGTGCTGGGTCCGACCCGCGTTGTGTTCAACGTCAGGCTGTTTCCCGGTTCCGGGTATGAGGTGTCGTCATCGTTAGCCAGTGTCTGCATCGCTGGAGTCCGTCTGGAGAAAACTGATTTCTGTTGCGATGAACGTGCTGAAGATACTGTTTCGTGGAACAATCCTTGACACAGAAGCTGAGACGCATCGGAGTATCTTACCAAGCCATGGAAGCAAAAGACGACACAACTTCGTGAAGCCCCTGTCCTGTGGACATCCTGTGAACAATGGACGTTCGATACCTTCCGTAGGTGCCAAGCGAAATGAAGTTTCGAACTCCACATCACTTTTTCCTATATAGGATTGACTGAGTCACAGGACATGTGGGAACTATTGTCACGCCCATGTTGTAAGGAGACTGAAACGTGTGTGAGAACAACTTTGTGAAGACGATGAATGGCACCTTCAGCGCACGTCACAGCTATATGAGGTAAGCGTCACTATTACTAGGTTATGCAGCTTCATGGGCTCAAAAGAAGTCTGGTCATTTCTTGACTTCTGCTTGACGAAGGTACGATCGCTTCAGGCACGGTTTCCTGGCTTTATTTTTCTTAGCATGATATTTATTTCCGCTCAGCATAAGCCCATTTGTTTTCCAGCCAAGACTAGCGCGAGAAATGCCAAGCTCTCTTCCGAGCAAAGCTTTAAGCCGCTCCGTAGATACAGAAGCCGCAGCCGTATGTTACAACTCTACGCACCGTTCTATGTTGCGCACTACTTTTATGTCACTTGTAAACAAACGAGAAATTTTAAGTGAACGAGGGCATTCAGCGGTTTAAAACCTTCGCAATCAGTAAATGCACAATAACCAATATGGCCGACGAGTAAAACGGATTGCTTACTCTTTAAGTAAATATTCATAACATTACCATTTGTCAATGCGGTTAACGGTAAGTTTATCAAGATCGCGCTCACGATTGTGCAACGGATTTGTGGTGTTCAATATGCCATGCACACAACTCTCACATAAAATGTAGTTTCGCGTCCTTTTACATCCTAACGAGAAGGAACCAAATAAAATATACCAGCAACATGCAGTAGCGATGAGTAAAACCAACAAATTTAATATTAAGTGAAACAAGCGAACATCTGCCCGTTCATTTTAGTTTCATTGTTACTTCATTCCTCATCTGCTGTGATCCTCAAAGTGGCCGACAGGGCTTGCCGAGCACGCCCGGTGCTATTGCTTCGTAACCATTCGCCGTAAGCGTGCGGGATGTGCATAATACATGGCTTTAATAGCAGGCTTTTTATTATTGCTTAGGTATTCTTGACTGTGGCACGAAATGCATTTAGTGAAAAGGAGGATAAAAAAGAAAAGCGTCAACTTGGCGCTTCATTTTCTTCTGTATTTTATTCCCCTATTCACGAAATGGATTTTGCGCCACTGTCAAGCATGTCAAAGTAATTTAAGCACCAACTCGCCTAAAAAGAAGTCCTTTTGGAATCTCTTTTTATTATGAAGTGCATGAAGCTATAGGATCGAGCAGCGAAAGGTAGCTTGGAGATTTCGAAATGTTTAGCCGACAAGAAAGAAGACTCAGGGAAGCATGTTCCTCTTGCTTGCACTTCTACTGTATCTAATCAGAGTCGAGTCACGTGCGGGGCATCAATTCCAGAGCTGCCACCATAAGTCTTGCCGGGAAAAGGAAGCGAAAGAGATTGCCCGATGCCCCGCCTTCCTCGCGGAGCAAATTGTGTGGGTCTTCTTTCAAGCGTGAAACGAAGTCACCAGGTGTTGAAGCAACGATCGAAACCGTGTGCGTGCCACGCGAACTTAACTGGAAAGAGAAAAGAATAAAATTATCGTCTAGCACTCAGGAGGTGAACGTGAGCCCGATATTCCAGATGTTGATATATATACAGCGATGTATTTGTATTTGTTCACGACGTCCATGCTGTTGCGGAGATGCACAGCGTTCACGTGATGTCATGGGTGTAACTTCTTACAGAAGAAGCCAAAAGTGGTGGTGAGTGTATGTCAGAGCGACGCTGCACCCGTGTCATCAGCGGGATCAACGGACTGTGTACGATTATCAGAGTTGCATAAGATCATGCGGCGTCATGCTTCATATCGGCCCGATTGTGCGTCTAATATTCTCAATGCTTATCACCTCGCTGGTATCCCACCACGATTTCGACAGGGACGTCAGTGCAAACCTCCGTGAACAAATGAAACACGAACAAGCAATTACGAAGTAGAACTTTTAGCTTTTGAAAATAGGATAACACTTGCGCATAACTTCGTGCCTCTGCATGTACAGCAATCAAAAATGGTACAGGCCTCACAGTACGCATGAACAAGCCTAAATGTCGACGTTGCGCGTATTCGCAAAAACAGGAACGAAAGAATGCGTTTCCGTTATAACCCTAACTCGTTCACGCTTCAATTGTCCGCGACACCACATTCTAATCACGCAGGAAAAAGGGTGAGCGGTTTTTCTCCTTTAGGAAACACTGATTTCTGCCGTTTTGTTGACTCAGTCAATCGCTCGCGTCGGAATTACTTGTTCTATAAAAATAGCACCAATGTCCGCCGTTATGTAGGTCGCAGCTTGAGTAATTTAGGAGCGTTTCATGCGTGGTTCCTCGTGCTTTCAGTTACTTCAACGACCGAACAACGTTACTCAAGAGGGCCACAGAAATTAAGCAATAAGGCGCCTTCCAAGTTACCAGTCGTGTAGGCAATAAACTCATGATCATCATCGAGATTTTCAGGCTATAATTATGTCAACTGCAAGACGAAGGTCTATCTGAATGATCTACAGTTTACCCTATCGTGTGTTGACAGGTTCCATTTTATGACTGCGAACCTTCCGATTATGTCGATCCGCCACGGTGGTCTAGTGGTTATGGTCCGTATAAAGATTTGCCCATCACGTCTACGTCTAACCTAACCTAACTAAGCGACGAACTGAAAAAGAGAGCCCAAAATTTCTACAGAGCAAAAGGGAAGCTTTTTCGGTTGGTGAAAATCCTACCAATAACACAGAATTAACGAACCACCAACAGATCTTTATAGAGTTTACTTGATCTATTAGCTCGATACTACACTCAAGGCATGTTACTTTTATAACGGTGTGGAATTTTCAAATTCTTTAGGTAGGCGGCGACACTACCGCGAGGACGGCAAGCGCCGCGCCGCCTTGGTGCTTTGGTCTTCATGTTTGAATCTAGCGCTGGTTTTAATGAAACTTGCCGCAACATAAGCTTAGTCACTATTGAAGCAGCACGCTTTTCAGTGCAGTGACGTACTGCTGGTTGCCACGAATTTCACTGTGATTTATGTGTATCTTAGACCAAGCTTACTTCAGGTCTCATATCGGGGTTACGTATCGGGAATTCTAAATATTTATAGAATAAATGGCGATCATGAAACGTGCAAATTTATACAAGTTGACGTAGGTATAGGTTCATGTCTCGGTTGGTTTACTTAGGTGTGTGTAACGCTGATTGTTATTGACAAAACAACCTTGGTACAGAGGCTTGTACGATGAACTGAACCACTAAGTTATAGGAACGAAGGAATAGGAATTTTCTGTCCGCAGGGTTGTTTGGTCAGGTACCTCCTCGTGAAAAGATCACGTGCCAGGTGACGCCTTCTAACAAAAAAGTGTTCCACACTCTCTGCCTTGGCCACGAGTGGCGCTGCCTAACACTCCCAGCGATTACACGCACCTTTGGACGTAGCAAGATAGGGGGCTCTCTAACACTCCCAGGTTTGAATGCACAGATACACTTTTCCTATCACCTTTCATTCCCCTTACCTCTTTGCCCAGACGGCTCTACAGACGGCTGTCCTCAATTGCGTCTAAAGCGGACGGGAGGATGACCGCCGCCGTAGCTCAATTGGTAGAGCATCGGACGCGTTATTCGAAGGTCGCACGTTCGGTCCCTGCCGGCGGCAAAGTGTATTTTCGTATACTTTAATTTCTTCACATTTTTGTCATAATTACTGCAAATAACGTCCCCTATACTTTCTTTGGCTTAAGCTTCTCATTAAGATTGTGTGTAAAAAAAAAAAATAACGAGCCCTTAAATTCCCTTTCTTACGTTCAAGAAAGGGGGAAGTGATGCTACGAACTGCAGAAAAAAACAAAACAAGTAAAACATAGTTACTTATGCAGCGCGAAAGAAAAAAACAAAATAACAGTGATTCAGGACAACCCAACGTTCCGTTTACTCGTACTCAGATTTTTTCGTTTACTGTAAGTAAACATCTATTTGTACAAACTCGCCCAACTAGCTACGGCTCTTCAAAACAAACGAGCGCCGGAATCGAGAGAGACAGATGGTTCGAGGTGAGGAGCTGGAACCACGAACGGTGCACACGCGCTGCTTTGGAAAGCGTGACGGGAACCAGTTCATCTTCCCGACTGTTTGAGAGCATTTACTGCTCGCGCATTGCTTCACCGAAGAGGCCCCTGCGAAGCGTGTTTCAAAATCCCGTTAAGTGGGAGGAAGTGGGTGTGATTTGTTTCCGGCTGTCATTACGCATCAGGGCGGCGCTTTTCTCCGATTTCCGCGTCTCTTGTTTGTTTATTCGTGCGTGTTTTTTGTGCGCTTGTTTCTTTAACGTTTTCGTGCGCTTGTTTAAGAGTTAAAGACGGCCTGCCAACAGTTTGTAAGGGAACAAAATGGTTCAACAGCCGAGTTCAGATAGCGGAGATGTGTGATTGTATAACGTTAAAAAGAACTAGAGCCCATATATTTTGATTCTCTGGTTGGTTGTCACATCAGAAGAGCTCTCTCAGAGGAGGCAAAACAAGAGGGAAGAAGCGAGTGGCAGGCACCGGAAATGCGTATAACGGACGTTCTTATAAACATATTATAGCTGTGTGACACTTGTGCCACTCACGCACTTCTTCAATGCGCCTGCCAATTATATTAAAAGGGCACTGAAGAACAAACGATCTTTTCTCGTATTAGTAAATTACTCTTTCACAACTCTAAAACACTAAGCTGAGTGCGAGAAGACGCTTGCTAAGCGATAAAACCTGCAAAAGAAAAATGCGGGTGGCGACGCTACATCGAAATTCTCGCACCAGTCACCGTAACGTCATAGATTTTCACGGCGTCTACTAGGGCATGTGTAGTTCCTAATCGGCAAAAATGAAGTAGATTGCCTTCTGCCGGAACCAGAGACTTTACGCAAAAGTTTTCAAAGAGAGAGAGAGAAATGTATTTCGGAAAGGCAGGGAGGTTAACCAGAAAACAAATATCTCGTTTGCTACCCTGCTCTGGGGAAGGGGTAAGGGGGGACAGAAAAGTAAGGAAGAGAGGAATGCAGCCAAAATGCGAAAAAACTTTGAAATCCGTGACGTCATCACTGAAGATTTCAGCGGGAAGTTTAAAAGTGATACTTTCGGCATTGATTTTCTCATGTGTCAATACACCTTTAGTGGTGAAATTAACGACACTAGAGTTTTCAGGGTACAATTTATAAATTTAAACTAATCTAGTGTTTCACTTTAGTTTCCCTTTAAGGGCTTTCTGGTGCGAAGTGAGATCGAAGTAAAATGCCTAACCAAAATAAAAGAAAGGGCAGTAATGAAAGTTAAGTGCTTTAATTTTTAGCAATCACATTATATAAAGGCGTTTTTTATCGGTAGCTACAGCAGGCTACACCAGCGCGTTTTACAATGAACCAAAAATATTTAAAGACAGTGGTTGGACTTACAATACATCGTTCGATATGTTGGATGCACATATTTATCTACATGAAATGCATCTATTTACTGCATTGTTTGTGTAGGAGTGCATGGCCATACATGTCACGTATGCACACTGACATGTTGAAGCAGTAAGTGGCTTCAATGGCTGCGTACTCACACGGAAACATTACTCGAAAGGAATGTGCTATACACAGATCACGAATTCTGACTGCCTGTGATTTTGATGGACGCTATTTGACATGGAATACTTAGAGCTCATATCCTATGACTATACGACGATCATCTTTCTTCCTCACGCTTTTTTTCAGCGATCACGCGTTTCGAAAAAGAAAAGTTCAATCATGTAACAGTCATGAGCAGTGGCATTAGTGCAAAGTACATTGACATTACTCACTTACTTGAACATTTGCCCTGGGGAGAATGCTCAAACAGACAAGATAAGCGGACGCTATGGCAGTTAAACTCGTGTTATGCGCTATCAAAGAATAATAAGATTAATTTTTTAGTGTGGGTGTCCAAATTCCGAACTTTCACCCTCGAAAACTATTTGAACGTGTTGAAAGCGTCATGAACCAGAAAAGAAACGCTGTACGCGCGTTAACGCGTGATTTCCTCACTCAGTTGTTACATGCGTCTTACTCTATTTCGTTGCTCAACACATTCTACTATAATCACGGCTCAGAGGAGTGGTTTGCACCATTTAGTATTGCTTACCTATTAATATTCCCTGTAGGATTGTCGATGCGGTTTTGGGAAGCAATATACAGCAGATTATTTACTACCTGTTATATCGTACCACAAACCCAATTGTTAAATTTCAAGCAACTCATACAAGTCGTTGAAAATACAGTGCAAGTACCACATTGCTGTAGCTTAACATTTTTTATGTATGAATACCATGATATCGAGCAGTTACAAAAAATTTGGCATATATGGCGTGCAGGTCGTAATCGGCGTGAATCAAAGTTTTGATGCAGCAGTAAATATATGACATACAACTAACTTATCCCATGCAGCGTAAAACCACATGCGATGTTTGTTTATTCACCACAAATGTTTATTATGAGGCAGCATTTATGTTTGCCACATCATCATTCCCTAACTGGCCGCCGCGGCGGCCAAGTCGTTACGGTGCTCGCCTACTGACCCTAAAGTCGCGGGTTCGATTCGCGGGTTCGAGTCAGATTTTCGATGGAGGCAAAATGATGGAAGACCGTGTTACTGTGCGATGTGAGTGCGCGTTAAAGGAACCCAAGGTGGTCGAAATTATCCGGAGACCTCCACTGCGGCGTCTCGCTCAGAATTAGTCGATTTGTGACGTTAAACACCACAAACCAACCTACCACTCTAAAGCTGTGCTGAAATGCGAACGCCAAATGAAGCGGCTGCGAAGTGTGAGATGTCTTCACAAAGATGTCAAAGGGTGAAAGCGACGTGCGCAGGTTGTCGAGGAACGAATAGTGATGACGTGTTCTTGCACAAAGAATCACGCAGTATATCTATAGATATACTCATCCTACGTGGAATTTTAATATCAGCTAGCGTAATTAGCACTAAGCACTTCATTCGTGCAACTCTTGTTGCGCAAAGTCTCGATTATCTCGGGCACTTGCAGCAATGAAGTGCTGACGCAACTAGGGCGTATAGGGCTTGAAAAATGTGCGATACGCTCACGCGAGCATTGCTACCGCATTTCACGTGCAACTAAAAAAAATAATTCCCGGACTGAGTGTCAAAGCCATAATATGACTGATGCGAGCAGCGGTGAAAAACAATGGATTAATCATATTTCAGAAACATAGTTTTCATCTCATGTCGCTGAAGGTCAGTGCCCCATCCACTGTGATGAAAACAGCAGATATATGAAGCGAAACGCGGGGCATCGACGATACTGAACAAAAAAAGGCCATCGAGTGAACATTAATTCGCATGCACACATGCACAAACATTTGCAAGCAGAGTACGTCATTCCTTGTATTTATTGTAATCATCAGTGACAGTGGAATGCGTGAACATAGCGCGTTGCGAGTGCCAACTGTTGCTCCTAGCTGACACTGTCGTTTGATAATTTAATAGCGTTCATAACTCAAGAGTTTTTGCGCTACCGAAAGAAGACAGCGCTATAATATTATCGCCTTGAAGTACCTGTATCTATAGCGGGGATATAGTAACAAATATCAAACAACACTTACGAACAATGTCTGTACAAAATAGGTGGACGTTCCAAAATTATCCCGACATGTATTGTCAAATATGGTGCTAGGTGTGATAAAGTTTTAAAGCTGCTAAAGTAGGAGAGTGGTCAAATTGCCATAACCTATTCCCTGAGATGTAGCGCAGTACATATACAGAACACACAAGAGGCAGGTGCACACTGCGCTTTGGAAGCAGCATGGGCGCTGTGCGTATGTATCTATTTGTGATGAACCTTGCCTGACAAGAGCCGCTTGTGAACAAGCAATTGAATACCAAATGTACACCCGTGAGCAAAAGTATACAGACCACGGGAGCGTGTTCCGAAATCACTGTCTGCGCTGTCTAGTGGCGAGCTGTCTGCTGTCGAGAGCATTTCTTTCACGGAATTCGTCAGAGAAATGCTTTCGTATGTAGGCGGCTCGCCACTAGACGGCAAAAAAATACGGACGGCAATGGTCTGTATACTTTTGCTCACGGGTGTACCTGCAGGAATTTATCGTATGCATTTCCTTTCACAGTCTGTAATTCGCGAACTTCAGATTATGGCACTGCAGATGTCGCAAAAGACTAATGCTGCTGCTGCGGCTTCGTGCTGAACTACAACGAGCGCGTTTAGTATAGCGCAATTGAGATAGGACGCATAGGACTAAATGTGTTCGTGGTATGACACGCCAAGAAGCAAACCACAACGCGGATGATGAAGTGATCTCGTGTTCAACTGATAGCGTAGAAGCAGTGACGCTGTAGGCCACAAACAAATAATAAATTGCGCGATGCGATCGTACATCGCCTACTAATAAAGAAATGATGCCGTTACACGTGTTATGGCGCAGTCAAAAGCTAAAAAAAGCAAACAAAGCTCCATCCTGATCCATTCATCGAAATTTAGCTCCGGGAGGTTAACCTATGGAGGCTAGGGCTACTTTGTAGTAAACGTCAGCGATCGGTCATTTTAGCGAAATTTATTATTATTATTATTTACGAGTAAGCGCCAATGCGGCCATTCAATATGACATTTACGCTATGACAGTTTCGTATATAGACGTCTCATGTGCAAAGTCCGCGCACAGCGACACCAATACATCAACGTAACGTCAGAAGAGCGTGCGATAGTGATCGCTACTAAGAGGCCCGCTAATTCGCGCCTGAATGCTTTCGGGGCCAGATGCGCGACAGCGAGAGACGTCCGCACCCAGCACGTAATCTGACGGACGTCTCGGCTAAAGCCGCGTGGAGAATGGACGCCTTGTCACGCATGCGCTGTTTGACTCAAGGCACGGAGCAAAAGGGAGGAGTGGACTGCTAAATGCCCTGTCCACGCAGATCAGCTATGCTCTCAGAGAAAGTAGAATTAAAAAAAAATATGAAGAAAACAAAACAGGATGACGAAAGATGAAAGGCAGGAGTTGACAGGACATCTAAATGGCCCCCTTGTCGACCTGCCCTCCGGACTCAGTATTTTTTTTCTTTCTTTCTTGCCCACGTATAGGTCTGCGGGGGAGGTGTGCCCAGGCTATAGAATGGGGGTGAATGGCTCCTCAACAGTGACTGGCGAGTGGTCAAGTATGGTGCTAGATTTCACTTTTTTTATTTCGTGTTTTCTTTTCTGCGTCGGGTTATAGTATGGTTCTTGGGTTCGAGTATAACATGCGTAGGCGGATCCCACTGTGGAACGATCAGTCATTCACCTGTTCTACTCTAGGAAGCAGCAACGAACATGACTCGAAATCTGGCCTATTCAACTTGCGTTTAGTACAGCCATCAGCGCCGCCGACCGTATATACCAGAAACACAGATGGTACTTGATATAATAATTATTGTTAATAATTATTTTAATAATTAATAATAACACAATAATAATTAATAATAACACAATAATAATTAATAATAATTATTATTGTGTTGTCTTGTCGTCTGCGCTGTTCGCCATGCTAAGCCAACTATAATATTGCTTTTCATCTTGTGAGACGTAAATGCTCCTGTGCCAGTAGCATGACACAGTGACCTCAAGTGCGCTTCATTTTCGATGAAAACAAGTCCGAAAAAAGCAAGCAAATGAGAAGACCAAGATACCACGAAAGCGAAAATAACAGGAACAGCGGGTAATGAGTGTATCACTTCTGCGCTTCTTTTGACTTTGTGGAACACGTATTTTCATTTTGTTTACAGAAGGAACGCCATTGTACTTCGCAATAAGAATACATTATGTCCACTTTGTTGAGGAAACCGTTTGCCAATCTTTTTAATGTAAAGAACGGAAACACGCACATGGACACAGTGAAATGACCCAGGCTTCTTTCTGTCATGTTTCTTGAAAAAGTCCGTCTACATCAATATGAAGTGCTAAGAAAATCAGAACGTGACAGCCGTTTGTCTGTTACGCTACGCATATTGAGCACAATATCCGTCACAGGATCGCTTTAACGATTGCACTAACTGGCCCGAAAGCGCGCTTTTGATGCCTCCAAGGCCTGGCTTTCTCACGCTATCCGTCACACTCTCTTGCGATATAACCTTGAAGTCACCGATCGAAACCAAGAAGGACGACGTCCTCTCTCGAAGTTCCAACTGTAGGCCTTTGAAGAAAAGCCTCCACACTGCCTGTACAGATTCAGCAAAAACACCAAAAATTCGTCGCGGCGTTACGCCTGGAAGCCGCAGCACTGTGGCATGGACCGCGCTTGCCGAAACGGACGCATCCGTACGGTGACGGCATCTCCGCAGAGTGTGATCCATAAGCGCGCCACAAAGCGATGCACACGACAAGCCGCGAACGAAGCCATCCATCATGTTCCTTACCGCTCGGGCGTTGCCTTTTTCTAACTTCCCGCAGACCCCTTATTGGGGCTGGGCACGTGGTGGCGAGCGGGATTACGCCGCCGTCGCCACCGGACTTATAGGCACAGTATACAGCATTTCTCCCAGCGGCCGCCCTGACAAGTCAGCCGTTTTGTTCATTCTCGTGTACGGTATGCCATCGGGCTGAAGCGAGCCTAAATTTGGTTATGTAGCACGGTAAGCGACCCAGAAATGTCTGCCAGACGCAGACAACGCCACCCCGTCACTCGTCGTCGACGCTACAGTTCCAAGGCTGTGTTAGCTGTGCCACCCGCCGTGGCTTGGCTTGGCTAGGCTCGAGGCGGCTCTGTGCGCTTCATTACGTCTACTTTCTTGCCGGTACTTTTCGTTTCTACTTTTTTTCTTCCTTCTTTCTTTATATTCTTTTATGAACGAGATGGGTTGAGTTCAAGGCCGAAAAAAAGCAGCATACTGGTGCGTACTGTTTTAAACTT
This sequence comes from Rhipicephalus sanguineus, assembly GCF_013339695.2. Lineage (NCBI taxonomy): Eukaryota > Metazoa > Arthropoda > Arachnida > Ixodida > Ixodidae > Rhipicephalus > Rhipicephalus sanguineus. The sequence continues at coordinate 9,042,957 of NC_051185.1, read as the reverse complement.
GCGTTGGCTTTTCGCAGCTGAAGCTGCGGTTGACAGCTGTCGGAAAGAAAGCGCTTACGTGTCTACGCTGCAGATGTGAATTTTAGAGCAGGAAGCTGCTCGTGACAGCATTTTGATAGAGTTAGTGCATGCATAAGTAATGGGGGGGGGGGGGGGTCGACCGAATTTTAATTGAGATATTCAGGAGAAAGAAAATATGCGGAAGACCAATAAAGATGCGAAATGAAGTACGACCAGTGAAAGTCCACACACACACACACGCGCACACACACACACACACACACACACACACACACACACACACACACACACACACACACACACACACACACACACACACACTGTTGCGTTGGTTGTACATGTCGAAATTAATAAATGCTAGTCTCGCAATCATCGCATTTCTTAGAGGAGTGTGGGTTTCTGTCTGGCGCAAATCGGAGGTTTACGTTTGTGACTTCATTGCGGCTTCTTGCTTTTGCAAGACATTGCAGGAGTGCGACTCTAGCGAGAACTGAATAAGTTTGTCTGGCTGCTGCATGCTACTTCAAAGGAGTCGCATCAGGGAGATGAATGACATTGGCTGTCCTTTCACTATGCCGTGCAGGGAAACGTACAATGGGTAATTTTTTGTCTTTAGCGTTTTTCCCGTGTATGTCAAGCCATATGGAACGTCTAACTTTGTACGTGTACATGTCAATTTATTTTACTTAACTGAACTCCTGCTCGAATATTTGTGACTCATGTGCCCTTGGAATGCACTATGTTTGCGCATCTTGTGTTCTACTGTATGACATGTTTTGTGCCCTTTTTATTTTTTTTCAGTATTTTATATTTTGTTTGCTAAGCGAGAAGGAGTAGCCGTTGTCGCTATAAAGGCACCAACCTCTCCTATATATCATTAAAAAAAAACAAAAAAAGAGGAAGAAAGAAGTAAGCGTACAAGCATACTTTACTACAGCATCCGAACAATGCTATTGGAAAGGTTAAATTCTACTTGTTTTCAGAAAAGACAACGGTAATTTTTAAGCGTGGCCTCCGCAGCAGTCTCACTGGCCTATCGCAATCATTCAGCACGATTGCCTTCATCTGATCTATCCTTCTTACGGCTTGGAAAAGTTTACGACGTTCGATTAGGCATGTAACAAGTATGTATTTATCACGCGTGCAGCTAAGCGGGTCAAGGACGAACACTTTCGTGCGCATAACTGCGGCGGATAGAATCGCCAATACTTGGCATGTATACTGTTTACAATGACTCGCACAGAATGCTTTATACCGTTTGTAATGAAACACGGTGAGTATCGCTTAATAGTCGAGTGTCCGTTAACCCTAACTGTAGTGTAGCTTTTTCGTCAATATAGTGGTACGAGGCGAGAGAGCCACATATTCATCTATTTGAGTTGCTGAACAAGGTGATAACGGTTGTTGAAACGGTAATAATGTGATGGCGTAAACAGCATGAGCCTTAAGTCCTATCATTGTATCCCGCGTGATGAGCAGCCGAAGCTAATCCGTTCATTAAATAAAAATTGCGTCTAGTTAAAAGCTCACACCACACGTATTTATCAGCACGTAATGTTGTCATGAGTGCGATGAACTGCAGACTGTATCGCGTTTGATACGTGGCGCTCGGTCGGGACAAATGCAGGCAATCTTGTGCCTGCAGCAAACACTCTTCCTCCCCTCTCCTCCTCCCATCCTGCTCCTCCTCCTTACTCTCTCACAACATACACAATACACACAGCCACAGCTCATAACATTATCTAGTTCGGGTTCGTGTGCTGCCATGGAAAAGTTTGAAAGAAAATTGCACCGATTGTATTTGCAGTCCGAGGTTTGACTGTCGTGCCGCCGGGCAGCGTCATCGTCATCCGGAACTTCCGTGCAGCATGTCCCCGGCCAGAACCTCAGCCCAGAGTTCAGCCTTTGCGAACGAAAGGAAGCGTCATTTTAACTGGGAATTCCGCGCGCGGTGTCACCGCGTCACTGAGAAGAGCCGTCGGTTTTTCTGAGGTCTGCGAACTGACTCATCAATGACGCGACCAAGGTTCTTAGTCCAATATCCTGACTGTTCTAATGCACCATTGTTTTTTTGAGGTCCCATTAGGAATCAGACTACGCAAACGAAGAAAAGTACACTGAACAAAACAAGCACACAAGGCAGAACCCCGTCTGTACCCTTATCGCGCAAATGCGTCCCGTGGTCTACGTTGACCTATGCTTTTCTATCGCATGTGTTGAACAGCCACCACACATCCTTCATCTGTCCACATGCGTAGGCCTAATAATCTTATATGTCCGCGTTACTGGAGTGTGTTGCTTATTGTCGCAAAGCGCACGACAATATCGCGTGTAACCGCTGTAAAAATTAAGCCAGATCCTTGCATGTTTGCGTTTTTTCAACGTAACGGAAGTCTACCTCGTGCTAATTATTGCTTCTTCTTACAGAGACTTCCCAAAAGGAATGAAGAGACCAGCGGCAGCACAGCTTGGTCACCAAAAACGTCGACGGCGCGGTTTTCTGGGCTTCTCTACACCTTCTCAGCTTTTGATTGTTGCTCAGAAGGCGTGGTCTTTGACAAGCCTTCGAGTAACCATCAAATCTTGGGAAGTCGCTAATACTTCTAGCCATGAAGTCCACGTGTACACGGCATCTCTTCAAACTAGGTGCTTATATTGCCTGAGAAGACTGCGAAATCCTTGTGTACCGTGAGTGGAGAGGTTAATGGTGAGTATCGAATAATTTCTGCGTCCGTAAGTCTTATATCAGGATGAGTTGCTCCTTTTTTGTAAGCTTATTGGTACGAGGCAAGCTCCTAGAAGCCATTTTATTCATATATTTGAACAGTTATATGGGTGAGACCTTTTCCATAAATAAATAATACGTGGCTGGGAGAATAAACTTGCCGAGTCTCAAAACGTGTCACGCCGCAGTATGTGGGATAAACGGACGGTGCTTATCAGTTCAGGAATTAATGGACAATCACAAACTTTATTAAATATTAGTTGCAAGAAATTTATAAGTCGGCAAGCTAGACTTCTCTCTCTGTGCTGCTCAAGTTTGGTAGAGAAATCAGGGAATGATCCAAGGTAGACTGTATTCCAGTTCAATCCATCCCGGAACCATGAAAAAGTCTATATCCTTAACACCCCTATTTGCATAAACTGAAACGACGATACCGTACAGCTAGGATTCTACAGCAGCTGCGGGGAAGAAACTTGCTTCATTTAAAGAGATAAAAAAATTCTCGAACACAAGGTATCGCCGGAGCCAATGTTTTGATAAGTGGTGTTGTCTTTTTCAAGGCAACGACTGCCTACCTTAAAGGGGCCGTGCAACACTTTTTCAGCACGGTCAGAAAACGCTGGCGATCAGTAGTCCAGGGCCCCGAGAACACGCGAGTCAAACATATTAGCAAGTAAAGCTGCCAGGGGCGTAGCCAGAAATTTTTTTCGGGGGGGGGGGGGTTCAACCATACTTTATGCATGTTCGTGCGTGCGTTTGTACGCGTGCGTGTATATATGAGCAAGCAAAATTGAAAAATTTCGGGGGGGGGGTTGAACCCCCCCACCCCCCCCCCCCCCTTGGCTACGCCCCTGAAAGCTGCTATGGGCAGCGCCATATGCCAGTCCCTGGCAGCGCGGATAACCCATGAAACATTATAGCGCAGCACGCGGCCTGGAATTTACAAGTAAATCTCAAAGTCAACTAGAAATCGCTCCCTCTTCTTTCTACAAATGATGCTATATACCCAAATGACCGCGCCATATACCCAAATTCACAGCCACTGGCTGATGTGAGCATGGCCTCCGAGATTAGCCGGCGGCGCGCCGTTGCGCGCCGCCGGCTAATCTCGGAGGCCATGATGTGAGCTGCATAGTTACCGTGGCCGCCGCGGGAGGCCGTCACGTGCCCGCGCGCCCGCTCGCGACCACACTGAAAGTAAGCCGCGCGTTTGAAGGAAAAAAAAAAGTAAAAGTGCTCAAGGGCATGACGTGCACGTGACGTAACTTCTTTCCCCCGTGACATCCCTCCCTGCTTAGCTTCCAGCGCGTTCGTCGGGACGAGAGAAGAGAGAAAGCAATTACAGCGTTCGATAAACATCTTTTAACTCCGCTCGTACTGGACGGATGCTAAAAATTATAGCGGCGGTTGATTCGAGAGGCAATAAACTCCTTTTATGAAGCCATTCGTTTGAATGTTGGAAAAGTGTAGCAGGGCCTCTCTAACGCGTGCATGTGTACGCCTCGTACCCTTTCCCCCAACCAAAACAGATGAGGAGGAGAGAGCAAGTGCGAAAACGGGGGTGCAGCTTTCGCACTTGCCTTCTCCTTCTGTTTTGGTTGGGGGAGAGTGTACGATGCTTACACATACACGTGCTAAGGTAGGCAGTTGCTGCCTTGAAAGAGAAAAGACCACTTCTCGAAACGTTGGCTACGTCCAGCGACACCACGTGTTCAAGAATTTTTCCTCTCTTCAAGCTTGCACCCTCCAACTGAACTACTGCCTTATTTGCATCCGCTTAATTTAAAAGAAACACTTAACAGCTGCCGAGTGTATGGAGCAAGTTTATGGCATAGAATGTTAACATTTGTCAAAATAATTTGAAGTAACAAAAAATGAGAAATATCTATATCATTAAGCTTATGGCTTCGTAACTCAGAAGTGGAAAGGAATAGAGAGTGTACACGTGCATGCTCGTTTTTGCTTAGTTTCTACTTTGGCCAGGATTAGAATACGTTTCGTTGAACAGGCAGCTCACATGTCATAATAAAGATGAGAAGCTTTACATTACGGACTCTCGCTTCGAAAGCACGTTCGCGATTAACCTCCATTATGAACGAGAGACAGTTTAGTTTCGAAATGAAAGCGATGGAAGGGAGCGTGGTAAAGCGAAGAGAATGAACGAGCAAATGTGGACGCTAAAGGACAGACGGGAAACGGTGCCGGGACGGCCGAAGGAAAGCTGCGAACGAGGGATGTGAGAGAAGGAAGCAGCCGGTGGTACAATCGCGGTCGGGAATACGAGATCTGCTGACGCTGGGAGAACGAGAGGGCGCAGAGGTCGTAGGTCACGAGGGTTCAAGATGCGGCCTGACTTTGGCCGTGTTCTCGCCCGTTCCTCCTTTCCCTTCCTCGTCGGCCCCACCCCACCTTGGGCTCCCCTCCTGTTCGTTTACGCGGCCCAACAGCGTGCACAGGGCGAACACAAAAAGAAGAAAAATTAGCACGAGGAGGTGGTGGTGGTGGTGGCTGTAGGGGGCGCGCCTTACATCGTCGAGCCTGAAAGGAAAACCTTTTTAATGTTTTGTGTTTTCGTTAAAGCGTGCAACCGTGCTGCGCGTTTTGCCTATAGTTTCTTGAGAATTTTCTAGCGTGTTCCTTCCTCGCTGCCAATCCTATTTATTTCTTCGCGCTTAGAAGCGAAAAGGGAATAAAAATAAGGAAAGCGGTTCGCGGGGATGCGGATGTTTCTTCAGTTCTTTATTCAGCGGTCTTTTTGGTCTGTGGGTGAAGCTAAGATGAAGAAAAGTTAGCGGGATCGGGGACATGACGTAAGAAGGAGGAACGCGCACCGATGGCTGATGGGGGAAGACGGGGGGGGGGGGGGGGTCGGTGTTCCTCAGGAAGAATATGCGACGACCCTCTCGTGGGGCTCCTTTTCTGTGGTGCTTAACGTTTTGTAAGTAGGGCACTAATGTTGATTCCGATTTAGACACCCTCCCTCCCCACCTTTCAACCTACCTCTTATGCAGCGGAGCGGAGGGAGAGTAAAGATGGCCGCCATTTTGCTGTTTCGTGTTTCCCACATGTGACGTCGTTGATGGACTTAGAAAGAAAAAGAAAGAGAAGCTGAGGGAGAGGAGGAACGCGGCGTTTGCCACCTGAAGACGTTCTTGCGGGGTAGCCAAGTAGTATGAAAAGCGAGAGTTCATTCTTCGGCACCGCTGTGCAGGGTGGGTGCGCGCTTCACGCATGCGCAAGAAAAAGAAGAAGTAAAGAAGATGCTTTTAAGATTGGGAGCGTGGGAAAGATATGGGACTGTAGCGGTACTTTGGCTCCCCTTCGCCTCACCTACTGCTTCCTCTTCTTCTTCTTGCTATATTTTATTAATCTGCCACCTCGGCGTCTAGGCTGCCTTTCGTGGACCAACATCTGACCTTTCGCATACCATATTTTCTTCATATCTTCTTTCCTACCCAAAGATGACGAAACCTACCAAGAGGGGAGAGAGCGTTCTTTGGCGCCATGTACCGTTTCTCGGGCGACGCTCTAAGCGTTTGCTGCGTAAATGCTCCGAGAATCTTTCCATTTTTGTGCATCTTTTTGTAGAACCCCGATGGAGGCGACTGATTTCCTTCGCCCTCTTCTCTGGTCGCCCGTCGACGCTGAAAAACGGGAGGTGTGGTGGTGCTCGGCCATTGTGTCGCGGGTGACAACGCCGTCGTGTTCGTACGCGACGCTTTTTCACGTAAGCGCTGAAAATCCATCGATCACGGGGACGTCAACCACGATGCAGCATATGGATGATCTTCAGCCGCCGAACTTCGATTTCTCATTTATTTCTTCCTTCAGTAAAATGTGCCGGGCGCGGATTCAGGCGAAACCTCGCCTACAAGCAGAAGCGGCCACAGATGTCACGAAGGTCATCCAAAACAGGCGCGAATTGCTCCCGCACATATCAACACTGCGTGGTGTCATGGAAGCCCTGATAATGATACGTCAAGAGAGCTTTGCAGTCGTCCACTGGTGACGTATCACACACACACATTATATATATATATATATTGAAAGGCATCCACGATGATGTGTATGCACAAGTGAAGATGATGACCGACACAGTCAGCGCTCACAATATATATATATATATATATATATATATATATATATATATATGTGTGTGTGTGTGTTGTTTCTTAATTTTTGTATGCTAACAGCCAAGCTGAAAGGGGTATCCGTCGCCAGGAAATGGCGACAACTCTTTCATTCCGTTTTCATTTCACTAAAACAAAAAGTGGCGGGGGGGGGGGGAGGGGGGTAGGGGACTTCGCTGAGGTTTTGAGCACCACTTACGCAGCGACAAACACGCGTCCTAAGTATACACCCAGACTCCAGGTACCGCCGGTGTTGTGAAAATTGTAACCAACGTTCATAACAAGCGCCGTATACTTCGCAGAGTAGGGTAGCATACTATAGCGATCGGATCAATCTCCCTACCTCTTTCTTATTTCTTTTCTTTTTATTATGACATGACTAAGAGAGATAAAAAGAACAATAAGAAAAAGGTAGGGAGATTGATCCGATCGCTATAGTTTGCTACCCTGCGCTGTGGAAGGAGAAGAGGGAATATTCAGGTCAGAGGAGCAAAGAAGGGAGTGCAAGACCGTTAAGGAGCGCACAACACATGCGTGAAATCAACGACGCTGAAGTGCTCGGTCAGACGTCCAAGCAGTTGACTGAAGTTACCACAGAGTCTTGTCAGTAAGGTTACTCCGGATATTTCGAGCATGCAATGATGGTAGCTTGTGAATAATTCTTCAAATAAAGGGATGCCAGCATTGTACTTGTGTGTCGAGTGTATAAGTTCATCGAAGTGATGCGAGCGCTCTTGACGCGGAGGCAATGAAGATTGATTTTGTTGCGGAATAAGTAACGACGTTTACGCTATATGTCTCGCGGAAGGTGTCCATAAAAAACATTTTTCGAGTGCGACCACAAGGGGATTACATGGACAAGGACGACAACGACAAAAGGTGGTTAATTAGTCATAAACAGGGGATGGAAGACTTGTTGAAGGTAGGTAGTTTTACAGACTGCCAATCATTTCGTCCAATTAAAGATCATCGGCACATGCAACGGCGATATCTGCATCGTACAGCGTGTTCAATTTCTGGAATACGCAAGCTGTGAGCTTGAGATTACGCTGGCGACATTATCGATAACACGCCGGACACATCCAGTTGGACGAGACAATGAGCGGTTACTTTTACGGAGACATACCATTGCAATCAGCGCGAAAGTGTGGACAGATATTTATGGTAAACACGACACATCCGCTGGAAGTCGGCGCCTGGGTTCGTGCGTACCTTTATTCTATGACCATTTTGCGCGCTATTTGCAGTAGTAAGCCTTAGTACCAGTATTTCGAAATATTTTTACGAGATGCTTCCTGTCACTTTGCTTAGTCGCCGATATTTATTTATATTTATTTATTTCTAATGCCCTCAGGGTACAGATTACATCGAAGAGAGAAGGGGAAAAAGTGAATTATAGATAAAACAATAATAATAATATTATTGCTAGAGTTTTACCTCCCCAAAACCACGATACGATTATGAGGGAAGCCGCAATGGAGAGCTCAGGAAATTTCGACCACCTCGGGTTCTTTAACGCGCACCTAAATCTAAATGCACCGGCCCCCTGCATTTCGCCTCCATCGAAATGGGCCTGCCGCGGCCCGGACCAGATTCTGCGACCTTCGGATCAGCAGTTGAGCACCGTAACCACTAGACCGCCATGGCGGGTGATACAACTTTATTAGACACGGAATAAAAATAATAAAAAATAACAGTTACGATATTCTAGAGAAAAAAGTAAAAGCAAAGCACTTGGAAGTGACAGAATTAATCAACAGAAAAACAGTTAGTTGTACCGGAAGTGTTAGAAAAGTAGCGAATTGAATACATTGCACACATAGACATAAGATGGCATACATAATGCATTTGTAGATGCTGTGGCCTTCAGACGCTCGTTATGGAAAATTGTTCGACCTTTGTACGTCGCGATAGCTGGATGGCGCACCCTCGAACGCTGTCGCTGCAAAGACATCTTACGATACTATTTAGGATTGTCATAGCAGTGAAAATCAGCTGAAGCAGCACGTAAGTATAGCGCATGTCTTGTCTATTTCTGTATCGCATGCCGCCCGTTTCACATCGCACAGCTTATCACACCTGCGAGGAGATTACACTGGCAACATAATCGACAACGCACCGGACAAATCCAGCGGGATGAGTCAATGAACGATGTCGCCGGCGTACGGCGCCGAAGTGGTAAAAAACTGGCCTAAAGTAGTGAAGTCGCAGTAAACAGAGCACAGCTTATACCTTCGTCAGTAGCAGTTATGAGCGACTAATAATTGATGTCCTCTCGATCGTGGTCTCGTCGCCGACCAGCCATTTCTGACATGGCAATGTCGAGGTCTTTCTTCATTTCACGTTGCCACATTTCATTGTTGCCAGGGTATGAACGCATGATCGTCGTTGTTGCCTGTGGCAACTGAAGCATTGCGCTGCTAAGCACGTGGATGAAGGTAGAATTCCCGGCATGGAGAAAGGAAACAGTTATGAGGGAGCATTGCGCAATGTGATAAAAAGGAAAAAAAGAAAGAAAACTAAAGAAAGGAAACGAAAGAAATAAAGAAAAGAAAAAAAAAGCAGTACATCAGACCCGCACACGCCAAGCTTCGCTTGCTCTCATTTTCCCGATAGGGCAAGGGATACCTATTATTTTTTTTTTCTGAAAAGAAGTCGCGAACACTGCAGAAAAAGAAGTCAGCGGGCTTTCGCGACTCCTTCGGCCCACTTATTTAGACAGCATCATTAATTGTGATCCTGCAGATGACACAGCCCTATGGTAGCTTCCTTGTGATAGTGTACACATAGAATACCTTACTCTTTAAATACAAAAGTAATGATTCATGTAAGATATTTAGCGATTTAGTCACTGACAAGAGCAACCTCCGGACATCAACCAGCCTGATGGGTTAGCTGATTAGCTGTGTCATATTTAAAACAAATTTCAAAACTAAGTTTTCCTCATTCTATATTAGAAGACGTGCATGCATAATTAAAATAATGTTCTAGTAACGGATGATGAGGCCATTTATTTCATGCGTTAACGTGCCCAGAGGAAATAGCTTGACGAAGTTGATAGAAATTTTTGACTATGCGTACAGATTTGCGACCAGCAATGTTCCCGCCGTGCGCGCCGCTCATGCGTTGCACGTGACAGATGCAGGTCATAAGCTGCAGCTGAAGTTACATATGGGGGTCTCGGACGACGACGAAGTGTTTACCTTGCCGAACGCTGCTCATTTCGTTTGGCATTATATTTGTGAATTTTCACAATTTCCGGGGATCATCGCTCTCCTGCGTGCAGCGATGGATCCAGACCCCACCGTACGCAGTCCGGACTTGGCGCCGCCTTCGACGTCAACCTCAAGGAAGCGCAACAGCCGAGATGACGACACCACCAGTGACAGCTCTGAACTGTACACGGCGAGTAGTGAAGACAGCGACGACAATTTCATCCCTGCAGTGAAGCGCAAAGCTAAACGGCGAATGGTCGGCGCGTCTTCGCCAGCTAGCATCTCTACCGTGAAGGCTGCCTGCAGTCGTAAACGCCATACCATACTCATTGTTCCTGTTGACTCTTCGGTCAACCTGAAGAACATAAACAGGCAAGTGATATCGGCACGACTCGAAGCCATCGTGCCTAATGAGATACAACATATTAGACTCAACCCACGGAAGAATATCTTGGCCATAGACGTTGAGCACCCGGCTGCGCTACATACCTTGCGAAATGTTACGGAGCTTGGAGACATCAGACTCAGTGCTTACATCCCGCAGGATAGCGACACGACGACGGGCGTCATTTATGACGTCGACGTTTCTATACCGAATGCAGATCTTCCTGTGCTGATAAAGCCAGCTACTGAGGCCACGGACATATTGCAAGCATGTCGACTTGGCAACTCCCGTTGCATCAAGGTGATCTTCAGAGGCGATTGCATCCCATCGCATGTGAAGGTTGGTCACTTTCGTCACGTTGTCCGACCCTACATTCCAAGGCCTCTGCAGTGCCATAAATGTCTGAAACTGGGCCATGTTAGTGGCGTGTGTAGCAACAAGCCAGCATGCCCACGTTGCGCCGAACCCCACAAAGCAGAGGCCTGCAAAGCAACTCTCCTGAAATGCAGCAACTGCAGCGGAAACCATGATGCCTCATCGAAAGACTGCCCAGTACTCAAGAAGGAGAGGAGCATTCTGAGGCAAATGGTGAAGGATGGATCCTCACGAAAGGAAGCAGTAACGGTTGTACAAAGACGGCGTTCCCGTCGACGACGGTGCTCGAAGAAAAGAAAAAGCACTCATCTGCCAAATGTGCCTTCACCTACGCCGTCACCGCCACCACCGCCGCCGCCACGACCATAGCGACCGCCCCCGCCCCCACCGCCAGATGTGATTCGTCCAGAGGTGCAGAAAGACACTGAGGCGCAAAAGAGAGCATCTGACAGTGATTGGCCTGCTTTACCGCGGGCACACGTACCTACGGAACCAAAGCATCCACAGTCGACAACGGCTACGTCAACAGCAGGCAGTCTATCCGCCCAAGAGGTCCAGGTTTTTTCTGTCCTGAGGTCGCTGATGAGTGTTATCCGCACTCTCCTGGTTAGTCTGCAGATACCTGCCGCTAAATGCGCACTGCAAGTCTTGGACACACTCGAACCAGTACTTGCCGGCTTGCAGTAACAAGATGGCACACCATACAACACATCCGCCTTTCCGAGAACATGTCAAGGGTGCTTCCATAATTCAATGGAACGCCAGAGGTCTGCAGTCAAGAATGTCTGAATTTAGACAGTTCGTTTTTGAGAACAAGTTCCCCACAATCGTCATTTGTGAACCACATTTTTCAAAAATAGCTCGACTGTCGGGCTATGAAACATTTGTTTCTTCGTCATGCATTGAGCGAAGTCAAGTTGCTGTGTATATACGTAAAGAGCTCACGTATGTTCGCCAAAAAGTAGAGCCTAACGAAGGAAATCACTACGTGTGTCTACATGTCAAAAAGAAGTTGTCGTTTACACTGATAGGCGCATATATACCTCCGTCGCGTCGCCTTGATCAACAGATCCTAAATGATATATTTGCAACGACTCCAGCACCTTGGATATTGATGGGCGACTTTAACGCCCATCATCCACTGTGGAGAAGCGTCAGGACAAATCGAAGAGGCACGAGCCTTGTTGATCTTGCATCACAGCACGGACTTCAGGTGCTGAACGACGGCAGCCCGACTTATCTCCGAGGAGAAGCTTACAGTAGCTGCCTGGACTTGACATTAGTGTCGCATAGTATTGTCACGAAAGTTCAATGGTTCACAGATATTGAAACTCACGGCAGTGACCATATTCCCACGTACGTGACAGTAAGAGGCCTGGGCGGTTCTCCTTCTCCTGGACACTCAAGACGAATTGACTGGGAAGCGTATCAGATGTCCGTGGAGGACAAGTGCATGCACGAACCGCCGGAATCAATTGAAGAAGTGATTCGTAATGCGATGGAGACTTCTACGAAGATGTGTTTGAAAACATCGAGACGTACAGCACTCGACCAAGAGTTGGAGCAACTTCGAGCTATCCGCCGGCGTGCCGAAAGACGATATAGACGCACGAAATCCATCTATGACCTCAGAGAATCCAGACGCATTCAGAAGAAAATCCAGCGTCGTATGCACAAACTTCAGGAACAACGATGGAAGAGCTTCTGTGACTCGCTAGATCCCCGCAAGCCTTTGTCCCCCGTATGGAGGACTCTTCAAGGCATTCACTCACATCCGCAACAGCGTCATCCCTTCGCTGCGCTAGCACTACATCAACGTCGCTCACAGCTTGAAGTCTCCGGTGAATTTTGTGCCAAGATCGCTGGGGACATCGCTATACCGACCGACCTGTTACCACATGACGTTCCGGTTGCACGAGATCAGCAAATGGAGGTTCCATTCTCTATGGAAGAACTTGATGCAGCACTGAACACGTGCAGGCGCTCGTCGTCCCCAGGTCCAGATGGAGTGACCTATGCTGCCTTACGTCACCTGGGTCCGAAGGCACAACGCTGTCTCCTGGACATATTCAATCAATCTTGGCATGATGGCGAAGTCCCCGACGAGTGGAAGTGCAGCCGCCTGGTACCTCTGTTGAAGCCTGGAAAGTCTCCGCTGGATTTGGCATCATAACGGCCCATTGCACTAGCAAGCTGCGTCGGCAAAGTCATGGAGAGGATGCTGCTGACACGCATGGAATGGTACCTAGAACATTATAACATCTATCCGGATGCTATGGCTGGCTTTCGACGGGGTCGATCTTCAATCGATAGCGTCACTGACTTGGTTACCTCCGTTCAGCAGCAGAAAGCTAAGAAGCGGCTGTCGGTAGCACTGTTCTTAGACGTGAAAGGTGCCTATGACGACGTGACCCACGAGGCCGTTCTCGAAGCTCTCGAAGCAGCAGAACTTGGAGGTCACGTCTTTCGATGGGTAAGAAGCTACCTCACAAAGAGATCCATGTTCGTTCTAACAGAAGATGGGCCTACGAATAAGCATTTCACAAGTCGTGGGGTGCCACAAGGTGGCGTGCTGAGCCCGACTCTTTTCAACCTAGTTCTGGTGGGGCTCACCGAAACGCTGCCACAGACGGCTAATATATCTCTCTACGCTGACGATATCTGCATCTGGGCGTCCGGCGTGACACGGCCTCAAGTGCGCGCAAGAATACAGAAGGCGGCAACATTGACATCTGCATACCTTCGCCAGCAAGGTTTGACTATCGCTACAGAAAAATGTGCAGCAGTGGCATTTACACGCAAACCGATGTGCTTCTATCCAGTGTGCATCGAAGGCCACTCAATTGCTTATAAGAGCAGCCATAGATTCCTAGGTGTCATCGTGGATCGCGACCTAACCTGGAGTCCCCATGTCGCACATCTGAAGAGAAAACTCATATGCATTGAGAACGTATTTAAGTTCGTTGCCGGAAAATCATGGGGACCATCCGTGCATTCAATGCTGCAGCTTTATACAGCCCTCTTTCTCGGATTTCTACGGTACAGCCTTCCTGCCCTGTCCAACACGTGCAAGACTAACATCCGTGCACTACAGAGCGTGCAAGCCCAAGCACTTCGGACATGTCTTGGCCTTCCAAGGTGCTCATCGACAGTTTCAACTATCGCTATCGCACAAGAACAGCCGGTCGCAACTCATATCATCGTTGAGATGCTGAGAGCGTACATACGCCATTTATCACGGCTACCGTCACATCATTTAGCGTGTTTGCCAGCGCGGAGGCCCCATGCTTCATTCTGCGGTATTGTGACAAAACACTACGACATATTACCACCTGGCTTCAAACCTGCGATGCGTCCGGCATCTGCGTTGTGGACTCTCCATCAACCTGACGTGTGCTTATCGGTTCCTGGAATCGTTAAGAAGGCACGCATGTCACCGCTAGCCCTGAAGCACTTGTCTTTGCGTCTGTTGGAAGAAACCTACATTGACCGCAAGCATGTTTACACCGATGGCTCCACTAATTCCAACAGCTCTACCGGAGCGGTGGTTGTTCCATCTGATGACGTACTGTTACAGTTCAAGTTTTCGCACATCACGACGTCGACAGCCGCAGAACTCGCAGCGCTTCAAGGTGCGGTCAAGTACATCCTTCAGCAGCCACCTAATCGATGGGCCATCTTTTGCGACTCCAGGTCAGCCTTACAAACACTACGGTTTGCTTTACGGCACGGATTACACGAACAATCCGTGTACGAGATAAGGCACGACTACCACCAAGCACTCGAGAAAGAACATGACATTATATTTCAATGGCTGCCGAGTCATTGCGGAATTGTCGGCAATGATCGCGCGGATGAAGCTGCACGATCGGCTCATGACCAAGACCAGCGGACACCCATACCACTCTTGAGAACAGATGCCGCGTGGCGACTACAATCACTCGCACGCCGTATCACTCTTCTACAATGGAATACGCCGGGTTTTTCCAACGCGCGCCTGTATTCGATTGACCCAAATTTACAACTTCGTTTGCCATCCGGGCTCTCAAGGCGCGATGCAACTTTACTGTGCCGCATGTGGTTGGGCGTGGCATTTACGAATGCGTATTCGAGTCGCATTGGAATGGCCAGCAGTGCGGCATGCAACATTTGCGCCTGCGAGGAGACGCTTGAACACATTCTATGCCACTGCCCATCATACCAAGCTCAACGACGTAGTATGGAAGTCAAGCTCCGTCACCTGGACTCAAGACCGCTGACAGAAAAGAAGATCTTGGGACCTTGGCCTACGGTCTCGCATATGCGCAAGGCCACGAAAGCCCTCTTGTGCTTCTTGAGGACCACAGGACTTCACGAGCGCCTGTGAACTAACAGCGCGAGTTCGTGTTGTGTAGTTTCAAACTGTTCATCCATCCCTTTCATACTCTTCTTCTTTCTTCTTTACCCTTTCTTTTCTATTATTTCCCCTTCCCCCACCCCAAGTGCAGGGTAGCCAACCGAGCCAAAGCTTGGTTAACCTCCCTGTCTTTCCTCTTCGTATCTCTCTCTCTCTCTCTCTCTCTACAGATGGTATACCATAAAAATGTCGATATACGGATTACAGATGTATATCCCGTTATACCATGAAAAGAGCTGAAGTATTCGTTGGACGTTAACGCGCCACGTTATAGCCAATCAATAACATCATAGAACCAATAAATAAAGCCATTTAACAGCAGTTAACAGTTTCAACCCACTTCTATTTCCCCTGTAGTTGTGGATGAAGGAAGGAAGGAGAAGGAGAAAAAGGAAAGGCAGGGATGTTAACCAGTCTAGAAGGACCGGTATGCTACCCTACACTGGGGGAAGGGATGGGGGAGATATAAAGATAGAGAGAGAGAGAGAAGGAGAACACGCACGCACAAAATTTCCCTTTCACTAGTGACATAGACCAAAACGTGAATGTTCACGTTAACTTTTGTAGTGTACCTTTTGAAATACTATTTGT
The DNA here is from genome assembly GCF_013339695.2 of Rhipicephalus sanguineus. Lineage (NCBI taxonomy): Eukaryota > Metazoa > Arthropoda > Arachnida > Ixodida > Ixodidae > Rhipicephalus > Rhipicephalus sanguineus. The sequence goes on along the minus strand of NC_051185.1, from coordinate 9,027,119 downwards.
TGCTCAAATCCCCGAATCACTCGCCGTACTTTTAATAAAGTTGTTGTTTTGTTCTCTTTTGTCCTGCATTTCTCCTTTTGAACTAACGCAAGTTATGACAACGTTACAGGTTAGCGGAGGGTTTCACATACAGCCGGCCAGATCAACTATCGTGCCCAGAGGCAACTTTTGTCAGCGCAATATGATTGCACTAAGTAGCTAAATATAGTTCTGTAGGCATGTGCTTTGTGGGCACGCACTTGCCCTCACCATTTCCGGAACCTAATTGAGTCATATGGCAAAAGTACACAGAAAAAAATTGCCGCTCGCGAACGATAGTCAGAGATTTGGGCGACTGTACGTTCACATAGGGCGCTGCGTTCAAGACATATCATCGTAACTTGCCGGAACGGATGGAAATAAGTTGCGTATACGTTACAAATCTTGTTAACATGCACTCGCATTGCATGGCGTGAAAGACCGGACTGCCGTAGAAGAAACACTACGCTCGCATTCAGTGGCACGGAAAGCATTAATGCTTACGACAAAACCGCACAGTTTCGTCATAATGGATTACCAGCTCACCCAGCACTCGGTTCTTTTAATGTTTACAGCTTCCTTTTATGACACAGTCTGATATTTCTAAATGCTAGTTACTATTTACAGGGCCCCGCACTTTTAATCACCTTAAATCCTGTTTAGTTTCGGCAAACTGTTTTTTTTTCTTTTTCTTACGCATTCCTCACTCACCCACCTACACAGGCAAGTAACGTGATGCAACGACGGCATGTGTGGAGGGGGCAACACTCGAGCGATAAGAACTTAATCTCTCTTTGTTTGAAGCACAACGGGCCGGATATGAGTTCATTGTGTTCGACATGTACACCACTTGTGCCCAGCGTTGCGCATTTGTCGTGTCCACTTTAACATTGCAGGCGGCAGCAGCTTTCCGGAAGGCAAACGATGACCTGGCAAACATCGAAGAATGTTGTAAACAGTTATTATTGTCGAATCTGAGAATCGGCAGATACCGGCCTGCAATTTAATCGCAAAAGGACAGGCGTAGCATTAAGAGATATGAAGACAGCAGGGCGCATCAGAGAACCAATATAGCGATAGACGACATCCTAGTTGGCATTATGGGAAAAAAATAATAGGCCTTGGTGGGCCATGTATTGCGTCGGACAACTTATTTATTTTTTTTTTATTGAAATAGAAAACAAATCAAGGAGTTGTTGTCACCATTCCTTGGTGACGGCTACCCCTTTCCACATAGTTGTTAAGATAACAGAATAAATAAAAAAAAAATATATATATATATATATATATATATATACATATCTACAGTCGCACAAGTTCAAGAACTCAGTAGCTATCGCAAATATTAGTGTCTTCAAAAAAACGCTGGAGCACTTTCATTGCTTTACGGTTTATCCTAGTCGGCCATGGGCCTAGTATTTTCGCTAAGGAAAACGTTCGCTCAGAGTCCAGCGTGTGAAGTTCTTGTTCGAGTCGCTGTCTATGCGTGTCGTACTTCGGACAGTCGAGCAACAGATGATGCACATCCTCGTCGTCGTGGCCGCATGAACATGTTGACGATGATGCACGATGAATTCGAAATAAGAAGTGCTTTGTGTAAGCGGTTCCGAGTCTTAGGCGATGAATGAGTGTGTCGATACGTCTTGGGAGCTGGGGGTCTAATTGGCACTCAAGGTTAGGGTCAACAGCGTACAGAATCGATTCCTTTGTGCTGTCTGGGAACCAGGTGGATAAACATAATTCACGTTTCGTTCTTCGTAAAATTCGGTTTATATCACATTGGGATGCAGGAATGAGGTGGGTTTGTGTGTAATTATGAGTGGCTTTTGCCAACTCATCTGCCATTTCATTTCCCTTGATTCCGCAGTGACTGGGAACCCACTGAAATGCCACGTGATGACCTGACTCCGTAGCTTCTGAAAGCTCTTTCAAGATCGCGTATACTATACGTATATCTATTTTTCCTGAAGTGGCATTTTCCACGCACGCAAGAGCCGCCAGGGAATCCGTGATTACGACCCACCTTCTGGGCCTCGTTGACAGTTTAATAAAGCTGACCGCTAGCAAAATAGCTACAAGCTCCGATGTTGTTGAAGAGGAAAGATGACCCAGTCGACATGCATGTTCCTCATGTAACTCCGGAATGATGAATGCTGATGTCGCAGTCTCTTTGTTGACGGAGCCATCAGTGTACACGTGAGTGTAGCCTTGGTATCTGTCAAACAAGTGATGTGAGGCCAACTGCAGAGCGGCAATGGCTGGTACGTCATGTTTACTACGCAGTCCTTCTATTGACGTTTCAATAGTTGGTAGCTCTAGCAACCAGGGCGGATAGGTCAAGTCCGGCGGCCAATGTGTCGACGCAGGAAGCCGTGAAATGTACTGTTGGTACACACGGTGTATTTGCGTGCCGGGACGGTTCTCAATTTGTGTTATGAGTGGATGTGAAGGGTGTTGCGTGACTAGGCGAAAGAGGTGCCGACAGGTCTCCACATTTCGAATCACTATAAAGTTGGGTTCCCGTGCCTCTGCTAATGTCAAAGAACTTGATGTTGCCTGTGGAACCCCCAGACATACGCGCAGGCTTCGTGCTTGTAGCAGTTGAAGTCGCTGTAGAGACGTCGGGGATATGTTGTGGAGAACTGGTGCGGAGTAGGCAATCTTCTGTCGGATAAGAGCGCAATGGACGTGTAGTAGTGACGCCGATGTTCCTCCCCATTTTGTCCCCGCAATGCGACGAAGAACATTTATGGTGCCGTTCACTTGGTTTTCGAGATCGGCTATATGTTGACTCCATCTGAGTTGGCTGTCTAAAGTAACACCAAGGAATCGATGCTTTCGTGCGATTTCGATTCTTTGGCCGTCCACAAAAAGTTTCAAGTTCTTCACTTTCTTTCTCGTGAACGGTAGAACTACTGATTTGGCGTGAGAAATCTGCATGCCTCGCTCCTTGAGGTAATCGCCTGTTAGATTTAGTGCTTGTTGAAGTCGATGCTGGATGATTTCCAGAGATTTGTGAGACGTCCATATGCATATGTCGTCTGCGTACATGGATATGTTCAAGGCTTCTGGCAGCACTTTTGGAAGACCTGCCATTGCAGCGTTGAAAAGAAGCGGACTGAGAACGCTTCCTTGGGGTACACCTCTGTTCACGTTGAACAGATCGCTTTCGCCATCATTGGTAGAAATGTATATCTGCCTGTCATGCAGGAAGTTGGCGATCCATTTAAGAATACGGCCATGTACCCCAAGTGAAGTAAGCCCGTACAGCACAGATAGGTGGCTGACAGAGTCAAATGCTTTTCTTATATCTATGAACACCGCAACAGCGATGTTCCCACAGTTCATTTCGTGTTCCACAAATGTGACTAGGTCAAAGACGCAGTCCATAGTGCATCGTCGTCGTCTGAAGCCAGCCATCTGTTCTGGAAGAGTGTTGTTAGCTTCAATCCACCACTGCAACCTTATGTCAATCATTTTTTCCATGACTTTAGATATGCAGCTAGTGAGGCTGACTGGGCGAAATGAGTCAAGGGATAGCGGTGATTTACCGGGCTTTAGCAGTGGCACAATTTTCGCGATCTTCCAACACGACGGAACGTGCGCCTCTGTCCACATGTTGTTATATATCCCTAGAAGAACTGTCGTGCCTTTGGGGCCTAGATTTTTCAGAACGCTGTACGACACGTTGTCTGGACCAGCTGCTGTCCTTACACGGGTTAGTGATAAAGCAGTTCGTAGTTCTAGTAGAGAATACGGGTTATCCAGTTGGGCATGTGGTAATGCACAAGCATCTTGGATTTGCGTCTCTACAGAATTAGGCAGTGCAGTAATACTCTGAGCAAGTTGTCCACTTCCAGTAAGAATTGAACAAAACTCATTAGCAACATCATGTTCGGATAATCGAAGGGATATGGCCAATGCTCTGAATGGGCTCCGTTGGGATACTGGATGGCTTAAAGCAGTGACTATTTGCCAGATTTTCGGAAGCGGGGTAAATGGAGTCAATGAGGTGCAGAAATCACGCCATTTCTTTTTACCCAATTTCTGCATGTGCCGGTTAGATTTGACGTGTGTGGCCTGACTCTCTTTGTAATCTTCCAGCCTTCCAGTGCTGCGATAACGACGTTCCGCTCGTCGTCTAATTGCTCGAAGGCGCTCATAGTCTGCATCTACACTGGAGTGACCCTCTGGGACGGCTGTAAACCTTGTCGCACGGGAGTAGCTGCTTCGAATGTAGGACATGAATGTGTCCAATTCATTAACTCCTTCCAAGTCACGTCCGACATATTCACGAAATAGTTGCCAGTTTGTTAGTTTTGAGGTAAATGTTTTTGTTGGCACTCGCATTCGTGGGTGTTGCATGAGAACTGGATAATGGTCGCTCCCTCGTGTTTCGAGGTCTGTACACCAGCTCATATCTCGTGCAATGTCAGGAGAGGCTATAGCTAAGTCTAGACAGCTGGCATAGTTATAACCCCTTAAAAACGTCACTGATCCATCATTCAGTACAACAAGACCACATCTATCAATTGCGTTTTCAAGTGACCGCCCACGGGAATCAGTGTGAGTGCTGCCCCATGTGGTAATTAATAATAATAATATCTGGGGTTTAACGTCCCAAAACCACCATATGATTATGAGAGACGCCGTAGTGGAGGGCTCCGGAAATTTCGACCACCTGGGGTTCTTTAACGTGCACCTAAATCTAAGTACACGGGCCTCAAACATTTTCGCCTCCATCGAAAATGCAGCCGCCGCGGCCGGGATTCGATCCCGCGACCTTCGGGTCAGCAGTCGAGCGCCATAACCACTAGACCACCGTGGCGGGGTTGCCCCATGTGGTATTGTGGGCATTAAAATCTCCACAGATGAGTACTGGACCCTGGACTTTTCCTAAAAAGCGAACGAGAGATGATTCTGTGATGCGTGTCGATGGTTGCAGATAAACACAAATTACTGTCACGATGAGTTTCCTGAATTGAATTTTGCAGCTTACAAATTCAGGCACGTCCGAGTCCGACGAGTATAAAAGACAAGAAGGTATGTCGCGCCGTACACATAACAATGCCCGGCTCAAGCCTGAATTTCTTCTTGATGCATATGTCACATAATTAGAAATTCTGAAGTCAGGGCCTACATTGGTTTCATTTAGGCACAAGATGGGGAAGCTGTATTGCGCAACCAGCTTCCTAAAGTCTGCGCTTTTAGACCTGAGGCCATTAGCATTCCACTGAAACACAGCAGTGTTGCGGAAACAGTTGTCCATTTGAAGAGCCATTGTGCTACACAACAATTTTTTGTTGTACCACTAGAGGTTCTAATGAAAGAACGGCGCTCACCTCTGGAAGACTATTGGCCTGTGGAAATACTCGCAGAATTGCCTTCAAAGCAATGAAGAGCATCGACATAATCATATCGGCATCGCTTGTTTTCGGTGCGCGTAATTCTTGTGTCCTTGGCTTTGAAGAGGAGAAAGCTGTAGACTCGTGGTGATCCTGACTTGCTGACGGTTTCGCTGCCCTGTTGTCGCTTGTCTGCCTTTGAGCACTTGGTGATCGTCCTCTACGGTCCACTTTGGTTCCACTCTTGTTTTTCTGAGCTGAAGCACGTTTGGCTATCATCGCATATGATAACGATGACGTATTCTTCTGTGATGTTGAAGTCACGGGGAGTGGGTTCACCGTTTCAGGATTTGGAAAAGGTGATCCCTTTTTCGGAGTTCTTCCAAGCAAAATTTCTTGTCGCTTAAGTCTAGTAGCCGCCTGATGTTTCGGACAACCAGCATACGACGCTACGTGGTCTCCATTGCAGTTTGCACATTTTGGATGATTCCTCGAAGTGCAGTCTTTGTAATCATGCGCTCCGGCACAGATCTTGCAACGGAGTTGTCCATGGCACGATTTGGCGACATGGCCATATCGCTGACAGTTGTAACATCGAGTAGCGGGTTGTAGGTACTCTTCCACTGGATGACTTGTGAACCCTAACAGAATGCGAGGTGGCAATGGCTTGTCGGGCGAGAACTCGAGGATGACACTGCCGAGTAAGTGTGGCTCTGCTGAACCATCTTCACGGCGGAGCCACTTAGTTTGTCTCTTGACTGAGATTACACCGCTGTCTCTTAAATATTCAAGCAGTTGATCCTCACTGTATTGTATGGGCACTTGTCTAATCTTTCCAAGGTTCTTCACATACGATTGCGGTATATACGGTGCCACTTCAAGACCAGCAACATGCGTCAACTCGAGGAGTCTGGAGGATGCAGTAACTGTAGAAACACTTACGGAGAAGTTGCCATCTCTGTTGACGCGGAACGACTGCACTTTCTCTTTAGCAGCGGTTACCACTTCACTGGCCAGTTTGTTCGGATTGACCTTCCAGAATGAGGCGCCTGGGTCAGTTAGCTTGAAAATTACGGGTATCCCCGCTGGTCTCGCTTTCTTGTACGTAACTGTTGTGAAGGGCCTGTCGTCTGCTTCCATGTCACTGTGCATTTCTGCGGAGTCGATAATCGTTGCATCGCTGTAATCTTCATGATTGTCAGTTCGCGCCTTCTTCGGGGTAACACACTCTTCATCGGCGTTGGGCGTCGTCGAGGGGTCGTCAAACTTGTCATCAGATCCGCGACGCACAGGCTTCTCTTGTTCAGACGCATTCATCACTTCGTTCTCATCAGATGAGCGCTGGGAGGAATGGCCGCCACCCGTAGCCGAAGCTTTCGGACGTCGGGACAGCCGAAGGTAAGGCTTCGACGCCTGAGAGACGTGGTGCCTGGCGCACCGCGAAGGTGGTGGCCGAATCTTGACAGCAAGACACAGAAGACGAGCAAGAAAACTCACAAAATTAGCGAAAAACTGCAGCGCAAGAGAGCTCACGCCCAGCGATGCTCAATTAGAGCGGCGGTGCTCAATTAGAGCGGCGAAACAGATGCCGAGATATGGGAAACGCGGCCAAGGGTGGTAGAGGGTCAGGCGAGGTGACGAAATTATAAAATTTGCAGGTGTACAATGGAATCTGCTCTCGCAAGGCCAGGTATCTATAGATCTCAGATCACCGGAAGATGCCTTCATCCTGCAGTGAACATAAGATAATAATAATTGTTGAGGTTTAACGTCACAAAACCACGGTATGATTATGAGGGACGCCGTAGTGGACGGCTCCGGAAATTTCGACCAGCTGGGGTTCTTCAATGCGCACCTAAATCTAAGTACACGGGCCTCAAGCATTTTCGCCTCCATAGAAAATGCGGCAGCCGCGGCCAAGATTCGATCCCGCGACCTTTGGGTCAGCAGTCGAGCACCATAACCACTAGATGATCATCTGTGGCGGGTGTGAACATAATATAGGTTGATCATGATGCTGATGATGATGAATTCTGAAGGGACAAAGCAGTGTGTGCATTTCTTTCTACCCATGTATTCGTCTTCAACGATATTCTCGTTCTGCATGCCACGTTTCTTTGTTTGATTACATTAAGTTCGAGCCGCGCCACTTAAACCGGCTTCGTGTAACGCCCATCATACACCTTCAAATTAGATCCTGCTGCATGATACTTAATTTGCTCAAGTGAACCAGCATATGTACTGCGCAAAATTCTAATTTGTGCAATAATCACGCTTTGGATGAAGATACGTGATAGGAAATCGAGCATACACCTCATGCATGCTGCACACCAATTCTGCCATGCATGCACTGGGGGCGGTGATAAGACAGTGTTTACGGCAACCAGCGCCGTTTGAATCACCTTCCATTCTGCGGTGATTCGACATGGCTCTCAATGCATGCCCTTCTCCCAATGCCGACGTCCAATGGAAAGCACCTATCTGTCGTTGGGACTGACGCTTTTCAAGTGGACAATGACAGCGAAGAAGTGCGTTGATTTGGTATCTCTGATGAGCGTACCTCCCGGAAGCGCGAGTATACGCATTCAGCTTAGATAAAAAACAAAAAAACCAACTCACAGGGTCCTTTGTACATTCGCCTTAGACGACCCCAACGTTAACGCCACCCGCTGTGGCTACATGTATATTACCATGCACTTCATATCGGCGTCCAACGTTCCATAATTAACGTTCGCTAACATTACTTTCTCTAATTAAAGCTTACTAATTAACTCACTATACTCACTCAGTTTGTTTCATTATCATCATATAACCAACTTTCACAATTTAAATATCTCTAATAACTAATTAGCTCACTACTCACTTCTCTATTCACTACTCACATCACATATATATGCACAGTCACGCTTTCACTCGCTTTTGTATGGCTTTTGCTTCGCTTCTCTCAAGCCGGCTTTTCGTTCAAGGCCACGTTTGCATGAGGCATAAGGCTTTCGCCATAAAAAATAATAGAAAATCCAAATGGACGCACTGTCGCCGCAGTTCGCTCAATTAGCTCTGTTTCAGATGAAAGTGCGAGTTTTAGCATTCTCCTTGGTTTTATTAGAAGTCCCACTCTTCAACGTTTTAAAGGACTAAGGTTCTACCCAGCGCGACCTGCATAAGTATTGCATGCAGCTGCAGGAGCATTCAGTAGCGTTCCCGCCGGTACAGATGCTTAACATACGGGTCTTAGTGTAACGGACCACAATCTTTCATCTGAGCTCTCTTATCCCCTTTGCAAAATAAAAGATTGCTGGTGGTTTTCTTTTGAAGGAGTAACCACTTGCATAGCAATGCACTCCATTCCGAGAGTCTGAACGCGAGCAGAGTCAGCGTACTCCCTCCGAAGAGTAAATGCATCAACCATCGGCGCAGGGCGCGAACATTTAGGAATTGGAGTGTTATCCCTGAATTCACGTCGTCTTCGTGTCATGCGAAAGAGAACTGGTGACCCCAACATTGCTGACGTTATGATCCACATAATTAAAATTGAACAACAACAACAACAACAACAACAACAACAACAACAACAACAACAACAACAACAACAACAACAACAACAACAACAACAACAACAACAACAACAACAACAACAACAACAACAAAAGATTAAAGAAAACAAAAGATTAAAGAAAACAAAATAAAAACGCTTCGTAATTCAGTGCAGATGAAAAGAAACAATGCAAGCGTTTAATGTTGAAGATGGCCTCGTGCAGCTTGGATTTGCCCCATAAAAATGACGCACATCCGACCGCTCTGTATAACGAACGCTGTGAGAAGTATGATGAATAGCACGCCAGTGCGCTCTGGAGAACATCGCATGTCGTTTAAATCGGTGGCGTCTTCTCTCGTAACATAAGTCGCTTCGCTGTTGAGTCGTTTCGAGGTTGACGGCAATAAAGGAAGAGCCATTTTCAGCGTAAGATAAACCATATATAGATGAGACGTATAGCAATGGGGCTACCGCTTTGTAAAATTATATGTTACTTTTGGAAGTACGTTCCTACCAAAACAGAACGTGAATAGGAGCAGTTAAACGTCTCTTATCGTTCATTATTTGAGTGTAAGACGTGTGATTATGACCAAATCTTAGGCGAGCAATGGGTTCACCACTACCCCCCCCCCCGCCCTCTTACGACCACCTCCCACTGAGGCCCGTACGATCAGAACTCAGTGCAAATAAGAAGTATTAGATTAGGAGGGGCGCCGCCATCCCCCCTCCCTCCTGTACGCGCGCCTATGACGAAAGCGTACGCGAACTGCGCTCTGGCACCGAAACTATGCCTTCGTAAATTAATAACCCCAGTGTGATACACAGCAGCGCATGTGGACAACAGGAAACACGTCTATAGCTTGGTTTCCCACGTATACATGTATTTGTTCTGATGAATACCGATAGAACAGCAACCGAATCCCGTAATTATTTTCCCACAAACAAATACCCCATGAACGCATGCGGGAGCTGGTGACGCGAGGGCAATGACTTCCGAGTTGAATAACCTCGTTATGAGACGCACCGTAGTGACATCATGCGAGAGCACTTTATCACGGCGTGTCTCATTCGGCCAAATATGGGATAGCGGAATGGTTTTTAGGCATTAAATGTACTTAAAAATATGTTAGTGCCTGTGTGGGGCACCGCGGTCGCTCCTTGTCTCTAACATGACAGTTTTCCTCGTAACTTTAACAACCTCACAAATTGGGAAAATAAACCTTTCGGCAGGTTACAGCGGTGTGAAAACAGTAACATAATCTTGACCTTTGATTCATCACATCGCCGAAGCGTTCCCATGTGGGATCCTTGTCCCCATTCCTGAAGAAGTTGTGACTATATCTAAATGCGGACTTCACAGTACAATGCTACAAATATTATGACCGTGCCAATTTTTGCAGTTATGTTTGATTAATCTATTTTTCCGTGGGAGTCAAAGCTACTCGCTAGCCCCTCCCCTTTTTTTTTCTTTTGTTGTGCAGTCCCTCTTCAGTGAACTATATTTTTGGTGACTAGGTAGCTGACCCTTCACATGCTTTTTTTTTATAAAGCAACAACTACTACACCACCACCAACAACAACGACGTCCGTTCATTCTCTCAATTTCCTTCCCTTTCTCGCATGCTGAAATGAGCAAATATCAGCCACGCCTGTAAAACATATCAACAAACAACAACCTTCATCGACAATGACCACAAGTAGCAACGCTTCACCTACCTTAACAATAACAATAACAATAACAGACTAGACAGATTGAAGCAGAGCTGCTGTCCTGTGGTTTTTATGAATGAATGATTTAATTCGTTAATTCATTCATTTATTAATCATTTATTAATGAGTGTTGCATATTCAAAGTCACCGTTTATGTCATATATACCTTCTACTTAACCAATTTCACCGCGAAAACAAGAGTTTGTCATCATAAATACACTTTTACGCAGGAAAATGTTTTTGCGACAAAAAACAAACGTTCAGAAAGGGTAAACAAATCCGCATAGCAGAGCGAAAAGTTGCTCCTTGTCTTGTGCGCATTTGGTTGTTTAGATAAAGAACAACTAAATTTAGTTGATCGATGCTCTATAACCAATGCCTGCTAACTTCTGCCTGCACGAAGGCTAACCTGCTAACCTAGATTTGCCAGCGTAAAGTTCAGTTTTGAAATTGCAGTTTTGTAGCGGTAGTTCTGTCTACTTGAAGGCAAGTAGGCAAAAAGCTTGTGCGGGAAATGTCGCCCAAACAGCCCGAATCTTGGTTTTTGACGCTAATCTTTGCAAGCACATTCGTTGCTTCGCTACTCCGTTAAAACCTTTAACGGCTAACACGTAATGAAAGCGAATGAGGTAATATCTGCTCTGAGGCACAAAAGTTCTCACGGCAAAAAGCTGCTCACGTAATACGTTTATAAAGCCACGTAGTAGGGATAATCTGCCATAAAGGTCACATGGATTCAAGATAAAACAAACACGAGTCGTTACAACAGCGCCGTAATCTTATCTTCACTGTTCCCATAGTGGCCAGAGCAAGGCCACAAAGGAAGCAGCCAGTGATAGAATTGGTATGCAGCCAATCGAGATCGAGATAAGTTACAAGTACTACAATATTTGCACGTGATACACACATGAAATTGTTTGCAATTGTCTTCTGGCTTTATTGAAGCTGTATTAAGGCGTGATTAGGCGATGAGCTCAGGTCTGGCCCGAAATCCGATGGCAACCTACATAGGCTCCGTCTAACGTCAGCGAAAACGTGCCAATGAAAGTGGGGGAAGTTTAACCGCAGCGCCAACCCCTTCTTCCCGACCCCCTCCCTCCCAACGGTGTATTACCAATAGAGGGGGGAGGGGGCCCCTCCACCCCCTCCACCTTGCCCCCCTGTCGCACTCCTATAGTGATACTGACGTACCTTCCTTTCTAGAGTTCCTACAAGGCAAGCGAAGTAAGTCTGATTTATGAGTTGTCATCATAAACGTTACCGAATAACTAAGCAGGAGAAAGAGGTAAGCGTCCCAGAGTTTGTTCAGGAACATGTGTCGCACATTAGTGTGCCGTTCATACCAAAACAGAAGCAACTTTCTAAAGTGAGATCTCATACATAAAAAGGTAGGCTCACAAACGGCTATACTGAAAATCATGGATTGCTAAAATAGCAAAGAAAAAGATATAAGCCCTATACACACACGAACTCAAGCCGGCGAGACATGTCCATACAGGCACCAGGACCGAAAACGCTGTCCGGAACATACGGAATGGTCACTCACACAAGAGTCAGAGCCCTTAGAAGTATTTGTTTATGTACTTACGCGTTCCCAGCTGCCACAAGTAGCCATATGCGGTAGATTGCAGTGTTGTAGCACTGACGTGAGAGGCTAGTTGGCAGCCTTCGCTGTCGGTGAGCAGCATCCTCAGTCCAGAAGGCTGTGGCCTCTGCATGATAAACTTCGGTCATTCGCCATCTTTTCTATACGTTGCCTCATTTGCCTTAAGTTTTGTCTGTCAGAACTGCTCTCTCTCTCACACACACACATGTGTGTGTGTGTGTGTGTGTGTGTGTGTGTGTGTGTGTGAGAGAGAGAGAGAGAGAGAGAGAGAGAGAGAGAGGGGGGGAGGCTCTCACAGACAAAATTTAAGGGACTGGTCTTCTTCAAGAGAAAAACACCGGTCCTCGGTCGAAACACCGAACGAATAAGTGTATTTTTTGTTTTTGTAGGTGCGCCCGCACTGCATATTGCTTCATATCAATCAATCAATCAATCAATCAATCAATCAATCAATCAATTAATCAATCAATCAATCAATCAATCAATCAATCAATCAATCAATCAATCAATCAATCAGATGTACTGCTTGTACCCAGTCTCTTGGGCTCAGTCGCACAATTGCGTATGGTTTTCAATGCAAAAAAAATCACAGCATATCCACGGGGTGAATGATGATGAGTGGGGCGAAGCTACGGAGGGAATCATCTGTAAACCGTGAAACTCTTCCGTGAAATGCGCCCAGTACATAATATAAAGAGTGTGAAACATCGTGTATATATTAAACATCAAACTTTTATTGTACTGTTGGTTTACGTGGTCCCTTCATTATCACTTGTGATCGGTGAAATGCAAGGAAGAAGTCCACTCCCGAGCGAAAGAGCGCCAAGAGCGACCGCATTCCCCGCTCGCCCTGTGCGAATTAAAGGCAAGGCTAGAGGGAAGACAGGACGCGCGTTCCACGACGCCAGGTCGGTAGCATGCCCAACGAAAGCCAACGGAACGCGATCGTGCAAGTGCTCCGGCTTCGCATCGCCTCATGGTTCCATTTAGCGTCCCAAAACCAAACATATTGCTCAAGGTGTGCCTTGCGTTTTTCGTAGAAATAATTTCTTTATCATGTACACTAAGACGAAAAGTTGAAAGCTCACTAGAGTGTATCGCCCGCAAAGTATGTCTTTTAGTGTGATTTAACTCTCGTACGGCAGGGTCCTCGCGCCGTTGCCGGTCCACCTCGCCCGTTGACGATCGGGCGAGGTGGCTACATGCAACTACTACCCTACTACTACTACACTTTAAGAAAAACATCTGGCGTTCTTTCGTTCTGCTTTTACAAAACATCTGGCGTCTTTCGTTGGTTTATTTCATCAATCAACGGCGTTTTGAACAAAATTTTTATTGTTTAATCACGCACAGGAGAAATCTCACCAGGCACTACCTTGGAGGTAAACAATGGCTGCTAATGGCAATGAGAGACAGAAGAAGTCGGCTTTTAGCTAACACTTACACTTCTACTTCTACTAACGTTTCCTACTGGAACATGCCAATGGCTGCTAATGGGGAATGAGAGACAGAAGAATTCGGCTTTTAGTTAACGCGCACGCTGCGAATTTTTTATTGTTCAACAACGCACAGGAGAAATCTCCCACCGGCACCACCTTGGAGGTCAAAGCGTAAGACTTGTTACTCACTACTACGACCACTACGAGGGACGAACGGGTGCCGCCTTAAGGAGCTTCGCCCCTAAAAGGCCTTTCTCGTGGAACAAGATGCCGGTCAGTCTCAAACCTATTCCTTTGGTACGCGCAAGCAGACGAGCAACCATGTCGACCTGTTATTTGTACACAATATAGCTCGGAACAAAGGAAATTGCTTTACAGGACGAAACACGCGCGAAGGCAATTTACATTATCTCATGCTCCCATGTTTGCTGTCAGGGTTGCCTATGGAAAGCGCTCTAGAGCACCCGGAGTCAGTGTTGTTTCATTAAGCACTCGTCGGAAAGTTCCGTTGGTGTACACTCGCCTTATCTTGCCCACTCTACGCAGAGATCCTGCATCCAGTTTTTCGTGTCTTCACCATTCACAATGTACCTGTAGCATTTCAGCGCCGTCGGTATGTTCTGCATTTTAATTGAACGACTGTGGTCATATTTCGAAACAGATGTCGACGCGTTTGATATAATTTCACCAAACAAACAAACAAACAAACAAACAAACAAACAAACAAACAAACAAACAAACAAACAAACAAACAAACAAACAAACAAACAAACAAACAAACAAACAAACAAACAAACAAACAAACAAACAAACAAACAAACAAACAAACAAACAAACAAAACAAGCAAACAAGCAAACAAGCAAACAAACAAACAAACAAAACAAACAAACAAAACAAACAAACAAAACAAACAAACAAAACAAACAAGCAAGCAAACAAACAAACAAACAAACAAACAAACAAACAAACAAACAAACAAACAAACAAAACAAGCAAACAAACGAACGCACAGGCACACAGACACACATCACAAAATTAAAGTAGGTAAGCGTTAAAACTAGTATACCTCTTAGCGCAAGGTAAACTAGCAACACACATTCTTCATTCAACGCATGACATTTTAAACCTGTACATTATACGACGAATTTTATGAGCTGTGAGCATGACACAATTCCTACTTTTGCTTGATACTGACGTGCGAATTCTACTTCAACACTGCTGACATAGCATTAACACTGGAATACCTAGGCGAGAGATTGAATATCAGACACATTTGTACTTCTCTCCGGCCCTAATATTGCGTGGTATTTTATCGCCACAGTTTTGCCACTCACAGAAGCTTCCGCACGTGTTTAGTGTGTTTGACTCTTTATCATATTAGTACGGTTTTACTTACGAACTATATATGACATCGTGTTCTACCATGCCTAAGGGAAAGCTTTCTAAATTAAAAAAAAAATAAAGAAAAGGAAATGAAGTACGATGCTTATATTCCAGCAAGTACGGTACCTTGAGTCATAAGGCATGTAGGAGTGCCATGGCGGGACGTTATCAGAAAAAAAAACACATTTCTGGGTCTTTGTTAGAGCTCCCTAATTCTATTGTTAGTTGCACGGCAGCTACACACGCTACCGTGCAATTGTCACGGCGTAGTGGATGTGTTAATCGGAACTGATAATGTCCTGCATGTTATCCGCTAGCGAAGAGATAATATAAATGATGCGCGAGTACTCGCCAAACTCAGTTTACTCACCCACGGAGGAGTGAGCAACACCAGCCACAACGCACCTCTTCGAAGCCTGAAGTTGCGCACTGCAGGGCACACACCGCAGTCGGAATAACAGAGGTTCGTACGTAGTTTCCGTAGATTAATAATATGTTATTGTGTTTTATGGAAAAAAAAAACACTCGGAGGACGCTCGAGCTTCGCCTTATAGAGTAGAACGCGATAGCGTAAGCCGGCCCCGTGCGCATCGCCTTCTCAAGTGCTAGCCTATAGCTTCGGTTCTCAGTGAATGCCTCAACCGTGCCGTAAGGAAACGAATGACTGTGCGCGTAAAAACATTGGCCGTTTCAAACTATCCTAGAATGCCTACTGCAAGTACAGTAGTTAAGTGCCAACTACGCCATAATTCTTCCTTTTGCGAATCAGCGAAGGGCCCACCACGCGTCCGTAAGGCAACAAGCGAACCTACGCAGCTGCTCACTTTGCTGATGCTTTTGCTTCTGCTGATGGTTAAATATGCCTGAGCGCTTTGTAATGGGTGGCCCTTTAAAACGCCAACTCGGTGCTCAATTCACATGTTTTGAAGACTGGCGCGATTCTACGCTTTTGCCACGCAATATTAAATGCGTTAAGGAGACTCCTTCCACCACAAGACGTTCATATAGTGTTTCTTTCCGAATAAATTTCAAACAATAGTGTGGCTCTAAAAGGGTATTAAAGCAGGACACGAGTTAATTGATGCTTCTTTCTGCGTAACGCTTGTAGTACGCTTGTAGAGGCCGCCTTGAGTATTTTGTTCGCTATGTATGTTAATTACGCACATTTGTTATAAATACCATGAAGGAAAAAAAGAGCAATTGTGTGGCTTTGTGGTAGAACATCTGCTTGCCACGCAGACAGCCTGGGTTCGATTCTCACTCAAACCTAAGATTTTTATTATATATTTTATTTGCATCTTTCTCGATTTTTGGGTCACGGAAAAGAAGGTTTCTCGCTAACAATTAACGACGCCGACGCCAGAATTTCTGCGAAACGAGCTCTTTAGCGCTATCGCGTTAAAAGAAGTCCTTTATGCTTCGCTTTTTTCACCCAGAAAAAGCCTGTTCTTGTATGCAGTTAGACACAAAAGCTATAGCAAGAAGGAACAGTACGATAGCTAACGTAACTATAATAAATAAATAAATCACGTTTATGTGCGTTGCATCTACAGCCGCCTTTATAGAGAGAGTGAAGTCGCTATTTTATGCAGTGCAGCAGATTAGTTCAAGCGACCACGAACAGCTCCTACGAAACCTATAAAAGATAAAAATGGTGCGATAGTTTTACGCTGCCTGTAAACAAATAGTTGTGCACTTTTACGGCCTAACAGATGCATTTTACAGAAACGCGTGATGTGCTTCTGGCGCCGAGTTATCGTGTTTTAAGTTTTCCTGCTTAGCTGGGCTTATTAACGAATATTGTTCTTGTAATTCTCGTAAAAACATCCAGACGCAATATTATAATCGACCAACTTCTAGTGCAGAGGGTACGTTTCCCTCTGTTAGGTACAGCCGGTAATTTTAAATAGGTTGTAAGCTTGACAAATGACACAGCTTTGTCAGCATATGGACGGAGAAATGAGAAACCTCTCTAAGTTTAGCCCACTCTTGAAGATTGGTGACCACCCTGATCAAAGGCTGGCGCTACCATTGACTTTCTGGGGTCGCCATGTAGTGTCCGAAGCTCGACATTATCGCAATTGTTTAAATAGATCACAGTGTTGGACGAATAGGCGCATTTAATCTGTGACGCATCCAAAATATTGACGAACCATCACTACGTGAATAATATGCATTCATACGTGAGTTGTGGGGCGTAGTACAGTGCTTTATGTTGTTTGTACATTGAGTAGCTGTGCCTGCGCAACATCACTCTCAGTGTACCAGAGAGAAGTGCATGCCTGCCTTTTAGAATAATTCAGCTCAATAAATAGACCAAATAGATTTGCACTGTGTGTCACGGGTTATTTGTTTTTTTTTTAATATGTTAACATTAAAGGAGACCCCCGGTGTATGACTTCCAGCTCAATGACTTAGCTATCTATAGTTCCGTTATATGAGAGATAAGCTACAGAACTGGTGTTTGTGAAATTAATATGTTAACTGGCACTGACCAAACATTGCATGGCTCTTGTAAATGTGAGCAACGTCAATGATAACGTTGAAGTAAAGATATCGTGATCATGATTATATGAAACTCTTGTAGACTGAATCAATTTTGCTATCTAAAAAAACAAATTAATCATTTGCAGGTAGGACATTCGATGTTTCCTAACAAAACCTAATTATTGCACACGAAGTGAAAATTAGCACACGTAATTTATTCTCTCTAAACCTGCTAGCTTGACTAGTTTACAGAATTGCGATAACAGTTCGTGGTGTGTGGTTAGTATTTTTGCAAATATGGCGTAAGATTTCTTTGGCGTAAAATTTGGCGTAATATTTACTCACCTTAGATTACTTTTGTAGCAAATACTTTTCACGTTCCATAACGAAATATTCTTTTTAAATGATCAATTATGTTGGCGTTTTCTGACAACGCAATCTATAAGAATTAAATTTATAGAGAGGTAGTCTCTGTAGTAGAGCGTTTCTTCATACTAATACCGTTATTAAAAATGGACTCTTTATGAATGGGCATTTGACATGAATGTGTTTCTGAAACACTTGGTAAGTTACGCCTAGATTCAGGGGTTGTGGTGAACTAGAAAATACCGGATAACTAAAATTCTACTACCATTTCTTTTTCAGCCTCTCTGGCCGCAACATGAGCGGGATGCTTAGTATAGCGGCCGCCTTCGTGTGCTTGCTGTGTCAATCGTCATCACTCGAGATCGACACCTTGGACGGTGGATACAAAGACATATGGGTTTCCATAAGCGAAAATGTTCCTTACAACGAGTCCATCGTTGAGAACATCAAGGCAAGCTCTTACCACTAACTCCCAACAGCATCACGTAGCTTCGAACAGTGTTTTAGTACTCGTGTCCTATCATAATAATTGTTGGGGTTTTACATTTCAAACCCACGATATGATTATGAGGCACGCCGTAATGTGGGACACTAGGTTAAATTCGACCACCCATGGTTCGTCAAAATGCACCTAAGGTGTTCTTTGCATTGCACCCCCATCGAAAAGCGGCCGCCGTGGCAGGGAATCAAACCCGCGCCCTGGAGCTTAGCAACGTGACACGTTACATGCTGAGCAACCACGACGGGTACTCTTGTCCTATCGGAACCAAAGAAAGGGTGCCATAGTAGTAAAAGCCTTCGGCTGCTTGTGCCGGTATTCAATAGCCACACAGCTGGATAGATCAAGCCTAACTAACTAACTAACTAACTAACTAACTAACTAACTAACTAACTAACTAACTAACTAACTAACTAACTAACTAACTAACTAACTAACTAACTAACTAACTAACTAACTAACTAACTAACTAACTAACTAACTAACTAACTAACTAACTAACTAACTAACTAACCAACTAACCGACCGACCGACTGACTGACTGACTGACTGACTGACTGACTGACTGACTGACTGACTGACTGACTGACTGACTGACTGACTGACTGACTGACTGACTGACTGACTGACTGACTGACTAACCAGCCAGCTAAATAACCACGCAGGATTTGTTCCGCTCATCGTCCAAGTTCTTGCACAAGGCCACCAATGGACGCGTGTACTTCAAGCACGTGACCATCGAAGTTCCCAAGACTTGGCCGAAGAGAGCCAGTGCCCGTGCACTGTCGTCCGGCTTCTTCGAAAAGAGTGACGTCCGCGTCGACCAGCCCAGTGCACTTCACGGAGACAAGCCGTTCACCATGCAGAAGAGGCGGTGCGGTGAACCCGGAGACTTCATTCAACTGACGCCCGCGTTTCTGGCCACCATTGGCAACTCCACGGCGAAAAAACTGGTGAACCCAGGCAAGCGACATTTTCGCTTTGAGAATTAATTGTAAATTAAAAGAAAATCACAGGGTCCCTCATGCGTTCGCCTAACATGACTAGAACGCAAAAGCCATCTTTTTTTTCTTCTTAGTCAATACACCGATCCTGCCCCTGCGAAAGCTTTTTGCACCTAGTGTGATTTTGC
Organism: Rhipicephalus sanguineus; assembly: GCF_013339695.2. NCBI lineage: Eukaryota > Metazoa > Arthropoda > Arachnida > Ixodida > Ixodidae > Rhipicephalus > Rhipicephalus sanguineus. Next base: position 9,007,598 of record NC_051185.1, on the reverse strand, counting down.
ACGTTAGGTTAGGTTAGGTTAGGTTAGCAACGGAGGAGGGGCATTGCAAACTGTCTGCACTTCACCTGGTTTTGAACTGCCTACGTTTGACCAAGTGACGATATCATGTGATGACGTCACCATGTGACGTCATGTTATGTGACATCATAGAGATGTCGCAAATTATGGCACTCTGTGACGTCATTATGACGTCATATGAAGACATCAACGCATGATGCTAACTTTTTGCATCACTCGTGTTGACACCGACGCCGTGGGACGCCGACAGTCCATTTTCCGTTTGACGAGGCATCTAAGGCTTTCGCCTTAATAAACTAGTAATAAGCAAAGTTGCAGATTAAGGAACATGCTCACCTTAATTTCTGGCCGCTAGGATTACGTTTGTGGAACCCAAAGACAATGAATTGCCATTTGAGATAGTAAATAAATTTGTGTAATTGGTTTAATAGCGTATCCACAACCGGAGATTCGCTCTAGCATATCAATACCGCCATTTTAGGCTAAGAGTTACTTTTTCGTGTTTGAGAGAACGCTTTAGGTTGCCCCCTTTTACCTAAGTACATCGAAGTAAAACGACAACAGCAAAAAAAAAAAAAGCTGTTTCTTCGCAACTTTGGAATTAATATTCATGACATTTTTTCAACACTGAAGAAATATAAAAATGCACTAACCACAACGACTGAAAATGTTTGATATTTAAAATGTCAGTTAGAAGTTATTCGGCTCAGTAGAAAAAAAAAAAAGACTACCTAGGTATCACGTTTACAGTTCCTATTTCGCCACTTTTTAGGACAAACGAATCATTGAGTGACCGGTTGATTGAGTCACTCATTTACCCGAAGACACTGCGATTCAGTCATCAGGCTTCCAAGGGTCTCACGCAAGGAATTCGAATGAATATATCTAGTGGGTGGAACGAGCACTTCAAAACGGGACCCTTGTTTGCAGCGTACGTGATGGTGCACGAGTGGGCCCACTACCGTTACGGCGTTTTCGACGAGTACGGCAGCGTGGACGACAGCCGCTACCCGCTCACTTACTGCCATGCCGGCAAGGTGAGGAGTGGCGTACGCCCACATGCTCACAGAGCGATGAATCTTTCAGAGCATTACACAGTTACCCAGCACTGCCGGTAAACCAGCACAGATAGTAGGCAGTTTTAGAATAGCGTACGCAAAGCTTTGCGTTATATAGCGTTTGTCGCCACTGTGCATGCGTCATACGCTATGTTCTTCCGGGCCCCCGTTAAGTGACGGAAATAGCGGGCGACAGCAACGAACGCTATCTTTGCGTACGCTATTATGCTATGTTCTTCCGGGCCCCCGTTAAGTGACGGAAATAGCGGGCGACAGCAACGAACGCTATCTTTGCGTACGCTATTATGCTACTACTACTGGTAGTAGTAGTAGTAGATACTTTTTACTGGCATTCCGCGGCGCAGTTTCGAATCGTACACCGAGTAATTTGTGCTAGACACACACTTTTGTGAAAATATCAGTGGTTGGTGTGCTAGTCGCCTATAGTTGTGCAATCAAGACATGAACCGTAAATTTTGATAAGTTAGAATCTCAAGTCATTCATTCATTTATAGCGGACATAAAAATGACGACGTCTGCCACATACTGCGTGTGTGGCAAGAAAAATCATGTCATTTTTTGTCCCGTCCCATATCTTTATGATTCACAAATAGCAGTGAACATTTGTTTGATGATAAGCAGCTTGCTGAAATATATCACACTAAAATGAGACGATTACGAAACTGCCTACCCCTCTAGGCGAGGTAAACAAATTGGAACAAAACATGCTAAAACTGGTTTGACAGTCCGTGTTAGATGCATCATTACATCGATTTGACTTCTTTGTGCAACATATTTATGATTGCGCTTTCGACGTCACTTCGCAGGTGAAGCTGAACGCTTGCTCGAGCAGGATCAGCTTTACTGCACGTATGACCAACGAAGCAAATTGTACAATGGACGAGAAGTGCCGTTTCAACGAGGGATGCGTAGTCACAGTTTACCAGCCGGTCAAGAATCCCGTCGAGTCATCTATCATGTTCATGCCGTACTTAGCCAATGTAAGAGTAGCTCTCGATTGTTACCTACAGTCATAGGCACGTGCAGAGTTCTATATAGGGGGGGGGGGTGTCAAGGTTTTACGCGCTAGTAGTTGACAAACGTACATGAAGTCAGGAGGAGAAACGTAAGAATAGCCTGCAAGGTAACGGTTTTCATAAACAGGACCGAGTTTCATCAGTAAATAGTTGAGGAAGTCTATTATTTTAAATAGGTTTAAAGGGGTCATGAACCACTTTTCCAAGTAATGATCTAATGGCCTCAGTATCGGAGTGTACTGCCTCCCGAATCGATTGCCGCAAAAATTTCTCGAATCCGTCAAGAATCAGCGGAGTTACGGGGTTTAGCGCACGCTCCCAGCGCTTTCTCTCTTTTCTCGTGCCGACGAGCGCACTGGAAGCTAGACAGGGAGGGATGGCATGGGGGAAAGAAGTTACGCCAGCGCGCGTCATGAAACGCGATCGCTCTCCCGCTGTGATTCGCTTGCGCGAGTGCGGCTACCGTGTACTGAGGAGTGCGGCGCCGGCAAGTGGCGGCACCCCGCGGCAAGAAGCGCATCTGATCCGAACGCCGCTCTCGATTTACGTCGGCTATCGGCCAATAAGCATGCTATGTCTCTTGCGACGTACAGCGGACCGACGCCCCGCCCACCGACGAGAGTGAGAACCGGCCTCTGTTTGAAAAGAGGGTGCCTGGGGAAACGGCAACTTCGCGCTCCGCTTGTGGCCATTACGCGGCGCGCACGACTGTAATATTTGGCAGAGCAGTTCATAGCCGTGTCAGCTTTCCGCAGGATGTGTTTTTTCAATCAGCCCAAGGGGTGCTTCATGACCCCTTTAATGCAACACATAGGAAAGTGAGAAATATCTATACGAGTGCTTGTATATGTCTCTGAAAAATCCTTGAACAGAGGGTGTCCCTAACGCCACGCTTCGAAAAGTGCTCTTGTCTTCTTGAGGGCAGCAACAGCGACGCCCGTGTTCAAGAGCTCTTCATCTATTCAAACATCCATCTTTTCCTGAATGTATGCCTCATTTGTATTAGTCTCTGGTAGATAAAGGCCAATTTATTGCCGCTTAGCTGCTTTCGAACGTACGGTTCCTTTTGGGCATCGAGGTAAGACCAGTGTTGATAAAAATCTGCGTCACGTAAATAAGTACGTACACCATTTGACAGGTGAGCCAGTTCTGCGACGACAAGGACGGATCGAATGTCCACAACCCATTCGCCCCAAGCAAACAGAACGTTCTGTGCAAACAACAGTCCACTTGGAAAGTTATCAGTTCGAACGCTGACTTTCAAAAGTAAGTGAATCATCTCTATACAACATCGTTGATGCCGTGTACGAATATTATATACTACCTTGCAAAGGCTTGCCAGCGACACGAACTACATGGCAACGTTTTTCCCACATGGCATCTTTTAGGGTCACATTCTGCAAGAATCACTCTGCCTAAGTTCTGCTCCTCTTTGTCATGACGTTTGTTATGGTTAGTGAGTGTAGATAAGCAGACATGTAGAGACGCATTACAGCATTTTGTCTCTTACACGTTTGTCCTTGTCTGGTCCAACCCCAAGAGCATAGGCGTGCGCAGGGTTCCTCATCAAGGGGGGGGGGGGGGGGGGACGGAAGCTCATCGCAGCGCCCCACCCTTCCTTCTTAGTCAAAGTATGGGGCAGACTCCCCCCCCCCCCCCTCTCTCTCTTAGGTGACTGGGGGAGGCGGCCACCCCCCGTGCCCCTACAAACCTCTCTCCTCACCCCCACGCCCCTCCCCCCTCCCCCCGTGCGCACGCCTATGCCCAAGGGGTCTATGAAAATTTGCCAATGAGCTAATCACGCGCGCGATCAGATCGCAAAACCGCATCGAGCAAGAATGCGAGGATCAGAACGCCATAGCTTCGCGTGCAGGTGACTATGCGCGTGAATTTTGTATGTTCGCAGAGACCTACCGGCCTCTGCACTGTAGTATGAAAACGAAACGAAAATTAAACGTGAAAAGCATCGTTACAGAATCCAGATGGTGCGTGAGGTAAAGACCAGAGACCATGAAAGATTCACTTTCTTTTTTCTTTCTTCTTTTTTTACAAATGCAGTTGCGAAAATCTGCGCAACTACGTCGAAAACAGCGATGATGTATACGGTAGTTCTCACATGGCCGGTAGCTTTTAAGGGAATGGCTTGCCACTGCCGCAAATCTACCTACGATTTCGCAAGCGCCTTTACTACATCCAGCGTCATTTTTGTCTCTGCACCGCCACAGTGGTCTATAGTAGTTATGGCACTCGACTGCTGACCCGAAGGTCGCGGGATCGATTCCCTGCCGCGGAGGCTGCATTTTCGATGGAGGCGAAAATGTTTGAGGCCCGTGTACTTAGATTTAGGTGCACGTTAAAGAACCCCAGGTGGTCGAAATTTCCGGAGCCCTCCACTACGGCGTCTCTCATAATTATATCGTGGTTTTGGAACGTTAAACCCCAGGTATTATTATGATTATTTTTGTCTCTGTACCCCAGACTTCTGGAACGCTTCACATACGAGACACAACCTTAATGAAAACCAACAGATAATTTGATCAAGCTTGTGTCAAACAAAGACACGAGCCCTCGAAAATTCCCTTCCTTCATTCATACACATACGAGAGTATCGCTCCCTTCCCCCGTCCCTCCGAATAGTATTAAATAATGAGGAGCTGTGGTAGGCTGCCTTGCGCAGCTTCAAACCCCGCGTCTAGGAGGCCATCCTGGGTTGGGGCAGAGAAGGTTGCGGAGGACTACCGTGTGTTGCAGCCTCCCCGTATCTCTATCGCTTTGCCCATTTCCTTTCAAAATGAAAAATAACGTTCTTGCATTCTGTAGTGGCTGTACACGTACCGTCTGCGCGTTCGGCCAACCTATAGTGACCACTTCGCGGCTGCAATGCAGGCTACGTTGCTAACTGTTCTTAGGTTCACATTTCATACAATCAATGCAACACTCCCTTTTATGTTTGTTTACATATACTACAGCCGTAATTTAAGAATACAGCCGGAGACAAAGCGTTACCAAGCCCGCGCGTTATAGAGCGTCTATGCTTAGCACATATGGAAGACGTTGCTGATCTTCTGGACGCTTCCTTCGAGCCTCCGCCTCCTCCGCATTGGCTACACCGTTCAGTCCCATTTTGTTATCGCTGGAATTTGACAGGACCTGAGTACGGGGCTAGTTGAAAGATATTCGATGTTATACAATAGCCATCTTCATCACAGAGAACACGTGAGCTCATCAGAAATAGCCTCGCCGTCCACACGTTGCGTAGCGCTGCGGTGAGATGCGAAAACGAAAGAAGCTGGTGTCCCCGTGCAAAGCGTCTCTTTCATCTGATAGCTGCGAATGAGCACCATTGTTTTGGAACTTGATATAAATGCACTGCATCCAAATACACTGCCTCAGAAGCGATCGGAGGAAACAGCGTGCACTGAAGGTAACGTGAGTGTCTTGAATTCTGCTGTTCCTCGCCACTTGCATGCACTTCATCGGAAAGAAGGAAAAAGTACAACGAGTGATGTAGGCAAAAGAATAAGTGACGATGGTGATCGCGATGATGATTGTATCCTACATCGATGGCTGCTTGCAGTAATAAAGAGATGTGGGCGAGTTGAATTGATGCATATTGTAAACATTCAGCGCAAACAAGACTGAACACAAGAATAGAAGGAAACACAGTACGAGCGCTCGTACTGTGTCCTTCTATTCTTGTGTTTCGTTTCGTTCGCGCTGAATTTTTACAATATGCGATGACTCCTTGTTTCGCACCATCAATGCTACCGATTTGTAATTTATCCTAGGGCCGTATTCCGAGAAGATAACTTTCGTGGCAGATAAATTTTGGGTGTCGCTATGCGTGATGTATAATCTCGCGTGTTCAATGACTGAAACGAGTACTTGCTCACCTTTCTTCAACCTGCCAAACAGCGCTCAATGAAAGCGATATTATGGCGACATCTCCATCTCAGAGTACGGCCCCTCAACTAAGCGATCGCGCCGGACAACAGTCAATATTTGTAAGGTTTAGTTGGATTTGCTAACAGCGAAACTTTAGCGTCGTGTTTCGCTCGACGAGTTCAGGTATGGTGAATCTAGAGTGAAACAACTATAGCGAATCTGCAAAAAACAGAATGAGCGCACACATTGAGAAAGAGTACATCTACTGTGTGAATGTAACATTAAAGCTATAGGCTATAACTTTTTGTGTTGCTGTTGTGCTTACAAGACTTCCTAGGCCAGACCCATCCAAGTCTATACACGTGACCTTCGAAGAGGCCCAGCAGAAGGAAGACCTCGCGCCACGCGTCGTCCTGGTACTGGACGTTTCGGGCAGCATGGACGTGAGTGCCCCTTTCTGTGCAGCGTACGATATTTGGAGTGGCTATACTTACCCCACTTTTCTTGATACTCTTGCCCCCTCCTAGCATCATCATCATCATCATTGTCAGCCTGTTTTAGCCTACTGCAGGACGCAGTCCTCTCCCAATGCTCTGTAGTTTATCCTCTCCTGTGCGAGCTGATTCCATTTTATCCCTGCGAACTTCTTAATTTCCTCTCTCCATCCAACTCTCTGCCTTCCTCGACTGCATTTCGACAGCTTGGTAGCCACTGTTCTGCGCTTACTGTCCATCGCATTAAGTTGCCAGTCCAGGTCCATTTCTTTCACTTGATGTCAACTAGGATAACATTACTCGCTTGCAGTGCAAGATATACGTAACGAGTTTATTTTCGATTACGCAACTTGATATAACGAGTTGGCGCCACAGGTGTCACCGACTATAGGCTATAGGCTGTCTTGCCTATAGGTTAGATGCCATGACATTCGTCGGTTATGGAGAACTGTAGACCACATGCAGTCCAGTATCCGTCTGTATTGATATAATAGCTGTAAAGCAGAACCCCTGGCAAAACCAGTCACGTTACTTCTGAGTAAGGGGCATAACTTATAATAACATGCCGTAAAGCATTATTCAACGCACGTTTGCTCTCGCTATTGCGTGCACGTACACGTTTGTGTGCGCTTTGCAGACATTTGCATAAAAAACTACACACGTCTGTGCAATTGGTACAAATTTGCACATTTTGCAAACTGAAGTCGGGTTTTATAGTTGCTGAAGATACGCATTCGAACATTCGAACAAGTTGTTTCAATGTGTCATTTCAATGGCAGCTCGATTCTTTTTGCTTTAGTGCGCTGAGTATATTGTTATATTAATGACTAGGGTAATGACTAGCTGATGAAGTGAGTGAAGTAGGTGCCACCGCTATGACCTTTACTATAACAGATAGAAAACTGCATAATTTATGTCCAGGTCTTGCCCAATGACAGCACTCATCGCATCATTCATCGAACCTTTGACTGTTTGTGCTCTATGTGCGCAATACTGCATAAATAAGGAATATAGTTGGACTAGTTGGTGCTGACGTATAAATAGAAGCTCCAGGTAACATGATTATTCCGGCTGAACCATTTGCTTATACGCTGAGATTTCTCGCGCAGGTAGAATTTCGCGTTCAGGTCAGCTTATTGCCCCGCTTGCGCACTACTACTTGCTAGTTTCATTTAGAATAAATATTTTCGCGGGGTTGTGACGTCGACGAAGGCAGCAGTCGGCATGTCCGAGATGAAACTCTTTATTTGGCCGAACTTGTTGCCCGGAAACGGAAAGCCAAACAACAGCAATACACACTGTACACTGATAGCGACGAACAGAGCGTCGGCCGTTGATAAACAGATGATCGCTGGGACGCGCCGTCTTTCATACATCATGCATCGAAATTTCCAGCCTTATCACTGGTGGTCGCGCAATCTCTGGAATAATCTTGAATATTCGCGTCATGTGCGCAATCTTAACAAAATGATCTACTAAAATCGCGGAGCTTCTCGAACACTGCTGCACGGTCAGCGTCGAGCGTTGCTAACCGTCCTTGCGGGTCAAACCCGAATACATCAAAATAAAACAAGAAGCGGGCGTGGCAATATGTTCATCGTTCGGAGCTACGGTGTTCAACACATGTCAATTTAGCTGCAGTAAAACTGTGACGCAACCTGTCCATTCCTAGGGAAAGGGAGAACCTGAAAGGTCTCTCTAACGTGGCCAGGCGCAAGGCCCGAGCCCGCTCTCTCATCAATTTTACGCATCAAAGCTTTCAACTAGTTTCCTACGTCGATGCTGCCCAGTACGGGCGCACAGATTCATTTGTAGCTGCTGTAGCAGACCCTGATGGGAGAATTATTAATGCAGCTTCGGTAAGACACATCACGGTGTCTGCGGCTGAACAGGTTGCCATCGCGCTCGCCATGACCGACCCCTCGCGGCCTTACATCTATACCGACTCGAGATCAGCCATACTAGCCTTTCGATCTGGTTTACTTTCGAAAGAGGCGGCGGCCATAATCAGACACAGGCCACCTGATGCTTCGCATACTATCGCATGGTTCCCGGCGCACATGGGAAACAATGTACATCCCAGCAAACCCAACCCGAATGAGCTAGTTCATGACCAAGCGCGAGGTCTCACATTCCGCGATGGTCCCGATGCGCTAGACAGTACGGGTTGTGAACACGACTCCGACCCATTGCTTTCTTTTCACGAAATCGTTAAGCACTATCAGCTTGGGCGCAGGAAATTCCCCCTCCCACACCCCACGCTCACTAGACCCCAGTCTTCTACGCTCAGAATGTTACAGACGGGATCATTCCCATCGAGAGGTCGATTTAGCCACTTTGCTCCGGACATCGACCCACACTGCCCTGAGTGCAATGCAGAGTATTGCTCGCTAGCACACATGCTCTGGCAATGTTCTGCGTTACGAAATGCGCCTTTTAATAAAGAAGAGGACTGGGAGGAAGCCCTCAAAAGCGGCGATCCCCAGGAACAACTAAGGGCTGTCCAAAGGGCCCGCGAACGGGCGGAGGACCATAGTCTTCCGGTCCCAACGTGGGCGCGGCCCGCAACTACGAGTTTGTAGTTCCTTTGGACCTTAATAAAGTTTGTTGACTGACTGACTGACTGACCTGTCCAAGGTGCCAGAGCACCACGCCATTGCCGCAGCACTGACAGATGGTTCCCTCCTTCCGTTGCAACGAAGTTAGAATCATAAAAACAAAAAAGCACAAAAATGCACGATCACTGTTTATTTTTTCGGGCCAATACGAATACTCAAATATATGAACAAAAAAAGGGGAATATTAGGACACGTTTGTCTTTGTTAAAAGGGCCCCTCACCAGGCCACATAGCAAATTTTAGTTAGACGCTGGAAGTTCTTGTGTGCCGAATGAAGAGCAGTATGCCGCAAGAATTTTTCAAATCGGTTCATTACGAGCTGAGAAAAACAATACTTTGTAGCGGCGCGAAACCATCATGCGAGGAGGCGAGTTTCAAACCCTTGCCACTCGCCCCGTGTAGCCTTCGCAAGCCAAATCCCTTCCCTGCCCTCTTCACTTGACACATACGCATGAACACGTCATGCGCATCCATGGTCACGTGTGCATGACGTGCCCGAGCCAGCCCGAGCACGGGAGCGGCGTTGCACGGCCGCTTTGTTTTTATGTAGCGGCCGTGGGCGTTTTGTCGGCGTTCTCTGTGGTGTACTGCCTGTTTCTGCGGGACGAGCATGAAAGTTGAGACATTCGTACGGGCACGAGAGTGGCGGTATCATGAGCCAGTGCCGCATAAACGTTTACTTGGACGCGGTAGAATAAATGAGCATAATGAGTGCTCGAACGCGCCAGAACATTACTTTCGTTTCCAGGGTTGGCATCTGCTCGATGCGCTAACCGCGAGGACACGAACGCATGGGAAAGGGATGCCCATTAGCCCCGCATCTCGCTGCAATTCACGAAAAAAAAAAAAGAAAAAAGACGCACAAATTCCTTTTGTGTGTCTCATTATTTCTCTCAAGTTTTATTAATCTGTTCAAGCAACAAATTACAGAAACTACACATGTCGTGTCAAATAATTATCGCAGTGTTACGTGCTACTGTTGGCGACGTCAGAGCACAGTCGTCTACGTAGAGGAGCGACGTCACAGCACTACCATCTACGTAGGGCCATTTTCTCATGTACGTCATCCCCTCATTCTCTAAAGCGCGCGCCCGCGAGAGGAAGGGCAAGCAGCGTTCACCTTGAAATTTGACCCATTTCCGCGGCGCGTAGCGTTGCAAATTTTGGCAGACGTGATCGTGAACGCGCAGTGTATGCATTGCGCTCGTTAACTCAAAATTGTCAAACCTGGTGAGGGGCCCTTTAAACACATTGTTAATGAGTTAGCAGACAATCAAGCCAAGGAAAGCATAGGGGATGTTATTTACAGTAATTACGATATATGTGTGAACAAATAATTAAAGGGAACGAAAAGGCGACTTGCCGCCGGCAGGGACCGAACCTGCGACCTTCGAATAGCGTGTCCAATGCTTGAAGGTTGCAGATTAGGTCCCTGCCGGCGGCAACCGTGTGTGTGTGTGTGCGTGTGTGCGTGTGTGTGTGCGTGTGTGCGTGTGTGTGTGCGTGTTTAAAGTGTGCGTGCGTGTAGCTTGAAAAAAATATCGCCTCCGTGTTCTCAACTCGCAAGCTTACCGCCTTGTTTTTTTACAGGACTACAAGCGCCTACACTTTCTTAAGGAAGCCGCGACACGCTACATTGGAGACATCAAAGACGGTTCGCGTCGACTGGCCATCGTCACGTTCAGTTTCAACTCCCACGTGAAGCACACCCTGATGCCGGTGAATGTTAACTCAAGAAATGGGTTCCTGAATATCATACGCAGACTGAACGCAAATGGGGGCACCTGTATCGGGTGCGGCCTTGAAAGCGCTCTAGAGGTAAGTCGACATTTCGTTGCACACAGAGATTGACTTATCTATACGCACAGAGCAGGGGAAGAAATGACGGTGAAGCAAGCTGAACGCCGATGTCTATACACTGCATCAGTATTCAGTAGTATTCTCGAACTGTATTCATCAGAGCGCCCTTCGCGCTCTGAAATGCAGCCGCAGCTATTTCACCCATTTAATTAGAATTTGGGGATCCATGGCTGACAGCACAGGTCTCTTCTGTCTGATTTATGAAACAAACTGGACCAGCACACATGAGACGTTTCATCTCTTTTACGCCACAGGAGAAGCTTTTTGAATCAAAGGCAAGTAGGAAGAAAGAGAAAAAAATTGGGCAGATCCCACGTGTTGTGGAAATCGGTTTCATGCGAAGCAGAAAGCGAGTACTTCTATGATAACCACTAGACCTCCGTGGCGGGTGACACGAGATTGTCCGAGACAACGCTGGAGAACACAGAGCAGTTTATTTTCATGGTATTCATGTTAAAGGGACTGGCATCAACTCTTGTGATTCGTCCTGGCCAGTACCTTTAAGTAATCGTCCTTATTTTCAGCTGCTGACAACCGTCAGTGAAACGCCGGAGGGCGCCGTCATTGTACTCATGAGCGACGGAGAGGAGAACCAGGACCCAACCATTGCCGACGTGCTGCCCAAGGTTATAGCCTCGAAAGTCGTAGTCAGCACCCTGGCTTTGGGAGCCACGGCTGACCACAGACTCGAAGAGCTGGCCACTTCGACGCGTGGAAAGGCCTTCGCCTTTCGCGACCTGAAGGGAAACCTTGTGGAAGAACTCGAGGCCGCCTTCGTGTCGTCTACTACGAGCCAGCACGACCCCGTGTCTCGAGCTCACACGGTACAGTTTATTCGTTTATTCAACTACCATGACGACATAATGACGTCACTATGACGTCACAACTTCTGGCGATGTTGATGGCGTCATGTTACGTTGAGGTCATGTGACTTTTGGTACACACACACACACACACACACACACACACACACACACACACACACACACACACACACACACACACACACACACACACACACACACACACACACACACACACACACATTTGAATATCACGTGCTTTTTGACCGAGTTTCATTACTTCATTTTTTTTTTCATCATTCGTCTTGACGGGGACGCCGGTCTCGCGATGCATCGTCAGGTCTGGCCAAATATCGATGACACCGACAGTCAATTTTCGCATTTGATGAGGGATGATGAAGAGCGGAGTGGGTACAACATCAGCGATCGTAGAATAAATGCATAGTTACAAAAGAGAATTGGCAAATTTGATAATTAAATCATTGGATTGAGACTGCACGAAGAAAGTTTTTGTGTTATAACAGTGGACAGACGATATAAGAAATTACTCAGCTATCGTCAGCCAAAGCCAATCGACATTAACGGCAGGTGTCACAATGTTCCAAACTATGGTCGATTACAACCTAAGAACACCCCCAGAACTGCCGCGCCTGTCATTCATCTGGGCAAGAGTCGTGCTAGATGGTTTTCATCCACACCTTAGGTGCTTTTTGGCTGCTAATGTAAATACTAGGCATACTTAGAATTCAAGTTGGTCGTCCATACCTAAAATATTACGTTTGGCTGAGCAGTGGTGTCAGAATCCTTGCTGAAATTTGGCAGGAAGGTCAAGTTTTCAAGTGAAAACCAGCGACACTAGCATGTGTTTGTATGGGAAAATCACCTACCTGAAATACGCGAAAGGTGCTTGACATCATGGACAGCGACGGCTATGGGCGGAAGGAAGAAAAACAAGAGATACAGGAAAGGCAGGGATGGTAACCAGTTTAACGTAACCGGTATGCCACCCAGCCCAGGGGAAAGGGATGTGTGAGATTGAAGGAAGAGTAAAGGAAGAGAGGGGGAGCACACACACAACGTCACAGTCCTGCAGTGTTGCGCGGTGTACGGCATTGTTACGAGTCTACAGCCGCTCGTGCAAGCCTGTTGTCCTCAGAAATTTTAACAATGCCTTCGTTGATTAAATTCTCGATGACATTCGAGGATAGTTGCTAGCACATCGGTCTGTAGATAAGGCGAGCAAGAGATCATTTTTGCACAGCGTAGCGAGGACAGTCGCAGAAGATATGCTGCAATTTCTCATCGATACCATAGATGTCGCGAAAAAGCGTTGTTGGCCATCCCTAGACGAAAATGACTCTGTGAAAGCCCCTCTTGGCCATAACCGGCATGGTACCAACTGGCCTCTCTTCGGCGGAGGTCAGTTGGTATTGGAAACCCTTGCCACGCGTTCAGATGGTGTCGCCGATAGTTTTGGTTACTTGCTGTATTCAGTATGAAGTGCATAATGTACTGTGCGATCATTCGAAGCTAGGCAGCAGCATTGGACCTTGTAAGAGGTAGAGCCTCTTTCTTGTCGTCTTCAAAAGCTGACCGAGCAGCATTATCGGAATGTTCCTTGTCTATCACGCCGCAATGACTTGGCAACCACTGAAATGTCACGTGGTGTCCTTTCTGAAACGACGTATGAATGAGGTGTCTGATTAATGAGGAGCTTACATTTACTATTAGGTTGTAACCGACTTCCTTTACACCACTTCCTTTACCTTATTTTGACTCCTCAATTTCCTTGCCCTAATGTAGCGCAGCAAATAGTACGTGAGTGTGGTCGACCTTCCTACGTTTCCTTTCTCTCTTTCCTCTTCCTCCTCCTTTCGTAGCTCGTTCGCGTCATCCCACACTCTTAGAAAAAAAAAAAGAGTCTCTTGACTCTTTTAGGAGAGTTCTGACGTGCCACGTGTATGACTATCTTTAAAGAGGCACCTCAACTCTATTTGGGGGGGTATATACTCTCTTCTGAGAGTCGTGTGACCCTCAAAAAAGTTAACGTGCCTCTTTAAAGAGATTCATATACGTGGCAAGTCAGGACTTCTGGAAGGGAGTCCCATATACTCTTTCTTTTTTCTTAGAGTGCAAGTGATACACGAGAGTCAGTGTGTTGACAATCCCCTCTTTTGTGATCTTGTTCCATTATTTGGAGCAGCTGTTGGAGTCCGAGGAAGAGTTCACCAGGGTGTTCGAGAAGAAGTTCCACGTGGACGCCGACGTAGGCAACGCGACGATGGTTCGCGTGACGCGGAACCTCCCGCAAACGGGTACCATTGAAGCCCGTCTCACGGATCCCAGCGGTCAGCCGTGCCAGAAGTGCCAAAAAACGGTGAACGGAAATGAGGTCGTCATCTCCATACCGAGTCCCGCAAAGGTGGGCCATTTTTCTTACCAAAAATGCCGAACAATTATGCACCCAGGATATATATGCTCATGACTGCATAAAACCTAACGCAGAAAAGGCGAAAACCATAAGTTTAACAAGAAAAATTATGCGCATGCAGATCAACTGACTTAACGTGGCGAAGGCTGATTATAGAGCAGAGCTGATGGCCTCAGTGCGGCTTTCCTCCGCCTTCGCCAATGCTCAGCACGTCCTTCCTCCTCTCTCACCAGCACCACCTGTGCTCGATCGCGCGCTATCATTGGTCGACTCCTTTCACCAGCACAGCCAATTCTCCTCTCCACACCGTTTGCTCCGCTCCCGCCACAACTTCGCCTTTGCTCTCCTCCTGTCTACTGTTTTTTAACACGAAATTGTTTTATGCCGGGGTCCACCACGGCTCCACTGACGCATTTCCGTCACGGATATGACGTTGTAAAATATAAAGACCAACATATGGCAAAGAAAAAAACTAGGAAGAAAAAGTTTCGTCACCTGGAATCGAACTCACGACCTCTCGATCCCCAGCGAGCGGCGCGAAACGACTCCGCCACAAGCTGCACGTTCTTCGTCATACTAACGGCGTGCTATTCATATACACTATTTGCCAGTGGCGGTACTCAGAGATCAGGGTGCATCAGCGTGTTTTCGTTATCACTAGCGAGATGGCGCGAAGGGCTCGAAGAGCGCGCTTTAAATGTCGTCGCCCCCCCGAGTTGTGATGAGCGTGTGTTTCTCTATGGCGTGGTCGCTCCTGCGCGCGCGTTTATCTTGTACGTCTCGCGCTATCACCGCAAGTTTGCGTTCAAGTTACAGAGAGCATGAAGGTCATTTCGCTAACTGCAGCGGCCGCTTTTGCGAAAGGAGCGCGCTGCTCAAAAACAAATAAGTTACAACTATGACAGTTCGCACTCATCATGTGCATACTTGTGCGTTCCTTTCATGCGTCCTCCTTTGTATTTTACCAGCGCGCTTTAACTGTCGAGCTGTGACAGTTGTTAGTTCACGCTCATCCTGTGTATGTTCGTTCCGTGCGTCCTTTCTGCTTGAGCAACGCGTTGGAAGTTGCGAGCTGCCTGCCGTTCTTCGCGTGACATTACAACTTGTTGCTATAGCATTCATTCCTTCGTCCTCGGGGCGAAACAATGCACAAAGAACGCTCAACTACGTCTGTGAAGACACGTTTTACTTTCGTGTTATACCGATTCCTATGACAGAGGGATCAACCATGTTTTTTTGCGTCAGTGACACATCAATGACACTGCATGTGTCAGTGACACATCAATTGTGCTATATGGATCTGAGCTATCCCTTTTTAATAGACAGCTTTCGTGATGACATGTCTGACGTAACTCGCTCACGCATCTGCGCATGCTCGGAAGTTTTCTTGGTTTGCGGCCTTTGCTGTCAATAAACAGTTGGTAGTTTGGCGCTCATCTGTCTCTTTCTCTGTCCTATCTTCATGTTTCAAACATTGTGCCAGAAACAACATCTTTAGCAAACTGTCCACACAGTTTCACCCTCTCCAAGTCTTTACCCTTTCTCCGCCAGGCTCAACTCGCTACACCAGGCTTCCCTCTGACCCATTTAGTCTTAACCATGCTCTCCCTCCCGTCAGGTTTCGCTCTCGCAGCTGGGCTAGAAATTGCAGATGACGATCCCCAGGCAATTACCGCGGCGTTAAACAGCTCCGCTGTTAAAAACATGAAATATTGACGTGAATTATTAACAGATAAACTTAATAAAAATAATTTTGGGGGTTTACGTGGCAAATGCACGATATGATTGTGAGGCACGCCACAGTAATAGGCAACGGAAATTCCGACCACCTGGGGCTTTTTAGTGTGCACCTAAACCTAAGTACACGGGCGTCCAGCATTTCGCATGCATCGAAGTGCGACCGACGCTGCCGGTATCGAAACCGCGTCCGTCGGGTGAGCGGCCGAGTACCGTATTTACTGCACCACCGTCGCGGCTTACAGGAAAATTTGCTGGCCTCGTTTAGCAAGACCAATATGATGGACGCTGCTCATTATAAAGTTTAAAAAATTTAGTGCACTATTTTCCTAAAAGCAGTCGTGGGCCGCAGTTGCTGTGGTCGCAGTAGTGGACTGGGCCAATCTATCATGCCGTAAGCACGCCTTCATTTTCCTGGGTATAGAAACTGCAAAGTCGTTCGCCGGAACAAGTATTGCGTCTTAATTTTTCAAGGGCACTGTGACGCGTGCGGGTGCTCATGTTCATGGCATATATGGGTTCGAACCTTCCTCGAACCCAATAAGAATTCCAAATCGAAAATTAAAGTTGTAATGTTAGCAAAGAAATTTTGTAGCGCGAACAAGACAAGGACGAAAAAAGACGAAACAGGACGAGCGCTGTGTGTATGTGTTTCATGTGTCTTTTCTCGTTTTATTATTTATTTATTTATTTATAATACCCTCAGGGCCAAATGGCATTGAAGAGGGGAGTGGATACAATACATGAAAAATACAAAATAAAACAGTGCAATGAATACAGGTAACAGAACATTTCTCCAGGTTATACAAATAATAGTAGTTATTTCAAAGAAAAAAAAATAAAAATAAACAAACAGGAGCAGTGAGTACAGGTAACAGATTTTCCTTGTCATACAATATTATGTAATGTTTCGTGAAAAAGTTTGCAGTCGGTGATGGTTGCGACGTTTGAGGGAAGATGGTTCCAATCCTGAGATGTACGGGGAATAAACGACTGAAAGAAAGACTTAGTGTGGCATGACGCGATTCCTACCTTATTACGATGATCAACGCGGTTTGAAATGTACACAGGCCGGAGTATGAGGTCATTATTAAGTGTTGGATGGTGGAAAATTTTATGAAATAGCGAAAGACGGGCGACTTTGCGTCGGTGAGCCAATGGAATAAGTGATAAGTTATTTTTCATTGAGGTTATACTGGCAGTGCGGTTGTAGTTAGAGAGGATGAATCTAGCAGAGTTATTTTGTACTAGTTCAAGAGAGGTGATAAGGTTAGCATGACTGGGATCCCATATGGCAGATGCATACTCAAGTTTGGAGCGTATGAGAGACTTATAAAGCATTAGTTTTTACCAGTACAATATTTGTCTTGCTCGCGCTGCAGAATTTCTTTGCTGTGAACCAACTAGCCGATTCCAAGGTTCCTTTGAAATGTTTGCAGTTCAGGAAATATTTTATTATTAACCGTGCAGCATCGCATAGCAGATAACCATGATCTCTAAAGGTTGTCTCCCGCAAACGTTTTTGCGAAGGTCGGTACCTGGACTCTCCACGTGGAAAGCTCGAGCTCCAGCAACGTGGAAGTCAGCATCAGCGTCAAGTCACAGGCCAGCAAGGCCAACGACGAGCCCATCCGAGTCTCGTGCGAAATGGCCGGCTTGCTGGTGGACAAGCCAGACGGAGCCGTCATCTATGCCAAGGTGACCAAGGGAACGAAGGTAGTCTTGGACGCCGTTGTCTTCGCCACGGTCTACCGTCCCAAGAGGTCGAACGAGCCGCACACGGTCACAATACCTTTGTACGACAATGGGCGAGGTAAGACAGAGACAGCCCCGCCACGGTAGTTTAGTGGTTATGGCGCTCGACCTGCTGACCCGAAGGTCGCGGGATCGAATCACGGCCGCGGCGGCTGCATTTTCGATGGAGACGAAAATGTTCGACACCCGTGTACTTAGATTTAGGTGCAGGTTAAAGAACTACAGGTGGTCGAAATTTCCAGAGCCCGCCACTACGGCTTTTCTCATTATCATATCGTGGGACGTTAACCCCAGATATTATTATTAAGAAACAGAGACAAACAGTATAAACATCACACGGTCCTTTCTGCATTCACGTAAGACGACTCGAAGGCGAAAGCCATATTGATCATCATCTTTTTCAGTCGATTGAATACACCACCCTCAAGAAAGCTCTTGCCCCTAACGTGGTTTTGCAGTGCCTCCGAGATTGGCCCACTTTTCACCAGGCGGTGATATCATATGAATAGGTCACAATGTGACGTGACTTTATGTGACGTTATGATGACGTCACATTTCGGCGGTCTGGCGTCCTGATGACGCCCTAATAATTCCTGGGGTTTTACGTGCCAAAACCACGATATGATTATGAGGCACGCCGTAGTGAGGGAGCCCGGAATAATCTTCACCACCTGGGGTTCTTTAATGCGCACCAAAATCTAGGCACACGGGTGTAATTTGCATTTTGCAACCATAGAAATGCGGCCGCCATGGCCGGAAATCGAACCCGCACTTTCGAGCTTAGCAGAGCGACACCCTACGTACTAAGCTATCATGGCGGGTACTAAGTTATCATGGTGGGTATCACCGCATCGTTTCTTTTTTTTTTTTTGCGTCACTTGTGTTGACGGCGACGCCGACACTCACTTTTCGCTTTTGAAGAGGCATCTAAGGCTTTCACCTTAATAAACGCGAGAGGTCAATAAAAATGGACGATCTTGTTCGCTACCAGAAGAGTGCTTTGGAAGTCGGTACTGGGCCATCTGTGAGAGGGAAGAGATACCACTCGCCCCTATACATACGCACTATGAGCATGTTGCTGAAAGTGAAGCCAATTCAGTCAGATCACGATGGTGCAAAAAATTTATAACTTCGGTGAATTCGTCAAAGTGGACCAGTCTTATCCACTCATTAGTATCCCTTTATAGCAGCGTTCTTAAACAAGCGGCCCGCCCCGCACATGTCTGTCTTCGTCCCATATTTTCTCAATAAGTATATTCATGACCTACACAGGCATCACTGGCTTCAAGAATTTGTTTTCGTGAGACACCCCCACGGTCACAATGTGTTAAAACATAACCGTGAACCTAAACCTTGTATTTCAGATTCCGCGTGAAGATATTAGTCATTCCGGAGATCAATGTCGATATGTTCGATATGTCATTGAAATCCTAGCGACAAATCTATTCAGAAACCGTCCATATATTTGAGATATGGGAAAAGTATTCATTCAAATGGCAATGCTGGCCGAGATTTTGCACAAACTAACCCCCCTCCCCCCCTCCATGTTCCTACCTTCTTCACTGTCCTGGCTCTTGCGGGAGTAAATGTTCGTGATTGTGGCCCGCTAGCTGAGGCGAGCTTGAGACCCCTGTTCTATAGCGTGAGACAAAGACGCAGCAGGACAAAGGCATTATTTTGTTACATTGTTGTGAGAGCCGATAGCCAACATTAGCCGACAATAAGCCAACAGAAGCCGTCGTTTTTTTTTTTTTTACTATTAGAGTAGGTATGGTAGGCTTCACGCAAGAATTGATTAATGTTCTATTGTAGATTTTGTGCTAACTGTAGTCTTAGATGATATTCTGTACGTCCTACTTGTCAGCACAGGATATTTTCTGCCCACTTTTAGACCAGGAAAGTTTTTACAGCAGAGCTATTATGCTTGAGGTTGGCCGTGTGTCGTAGATGGAAAATTATCCTCCTCATGAACCGGCAAGCGCTCTCTTCTTCGTTGTCATCTTCCGTTACGCTCCCACAACATGCGCGCCCATTTCTCCGGCGTGAGATGAAATAAATCTGATGGGCGAGAGAAGGAGTACCGAGAGGGAGAAAGAAAAGAAAGAAAGAAAGAAAGAAAGAAAGAAAGAAAGAAAGAAAGAAAGAAAGAAAGAAAGAAAGAAAGAAAGAAAGAAAGAATATCTGGGGTTTAACGTCCCAAAACAAAGACATCATTATGAGAGACGCCGTAGTGAAGGGCTCCAGAAATTTCGACCACCTGGGGTTCTTTAACGTGCACCTAAATCTAAGTACACGGGCCTCAAACATTTTCGCCTTCATCGAAAATGCAGCCGCCGCGGCCGGGATTCGATCCCGCGACCTTCGGGTCAGCAGTCGAGCGCCATAACCACTAGACCACCGTGACGGGGCGAAAGAAAGAAAGAAAGAAAGAAAGAAAGAAAGAAAGAAAGAAAGAAAGAAAGAAAGAAAGAAAGAAAGAAAGAAAGAAAGAAAGAAAGAAAGAAAGAAAGAAAGAAAGAAATTCTTGGAGAAAAATAAATGCCCCCACCTCCCCGAAGGGAATAGTGAGGAAATGCGAATGCATTTCTTGCGCCGAGAGAGGGTACCGTTGCCGTCAGACATTCGCCTTCACCGACTTCTGCCATCGCCTTGAGAGGCGCCCAGCCAGCGAACGGTCGAGAGTGAGGCGCGAGCGGACGGGAGAGTGGGGAGCAGGGAGGAGAGAGAGCGAACGGCGAGAGAAGGAGCGGCGAAGCACTGCACCTACCCTCTCCTACACTCTCTCGCACCACATGCTCCGGTTGCTAGGGGCGAGGTAAGCGCGCGCGCCCGCAGCTGTTGCTATGGGAGAGGGCGCCGCGGACAACGCCGGATGCCTGACATAGCACGACTAAGAGATGCATTCGCATTTAAAATATATCTTGGCGAGAGCACAGCCTTGTATAGTACAGTACAGCAAGGGGTGGGAAAGAGATGTGAGAGGTTAAAAGCCTAGCCAAGCCAGGACTAGCCAACAGCTGTCCACCAGCTCTGCTGTGACCCAGCCTTGCGCGACTTAGAGCAAGCCGCGCTAATTTTTCTAAATGCTTACTTGGCCATTGCTTCTGAAAACCTAGTTTTCTTCCCATAGAATGCCAAATATTAAAGCTGTGTAGGCTGGGGAACGTTTTGACGACGCACTGGTCGTGTGACCTTCGACCGCTACTCAGGGCTAACTGTCGCACTGCACTCAATGTCACTGCGCGTTCTTGCACGCATCCAGATCCCGACACTCAAGCCAACGACGGAACGTACAGTGGATACTTCGTTCAGTTCACGGGCAAAGGTCGCTACGCTGTGACAGCGCACGTTTCGCGCCAGAAAACGACGCGGCTGGCTGACCCACGAAGTGGCTCTGGTAGCTTCTTCAGCACAACATTGTTTTCTGCGAGCAGCACAAGTGAGTCTACCTTCTCTCGTGCTGAGAATGGGCCAATTACTGACATTCTTCGACTCTCTTTTTGTGTGCTCTAACTTGCCACGTATATGATTCTCCTTAAAGCGACACGTAAACTATATTAGGATATATCGCATTCTCGTCGGAGAGCGGTACGTGGGACTCAAAAGAGAGCCGTGTACGCTCAGGCGTGCGCAGGGGGCGAAGGTTCGTCGCAGCACCCTTCCCCTTACTAAGTCAATGTACGAGGCAGATTTCGCCCCCCCCCCCCTAGGTGACTAGGGGGGTCAATGTATGGGGCAGATTTTGCGCGCCCTATCATGAGTGACTAAGGGGGGCGGCCGCCCCCCATGGTCAGCCATGAGGGGGGGGGGGCGCATAGGCGTGTGCAGAGGGGGGGGAGGAGTTCCTGCCCCCTTGTGCGCACCCCTATTCGTATACGTGGCATGTCAGGAATCACCGAAAAGAGTGACACATTCTTTTTTTTTCTTAGGGTGTATTTTACCACTAAGCACACATTTTATTTTAATATTGTTCGCGAAAAAATATTCCAAAAGCCAGGGGAATTCATCTTAAAACTTTCAATCACAATGTCATTTTGTACTGACGATGCCACCCATATAGGTGGCGAAACGTCTATCTCTTGTTATGTTTTCATGTTGCGTAAAGCCGGTGATTGAAAGTTTTAAGATAATATTGCTTGCATAAATCGAAGTTTGGTCAGCCGGCGACTTCAAGCAACAGCTGACAATACTTGCGTTCCCCTTGCTTTGTTTGCGACCTGTTTGTTTCCAGCATGTCAATAATGAGTTTTCTTTAGTATTGTACGCAAAGGAAATTACACGAGCGTAGACTCCTGGCAGTGCCTCCTGAAAGGAGCTGGGAACCTCGTCAAATGTTAGCTTTATTTCTTCTTTCGCATAGCAGTGCTTACGCATAGGGTTATTATTACAAGTGAAATGCACAGGGTGGACGTTGTTCATTAGGATAATGTCCGAATACGACAGAATTGGTATAGAATAGGCGCATTCAACTTCGACATCTAACGTCAAATAAAGTAAAGACACGCGTTAACATGCCCAAACCAAACGTGCGTTATTTCAAAAGGTTCGATGTGAGTGGCTTGCGTTATGTAGTGGCCCCGAATAAGTTTGCGATGATGAACATAACGATCAGCCTAGCCCTAAGATGCGACATTGGTTTCAGAAAACGTCTTATAGTGTTCCAAAGAGCCTCGTCTTCCGGTTCGTCTGTCATGATTCTCCCGAATTTCTCAATTTATAATGCACCAATGGGGTTGTTTCGTGTTAGCATGATGAACTTCGGAGATTAACAGTATTTCTTAATAACAATAATCTGGACTTGTACGAGTCAAAAGGCCCCATAGTCTCTGACTATGGGACCTCCTTCTGTATATAAAAGTTTTGTAATTATTTTAATGATTAAATAAAACCATTTCTGACTGACTCTGAAAACCACGATATCATTATGAGGCACGCCGTAGTGTTTTCAGGTTGGTCTGCCCTGATCCCGAATTGCTTGATCTTTAAAAGCACCAGTAGGGCTGTTTTGTGTTAGTGTTATAGTAATGAACTTTGAAAGTTAACTATTTCTTCTTGTTCCCCGTCCATAGCAGCGCCGTCCACGACGACAGAGGCAGGGACGGAAACTGGCGCGATTGAACCGGCGTCCGAGTACCCTATCACCGACTTCAAAATGGTAAATTCGACGGGCCAAGCCACCAACACAACAGGCGATGAGGCGGTGGAGCCATTCGAGAGGGTGGCATCCGGAGGGTCCTTCCAAGTGACGGAGGACATTGTGCAGAAACAGGTGCCTCCAGGAGACATCCGGGACCTCGCCATCACTGGAATACACCCGGGAGCGAACGGCTCCATGGTCGTGGAACTCACGTGGACTTGGCCCGGAGCTCAATTGACGTACGGGAACGGTAAGCATTAGCTTCTCAGAACCTTTCAAGGAGCACTAAATAAAAAAGATTCAGGAGCCCCTCCTCTATCGAGAAAATGGGGGCAAGCGAAGCTTGGCGTGTGCGTGCCTGACTTTTTCTTACTTCTTTCTTCTTTCTTCTTTCTTTCTTTCTTTCTTTCTTTCTTCTTTCTTCTTTCTTTCTTTCTTTCTTTCTTCTTTCTTTCTTTCTTTCTTTCTTTCTTTCTTTCTTTCTTTCTTTCTTCTTTCTTTCTTTCTTTCTTTCTTTCTTTCTTTCTTTCTTTCTTTCTTTCTTTCTTTAAGTTCCAGCGCAGGCGTTGGAACGTGAGGTCTGGCGTTCGTACACAGGCAACAATGAAATGTGGAAACGTGAAATGACCTCGTTAAAAGATCCGAGTGCCATATCAGAAGCGGCAGGATGCTGACAAGCTCACGCTCGAGGGAGCGAGCATCAGTTACTGCAAAACGGCCCATAGAAATACGCATTTGACCGGCGCGCCTTCGAGGGCAGTATTTTTTCGCGCAGGATGACGCGGTCACCGAAATATGTAACTCGTAACAAGCTTCGCTTGAAAAACGATTTTTCTCGTATTAGTAAATTACGCTGTCAAAATACCGAAAGCATTACTCTTAGCGCGAGAAGATTCTTGATAAGCGAGAAGGCGCGCAGAAATAAAATACGGGTGGCGACGCCGCCTCGAACGTTCCGCACTAGCTCGCCGTGACATCATAGATATTGACGCCGTTTCAAAGGGGCTACGTAATCGCTTGTCGCTAAAAATTATATTGTGTTATAAGGGACACGAAGTCCTAAGATAGCAACTCGAGAAGCGTACGTTGGGGGGCTAGTTGGTGAAACATAATTGACAAAATTTATAACTGCGCTAAGGACGAGACACCAGAAACGAAGCGGACAGGACGATCGCAGACTAACAACTGGTTTATTGAAACATACACCACCCTTATGAAACAAACTAAGCGCGTGCGCAATGACAGTCATGACCACGTGACAGGTTTCACCACTCCCAGGACTCATATCTACTACAAAGGAAATCACACTCTTTTCTGGAAAGCTTCTGGCTCGCCCTATCACCTTGATGCTACTGAAGATGGGCTTGCATCCCTGCGCGCATGCGCCACAATGAACTGGTAGGTGCTTCCCACTCCCGTCTCCTAATGAATTAGCATGCTCCATCAAACGCTTGTTAATACACCTTCCGGTCTGCCCCACATAAACCATTCCACAGGTCAGGGGGAATTCGTAGACCACTTCAGATGTGCAGGGTACATACGCACGTCTGTGCTTAACATCACATCCTCCATGGTTAACTTTGCTCGCGTTGGACATAGCACACAAACGCAATAACTTGCAAGGCGCTGAAAAAACCATATCGACCCCGTATATTCCCGCCACCTTTTCAATGCCGTGCGACACCTTGTGTATGTACGGTATCACTTCACACTTCCGCCTTTCACTCTTCTCCGATTCTTTTCCTTCGTTTACTTCTGCATTTCCGTCAGCGGCCGTGGTACGGTGGCAAATGACCCTTAAAAGTGATTCTGCTACAGCCTGAAGCAGCGTCTGCGGGAAACCTGCAATTCGGAGACGACTCACTTGTTAAGAGAAACTATCCTTGACATTGTGGTGACATGACTTGGTTAAAGATGACCTTAAGCATGACACCACCATGCCCTTCTTCACAAGCTTTGAGTGCGAGGAATCGAAAGGCAATAGGGCCTTCGTCGTGCGTGGCGATACGACCAGCACAAGTGTTCGCTGTCTTTGAAAAACAACTTTAAATCTAAGAACTGCAGAGATGCATTGTCAGGCAATTCAAAAGTAAAATTCAACTTAGTTGCTGTGGATTTAAAAGACTGAAGAATGCGCTTCTCTATCCCTTCAAGGTCATCGATGGAGTCAGTTTTTACAAGTATATTAAAAAGTCACCTACGTATCTACAGACACAAGCAATGTAATCGTCGGTAAGCACACGGGACAACGAACAATCTATACCAGCTAAATATACCTCAGCGAGCACTGGCACCACGCAAGACCCTATGCATATGCCTCGTTTTTGTACGTAAAAGCTCTCCTGGAAACTCACAATCGTAGAGGTAAGGTAGGTCTCCAGTTCCAGGAATCCCCCTAGCGAGACACCACTCGAGTTCTGGAACGCCACCGCACCAGAACGTTCAATACAATTGCGAACTGCCTTGAAAAGGTCCTCGTGGGGAATCGAGTAGA
Source organism: Rhipicephalus sanguineus (assembly GCF_013339695.2). Taxonomy (NCBI): domain Eukaryota; kingdom Metazoa; phylum Arthropoda; class Arachnida; order Ixodida; family Ixodidae; genus Rhipicephalus; species Rhipicephalus sanguineus. The sequence continues at coordinate 8,982,271 of NC_051185.1, read as the reverse complement.
AAAGCTCCTCAATGTCAATCGAAAAGCCGGAGTTCGCTCCTGGTAAACTATCTTGGAGCAGCCCCACTAGTCGGTCTGAACTCGCGATCTTGCACGGGTCCTCAGGGGCCAGCCCCGTAAGCTGCCTCTGCAGGTATCGGCTGACAGTAGCCTGCCATGTTCCACGCTCCGTAGCAATGGCTCGGAAGGGACAATCCAACTTATGGCTTTTTACACTGAAGAACACGGTGAGCGCATGAACCTTGTTGTTCTTCACCTCCCTCCTTATCCGGAAACCAGACCGGTCTGGTTCTTGAAAATAAATATGTTGTTGCTAGTAGCGCTGTGTGGGGTTCCTATGTGCCTTCTCGTGTCTGTGTTTCCTTTCGCGCTACACCAAAAACCTTTCAAATGAGTAACCAACAAGCCCACGTTGCAACAACTCACTTGAGAGTACATAAGCCAGTATTATCGAAACTAAGCGCAATTTATGGTGCAATCATGTTAATGTCATACGTAACTTTCGTTAATGTGATTCCTCCGGGGCCGAACAATGTTTCAATATAGCTTGCTGAATCATAGGAATATAAATGTAATGTTTATTAGACCGATATTACAGCAGAGCCAGCACTCGAACAACAGACGTTCATCTGATAGGACGCCTGTATCGTAGGAGTACATATATAGTGTTTATTGGTTTCTTGTAAATTTAGATAGCCAGCACCACAACCACAATTGACGTTGCACCGACATTAGGCCTGCATAGGCTTTTTTTTTTTTCAAACCAGTTTACAGACCTGGCGTGGCTCTGTGGTAGAATAACCGACTGACATGTGGAATGCTTGGGTTCAATTCCTGCTGAGATCCTAATATTTATTCTTTCTATTTATCAGGTCAACGCTGCCGATGTCGGTTTTTCTTAACGCTCTCGCATTTAAATAACCAATGTCTGTTCTCGCCGTTCCCGGGTGGATATAAACTGTCAATCACCTGTGGCGCATACCCGTACACCGCGGCCCGTGTTAAACGGGTATGGGCCACACGTGTCTGGTGCAAAGTGTTGGAAGACGTACGCGACCGTCATAGAAATGAAGAAACGCGCCTGATGATTGAAGCATGGCATATCGAGAATAGTGGTAGCGCATGCGTGAGCCAACCGTCGATTAACTTGCATAAAGATGAAATCAAATGCCTTAACAGGTATCTTCAACGTAGACCGCCACGCGCGCCGGATTGATAGGTTCGCCTGTTGCATGGGTATGCGCAGATAAGTTTTCGTGCCTTCTTTCCTTTTCAGCCGTTGTGCGTCTCTTCAGTTGTTAGTCAGCGTTTGTGGTGTCCTGACTTCTTTCTTGTGTCCTTGTTTGCACGCCCTGTCTTTTTAGAAGGATTTTAACGTTATTCATGTCATGACCCGACAGTCATATTCGTCAAATCCTCTTACCCTCCCACGCCACTTTTGGCCTACACCAAGTTAAGGAGGCGATCTTGAGAGCACCCTGACCTAGGCGAATAGATAGATAGATAGATAGATAGATAGATAGATAGATAGATAGATAGATAGATAGATAGATAGATGATAGATAGATAGATAATAGATAGATAGATAGAGATAGATAGATAGATAGATAGATAGATAGATAGATAGATAGATAGATAGAGATAGATAGATAGATAGATAGAGAGATAGATAGATAGATAGATAGATAGATAGATAGATAGATAGAATAAGATAGATAGATAGATAGATAGATAGATAATATAGATAGATAGATAGATAGATAGATAGATAGATAGATAGATAGATAGATAGATAGATAGATAGATAGATAGATAGATAGATAGATAGATAGATAGATAGATAGATAGATAGATAGATAGATAGATAGATAGATAGATAGATAGATAGATAGATAGATAGATAGATAGATAGATAGATAGATAGATAGATAGATAGATAGATAGATAGATAGATAGATAGATAGATGATAGATAGATAGATAGATAGATAGATAGATAGATAGATAGATAGATAGATAGATAGATAGATAGAAACGCTCAAAGTGCCAAAGGTTCGCTAAGAAATGCTTCGCATTTAATAATAGTGACCGACTCAATGACGGCATATTTATGCGCTAATTGATCTTGAAATTCTAGACAAAGGCTGGATACTGCGTAGCCTAGCTAGTGCCCAGATATGTCTTCAATGCCTTTTCACGTTTCTTGCAGCACGCACAGATTTTTCAAGTGACATTTCTATCCCATTTCAATTTTAATGTGTAATACACGTTACAATACTATATGCTAAACGAGTATATTATAAATGCATGGAAGGCATTACCTTGATAGAATAAAAGCAGGACACCGACCATGAAATAATGACCATTATTTCATGGTCGGTGTCCTGCTTTTATTCTATCATGTTACTTCCCGACCAGACGGGTTTCCGTCAAAGCCTCGACTTCAAGCCGTTACCTTGGACCAATTTTTCTCGTTAGATATGCATTGGTCAAAATAAAGGATTAAACCTTGCCTCCCACCTTCTTCAATTCCAAGACGTTTCAGTGTCATATATTGCGTCCATCTACGAAAACGATTTAAGCGAGTTCGTCTACAGAACTTGCGCAAGGATGTTGAGAAAACGATGGCAGGAATAGCGCCTTATTTTTAGAATTCCGACGAGGATCTTAGCAGAAGCTGACGTTTCTGGAAAGCAGATATGCAACTAATCACAATAACTGTGTAAGTAAACTTCGCAAGTACAACAAGCCTTCGTAAGGAAAATCGGAAAGATTGAACGGTGAAGTTCAACTGCGAAAATATTTCGTCCAGTAATGTAATAGTATGGAGAGCTGGGCGAGTTGGTTTGAGGACATTTTTGGAAACATTTCAGCGCGCACACAAAAGACGAAAACGAAAGGCGAGAAGACAAACGATTTGTCTTCTTGCCTTTCGTTTTCGTCTTTCGTGTGCGCGCCGAAATGTTTCCAAGAACTTCGTCCAGTATTTTCACCATGGCGAAGCTTCTTTGTGCAGAGCCGAGCACTTCGTTTTTAAGTTTGACTTGAGAAATGATATTGATCACGATGTAGCTTTAATTTTCTCACTACGCTTGCAATTGCGAATGATTTGTTTGTTACCGGCATATTATCAAGTACATTTTCGTGACTGCACTCGTGCGGCGAATGATTTTATTAAGATGGTGCCATTCCTACTTGCAGCCTCAGGCGTGGAGATTCGAGCCAGCAGAGAATTCGGCGTGCTAAGCTCAGCATTCGAGAAGCAAACCAAAATCACGGAAGCCGACGTCGTGCAAGGCAATCTCGATCCGCTACCCCCCGGCGCCAAGCACACCGTCAGCGTGCACCTACCCCGCATACTGTCCACGCTGCGTCCGGACGGTGCCCTGGACTGGAGCGGATACCTAGCGGCTCGCGTCACAAACGCCGACAGTCTTCATTCCAAGACGTCCAACGTCGTTCAAGTGTCCCATACTGCACCACCTGTGACGACCACGGTGGCTACAACAACGACGGAAGTGACGACCACGGTGGCTACAACAACGACGGAAGTGACGACCACAGTGGCCACAACTACGCAAGCTAGCACCACCGAGGAAGCGACGACCACGGAAGTTCCCACTACCGTTCCACCATTGACAGGCGGGGAGTCATCGCGCTTTGTCGTGTCACACTGGGTGTGGATTCTGATTGGCTGCGTTGCCGCAGCGATTGTGGTCGCCGCCGTAATAGCGATCGTCGTCAAAATGAACCCAGCGAAACGCAAGATCTACCGCCTTTTTGTGAGAAAGCCCCGGCAAAGGCCTCAGGCTTCTGCGTAGTGCTTGCGGTGCTTCGCGCGAAGCGAAAGTGAACTGCCGTCATCCTTATCTATACGTGTTGCTAGTCTGTTGGTTCATACTTATCGCAGTGTAATCAGGTGCAAAACGATGTAAATTTCAATCAGGGAAGGGAGGAGTGTCCTCTCCTTCCTGGGTCTGAATTGGCAAAAACGCCTTACCCTAGGATTGTTAAAAAGAAAAATTTTCGCTCAGCACAATACAGGACATATCATTAGCCAAGCCCAATGCCAAGGAGCCCTTTCATCAAGAAAATCTTTGTAAGTTCGGCCAGTGGTCTTCCCATTACTTTGTCACCTGTTACATAGTAATACGTGATGACAATCCTCACCGCATCTGTAAAATCCATGATCTCGCTGCCTCTTGACTAAATACTCATTGTTTTTTATCGTTGAGAAGAATGTTTGATAACATAAATACTCTGCTTTATTTTTTTTTCCTGATGACTTTCTACCAAAGACAGACCGTGATTGTCAGTACTGTGTATACGTGAATTATTTCGTTTGTTGTTACTGAGCATATCGTCAACTGAACGTTCTGCGCATCTTACACTGGTCTTCGAGTTTCTTGAGTGCGTTCTGGAGTTTCATCCAAGTTCTACTTCGGAACCTAGGGACGCCCTCCACATTTGAATACTTATCGTACGTCTTTTTATGGACGTGGGCAGGGGGCAAAATATGAAGGTATCTGCGAACACAAGACAAACAGCCATTCCAGTGCCCTTACGTCCTGTGACGAAGCACGAAGAACCGTTTGGAGTCTAGAAGTGGCACTGCGCCTGCGCGCCTTATCGTGCCCGTGCGTTTGCCAATTACGCCAATTTATTGCCAGTGTGCTCTCCGAATAGTGATTAATACAGCAGATTACGTTAAGGGAGTGATGCATGCTTCGGCCGCTGCATCAATCGGCTAATGCACGAAGGCCCTGTTGTGCTACTTGAAGATGAGCGGCGTCCGAGTTTTTCTGAACTACTATGCCAGTTCGTGTTTTATGTGCTCACACTAACTGTTCATTTCTTCTTTTTCTTACTCTTGTTCTTCCTTCTCTATCTTGTCTATCATACACCCTTTCCCCTTCCCCATGTGTAGGGTAGCCAACAGAGCCAAATCTTGGTTAACATCCCTGCCTTTTCTCTTCGTTTCTTTTCTTTCTCTCTCTCGCGCGCTTATCCCGGTTCTGACAGCACAATTACCGCAAGATGGCGCATTCGCAAACACACGAGCAAGATAAAACGCGATGCCTCGACATGCCTCACCACCAGGCCCGCGACTTTACTCAAAGCGAATGAACAAGGATTCAACTGCGTGGTGACACGCTCACATATCCCCTAATATAATGTTTCTGCCTGTATGTATATGCAGCACCACTCCTCTCTTCTTTTCAATCTGCGATATGAGTTATAAATCCACATTTTTCATCTTTTTTTTTAAATAAATGGGTGGCTTCAACGTTTACGTTAAATGTGCAGCCACTTGTTCTTTACTCACGGGTGTTTTGTGTTGCACATTCTACTGAAGTGTACCTTGTTGCTCCAGATTCTCAATGCCTCTGTTGATGCATGTATTCTCAAATAAACAAGAAAAACAGAATAAATTTGAAGTTGATACGCCCCGGTAGGTGTTCCTGCAGTTGGCTCGTCCATATGACTCTGCCCAAGGCGTTGCTGAATATAGCTTTAAGAAAGGTGTGAAATTTCACATAAAATTGCCATAGAACTATTTGACCTGTTGGCATCGGTTCATGCTTATGAAGCGCAAGAAACACGGGGACAAAGCAGAGATGCACAGTGCTGAGATACATAGTGCTTGTCTTGCGTGTATCTCCACTTCGTCACCGTGATTTTGCGCTTCATAAGAGTGAAACTGCGATAGTTAGACCGGCACCAAAGGTACAGAGATGTGGACGGCACGACGACCGGCAAGTAGCCCCCAAGGGTAGAATCTTGGTGTGGGACAAATATTTCTTAACTGCAACTTTTCTTCCGAAGTTCAGAAGGGTTGCTTCTTCCGAAGTACTATTATAAATTATATTTACCGAAGCAGCAACAAGGCAGAAAAATATTGCCAACGTTTATGATACTCCCTATAATGCGAAATGTGAACGCAGCTCTAAGCGCCTTCTCATTTGGCTTTATACTGAAGCAAAAAAATGGAGAGGGACATGTATTTACGTAAGGTTACAGAGTTCTCTATATTTTGATTTCTTTATTTCTTATTTTTTATCTTACTATAATATTTTTGTCATTAATTTCTGCTTCGAAGACGCGAACTGAACTTGCAGGCAACTTTTGTTTATTTTTTATTTCGTATTTATTATTTATAATAATTTTTACTGTTTATTTCTAAATTTCACGCCGATAATCATTAACTATTTTTATTTATTGCTGTTCTTTATTTTTTTAATTATTGTTTTCCGCTTCGGCGACGGAGGTTCCAGCGTAATCCAGCCCAATTCGCGAGATCTTTCTTTGTGCTCGTTCGCAATCAAAAACGGGCGCATAAGAACTGCGCCCTATAAAACCTGTGTGAAAGTCATAGCCTCCTCGCGCACAATTGTAAGAGATATATATGGCAACGATTGGACAGATCCAGTTTTACATAATGAGACGAAAAAAAATCAAACGCAAAGCACTAAGGTACTTAAAAAATCCAGCCAGTTCCACGCCGTGAAAGCCATCGGGCAGCGAAGCTGTCGGCCCTTTCTTCAGGCATTAGATTTTCCTCCTAAGTTTCAGCAAAGTTTTCGCTAAGTATTTCTTTGCCCTTCAGGTAAAGCAGTGTGGATCCAACACCAACTGAGAAGGGACCCCGCGCGACGATATGCCCATTCACGGCCGCGCTTAAACGCTACTAGCGCTCCAGGGCGGCCATGGCCCATTTTATTCGCCCGAGACCCGTATTACTATCACGGCTTCGCTGGAACGCAAGCAGCTTTGCAAAGCGCTGCTGCTGTGGATGACATGCATGGCCGCGCTGGTGGCGTTCCACCGCTGCCAGAACTCTCGTACTGCCGTGTGCAAGAGCAGACGACAGATCGTTGCGAGCCTCACACCCACGGAGTAAGATATACAACAGTGCCGACTCCTCTCCAGTTGACCTACTTTTCTCAAAGGCCATTTTTAACACGAAAGTGTTTTATGCCCGGGTCCACCAAGACTTCAGTGACGTATTTCCGTCACGGAAGTGACGTCGTAAAAATTTACGCGATCAGATGAGAAAGAAAAAAAGCTCCGTCAACGGGCGTCGAACCCACGACCGCGCGGTCCGCAAGAATACGTGCCGGGCACGCTATCCACTGTGCCACGGTCACAGACTCTAGCGGCTTTACAAACGCACCTTTTATATCTACCACTCTCCTGGTCGGCGGAGTGGTGTTGCTCTCTGGGAGTGGTAAAGTAAAGTAATTCGTCATTACTGTGGTCTCCGCGAATAGCACGTGCAACGCGTTACACGTCCGTCCCATTCGGCGCGTTTTAAATGGAAGTTCAATTTTGTCAGTGCCTTAACACACCGCGCGGTGGCGACCTTACGCAAGCGTCGTACGGTCATGTAGGCTCCCTAAAGCGTCGTAAAAGCATCGGCCTCGCTCATAGCGTCACGCTAATCCAAACCAAAAATAGCTCTGCGACGCTCGCCTGCCTCACCTGGCTGTAACACCGCGTTCCCCGCTCACGCGCACGTCCCGAGAAAAATCGCGGCCGGGTTACAGGGGCGGCACGACGCGCTTTGCTTTTCCCTCTAGTCCGGCCATGGTGTTCAGTCACATTTTATCATGCCGCGGGATGGCGACCAAGTTCTGCGTCCAATATGCGACGCTCTTCTGGCTATCACACCTCGTTCTCTGATTACGCTTTTACCGTTAACTACTACAGCTACCACAAGGGTTTGTTTAATCATTTAACATGGACGTTAGTCGTCGACATGGAGATGTACAACCAATCATCAAAGTGGGTGTATCCACATTAAACGGTGGTATATAGCTGACAGACATCAATATACGTTGTGCAAACTCTCTTATATCAATGTACAGTAAACATTCAGTTACTTCTGTAAGGGCACGCTTTACTTTCGTGTTATTCCGATTCCTATGACGGAGGGCTCAACCATTTTTTTTATCCTCCTCTCGCTCCTTCTCCCCATCCGAGAGAGCTTGCCGCGACGCTCCTCCCCTTCTCCCCCTACGAGCGAGCCTGTCTGTGGAGATCAGTGGTGATTTTTAATGGAGGTCAGTGGTAGCCACTCCCGGTGAGCCGCAGCCCTTTCCCCATTTCCGCCGAGCCTCACTCTCGCCCCTCAGGTCACGTGACCTGGGCGACGCCTACGACTACTACTACTACTACTACTACGACGACGACGACTGCACAGGGTAGACTACGACAGCTTCTGTGTATAAACGTCGACGATGCAGATGATGAGGTGCAATATTTCTTTGTATTTTGTGCCCGGAGCACAGTTGAAGTGGTGAACCAGGCAGGGAATTTCCAAAGAGGCAGTAAACAGGCAGGATGATTCTAGTAGTGAACCAGAAGCTGGTCCGTGGCTTCAGAAGGATATGCACCACCACGAGGGTGTTAGCCGACTCCAGCAACATACCGCAAGCGAGCGCCATTTATATTCTGTAAGTTCGCATAACACTAAGAGATCGGAAGACAGCAGAATGGGCCATGTAGCCGACGTTGTAGTTGATATAAAGCGAGAGAAGTGGGCCTGGGCCTGCCACGTAATGGGAAGAACAGACAAGGGGTGTTCAGTTAGAGCAACAGAATGGCTGCCAAAGGATGGCAACAGAAGTCCCGGACGGCAGACGGAGCGATGGAATTAACAAGTTCGCCAGGGAAGCTTCCCTCACCAGGAAAATAGAGCAAGCGAAGCTTGGCGTGTGCGTGCCTGACCTACCTACTGCCTTTTGTTTTTTTAATAAATATATATAAGGAGAGGCTGGTGCCAATGCGTGGCGCCGGCTGTTCCTCTTCTCCTGCACAAGAGTTTCCGTCGCAAAGTAGAAAACAAACACAAGGCTATACAATTGCAGACAGATAGTACAACACTGACGCATTCAGTCCAAGTTCTTGAAGGATACCTACTGCCTTTCTTTTTCTTTCTTTCTTTCTTTCTTTCTTTCTTTCTTTCTTTCTTTCTTTCTTTCTTTCTTTCTTTCTTTCTTTCTTTCTTTCTTTCTTTCTTTCTTTCTTTCTTTGCATCGCATTGCGCAATGCTCCCTACTAAGTTTTTCGTTCCTCCATGGCGAGAATTTGACCTCCATCCACGTGCTTAGCTGTGTAACACTTCGGTTGCTACAGGCAACAACGACGGTCATGCGTTCATATCCAGAAAACAATGAAATGTGGCCACACGGAAATACAAGTGACCTAGATAGTCATATCAGGAACGGCTCTTCATCGACAAGCCCCCGTTTGATAGAGTAATTATTGGAAAACGGCGCATATAAATACACATGTGACCGGCGCGCCTTCGAGGGCGGCATTTTCGTACGCTCGCCGGCGCCAGGTTTTTCTTGTACAACGCCGCCATCGGCATCACCGAAATCAGTCGCTCATAAAAAGCGTCGCTTGAAAATGAAATCGGATCGCGCAAGAGAGGGCAAAGTAGAGATCATTTGTAGGGGCCTACGTCCTTCAGTAGAAGTAGACATAATAATAGGCGGTGAATGATGGTGATGATAAGGATGTTTCGCGCATTTAGATAGTTAAAATACAGCTAGGTACATCGTTGCCTTGGCGTTTTCCTTGTCAATGCGAAGTGGCGTCAATTCGTAAAGACATCATGCACACTGTTCCAAATGATTTCGTTACATTACACGGGTTCAAACCTCTCTCAAATTTAATGTGGACTGTCGGAATGATGGCCACAGTTGGCACACAAGCTGGAAAAAAAAAGAAAAAAGAAACTCACAGGGTCCTTATGCATTAGCCTACGGTGACTCGAAGGCAACAGTCACCTTTTTCTTCTCAGTCAATGTACTGATCCTGCCCCGCCACCCACCGAAAGCTTTCTGCACCTAACGTGGTTTTGAACTGCCTCCAGGATCGGATGCACTGCAAGCTGTCAGCATCCCACCTGGTTTTGCACTGCCTCCGTGATCGGTCCACCATTGACCAAGCGACAGTGTCATGTGATGACGACATCATGTAACGTCACGGTATGTGACGTCATGTTGAAGTCAAATTTTGGCGATCTGTGATGATAAATAATATCTGGTGTTTAACGTCCCAAAACCACGATATGATTATGAAGGACGCCGTAGTGGAGGGCTCCGGAAATTTCGACCACTTGGGGTTCTTTAACGTGCACCTGAATCTAAGCACACGGTCCTCAAACATTTTCGCCTCCATCGAAAATGCAGCCGCCGCGGCCACGATTCGATCCCGCGACCTTCGGGTCAGCAGTCGAGCGCCATAACCACTAGACCACCGTGGCGGGGCGGCGATCTGTGATGTCATGATGACGTCATATGGTGACGTCACCACGTGATGATTTTTTGCATCACTCGTGTTGACGCCGACTCCGCGGGTCTTCGACGGTAATTTTCGTGTTTGATGAGCAATCTAAAGATTTAGCCTTGTATTAGTGTAGAAACTTATTTGTCAAGGCTGCATATGAAGAAAAACGAACGGGTTTATATGACATCCTTATCTGGTTGGTAGACCTAACGAGAACGGAAGCCATGCAAATGAAATCACAAAAGCGCTGGCGAGCGCAACGGCCCCACGTGCGCAAAACCTGGCGACGAAAGATTGGCCTTTGAGCCCCTAATATGAGCAGAACACGCGTGCTTTACTGAAATCCAGATGCATTCCGATATGCAGTATCGCAAGGAACAAATTAAAGGTTCAATCAGCCTGCCGCTGATTACATCACTCCATTGAATACCAGTGATGGGGGCAAATATTCGACGCCGTAAGAATGCACAACAGTGACCGTGTTCGATTTTCTGCTAATTAGGAAATGGTCACGCAATGCTCCCGTGTTACGCACGGTGTGTGTTTCTTATCTCGATAATCACGCGCGCAAGTCGCCCTACATAAACATGGGATGCATAGTTCCCATGGTCGGTTCGTGATTTCTTAGATAACAGACTGTACGTTGTTTTATATCTGTAAACGTCGGCGTATACTGATTTTGACAGACATATACGCCATTGTTGTTACCTCGCGTAAGGCTTCCATGACGATTTAGACGGTCATGCAGATGTTATGTTTGCTCTGCATGCTGGAGTGGGCTGTCGATCGGTTTGATTGCGTTGGCTATTATTTATATTGGGAAAAAACCATTTGCTCCTGCAAGTTCTGAATGCATGCAAAATCCAGAAAAAAACTTGACATGTCTGCCGCAAACATACTGGAATAGGAGCTGTCACTAAAGAGAAGCAAATACGTAGTTGTAAAACACATTTTACAACTACGTAATTGGTGTATAGATTGTTACAAAAATATTTTGTGCCCTCATCTGTATCTCAACTATAAGATCATAAGCACAGGGTATGCGAATACAATTGCAGAACGGACCTTTTAAAGAGTTCTTTGCCGCAAGTGCTGACAATGACTCTCTCTTCAATGAGTTTCTACAACAATGACAGGCTTGCTACGGCGCTCTCATTACGCTTGTTTATTTGCTCAACCTGTATTGTTATCTCTTTGCATTCCGTGTTCAATTTTATCTATGTCCCTCTTATGCTTATCCTTATCTGTTCCGCATATCCCCACAATATATGGCACTCAGATGTTAGGGGTAAAACGAATGAAAGTACATCATTATCACTTAATCTTTTGCTGCAGAGGAACCATGCGGTGAACGCATGCCCGCGAAAATTACGCTGAAGCGTCCGTGTCTCTGTGTGTGCGCCGCAACTCGTCAATATTGAAAAATCACAGTTTCGCCGCAAGGGCGAAGCAATGAATGCGATAGCAAGAAACTAATGCTATACGAAGAGAGGCTCGTCAATGGATACTCTCAGTTTGAACAGCGCTCCTGTTGCAAAGGCGGCCGAAGCAGCGAAGGAAACTACCGTGCTTCAAGTGTCGAGCTGTGACACTTGATAGTTCGCGCTCATCGTCTGTTTGTTCCTTTAGCGGCGTCTCTTGAGCTCGAGTGACTTTCGTACGCTCCGTAATATGAGCGCCGACATCACGGTGAAAGCGTGAAACATCCCTCTTGCCCTCACCACGAGAAAACCGCGCGAGCAGACAGCGGAAGGCCAAGGTTCTCCCTGCGCAAATATAAGAAGCGGGCGAGCTCGCCGACGGCTTTTAAATGCGCCCGTCGCGCTCCTAGCGCCATCTCGCTGGTAATGAAGAAACGCTTATAAGTACAGGCCGTCTCTGAGTCCGTCCAGCGGTAAAGGGTGTGTATATAACGCTCGCCGTTAGCTACATGGAGGACCTGCGTTCCGTGGCGTAGTGGTTAGCGTGACTCGCTGCGGAGCGAGAGGTCCCTGGTTCGATTCCGCGCTTCGGAAGCATTTTTCTTAATTATTTTTCTTTGGGGCTTTTATATATATATATATATATATATATATATATATATATATATATATATATATGCTTATACATATAGGGTGCATGACGGCGACGGCGACGGCAGAATCCAGACGAGACTGTCCATATAATTGCTATCGCAATAAAAAACATTGCGAATCTTACGCGAATGGAAACGAAAGTGTTTGCACGACCTATAATTGACGCGATCAACATTATGTAGTTTATATCGTGTGCGCGATGACTTGCATTGCGCTCTGTGCACATGCGCACGCTCGGGGACCCCAAGGGCAATATTAAAACCTAGATTAAACTTACGTGGGTAGACCTCCGACAACGAATTCTTGGAAGTCGAGGTGCTAATTCTTTAGGGGCAATGGATGAGTTGTCAGTCTTCCATAGTTAGGGTGAAGTGAATCAAACACCTCACTTGCCTCTTGGTTTAGGCTCATTATTTATGCGTGATGCATAAGTGTCTACTGTTTCTGGACGCATAATCACTTCCACCTGGTATAGGGTGCTAGGTGTACGGCATTCAGAACCTATAAAGCAGGGGTCTCAAACACGCGGCCCCCGTACCTTTCGCTAGCGGACCGTACCGCGCATGACTATCATCGTCCTCTTTTTATTTTTTCTTATTAAGTACGTTGATATTAGCGTTAAGCTTTGCTCAATGGTACTCGCATTATTTTCTCGCCTACTGCGATCAATAACGCATTGTTCGGGTAAGCCGAACAGACGCGTCTAGTCTCCAACACTTATTTTTTTTTTCGCGCGGCACCCTATGTGATCACCATGTGGTAAAACGCAACAGCGAGACAAGAACTCTATATTTCAGAATTGGAGTGCAGATTTCAGTAATTCTGGATATCGGTATCGATATGTTTCTAGAAACCTGACGTCACATCCCCTTTAGAAATGAACCATACATGAGATATGGGAAAAGTCTTCTGTCAAATGGCAACGATAGCTGGCATATCGTTCAGCCACACCCCCTCCCCTTCCCCTCTCCCCTCCGCTTCAATTTTCTTCACTTTCCCGGCCCTTGAGGGGTTAAATTTCATGAGTGCGACCAGCTAGCTGAAGGGAGTTTGAGAGCCCTGCTATAAAGTAATCGCTCTCTTTGAGTAAAAAAAAAAATAATTCATTGAAATACAAGAACTTGCGGCAAACCAACAAATAGCATTAAGGTCGTTTCTTATCCCGCAGCGATGGCCTAGTTTGTCTTACCCATGTTATCATGAGGGGTGCTTGCCAGAACGTTATCGACATTTCCTGCAATATCTCTTCGTGTCCGTTATTAAACTGAGCCGACGCCGAACGCAGCTTATTAAGCAAGCAAAACTGCAAACCGTCGCAAAGCATTCATCTAGAGGTACCGTTTCACCTGTCCAGTCAGTGGCTCCGATAATTCTCACAACACAGCGTGAAGAGGAGGAGCACAGAATCGCTTGCTGTCAAAGAGGACCTCACAGGTCAGTGTCGGACGACTGTCTAATAACGACATAACTTCTCAAGTGATAACTTGTAGAGGGAAGCCTTTGTAATGTTGAAGATGACGCTTTCGACGCTTTGCCTCCGAGCGCTCGTTCGCACCATTTTAGTAATTTTAAAGAACCTTATAAGAAGGCTCGTTTTGAGAATGTGGTGGTACGTGCGAAGCTGGAGAAACCAGCGACTATAGCGACCGGTTTAGTTTACAGCTGATTATTTATTACAAGAGTATCCAATCTGCAGAGTGGCCATTTTTTTTCAACAGTACCTATAAAATATTCTCATCCTAACTTGAATGACATCCTGTAAGCGTGAAAAACAGATGAAAGAACGCCATCGTTAAATTCTGGCGCGCATTGCGTGTTGCAAAAAACTGATTAGTTGGTTTGTCTCACACGAAGTAAACGTACATCTCAACAAGATTAGTTCTAGTAATACAAGGCAAAAATTGAATTCGAACCGATAGCACATTCGCTTTTATTTTACATGTGAAGAATTAGCTGCGCTAGTTTTTTACCACTTTGCGACACGCATTATGCTCGACTCTCTATAATATGTGAAATTTACATAAGTTTATGCCAATTATCTGGATACCAAATTTGAAGCAAGTGGAAGTGCTAGAGTAAATTATAGTGCCTTTTACAGCAAATAATTGTAATTACAACGTAACTAATTATCGTCGAATTATTGTACAGTCCTTCATGCTATATTACTTCATAAACCAAATTCAACGACCCACTCAAGTTACATATCTGTGAGCAGCGAGCATTTCTAAAAAGTTCAAAATATTTTCAGATTCCTGCCGAGACACGCCACGTCCAGCGTCTCGTTATTCACGATACTGCCTTCACCAAAGCGATCGTGTTTAGCAAAGTATTTCAACCAGAAGTGATGTCAAGGAATTTCACGCAACAAGAATGCTTAGTATAACACTAGCTCAGTGTCTGTAGTCTTTTCATAGCCAACAGTGCACAGAAATGGCACAAGTAAAACGCGTCTTCAAATGAGGACGCTTTGTTGCAAAGGGTCAGTATATCACAACATTTTTCTTCTTGAAGTTAGGATGAACAGAGGACAACGTCTGGTGGTAATCCTGATTTGGCTTGTAAGCTCGGTTGCGTCGTTGGAAATTGACACTTCTGACGGCGGATACACGAACCTGCTGGTTTCGATAAGCAGAGATGTTCCTTACGACGAGTCTATCATCCAGGACATAAAGGTGAGCTCTGTCGCAACTCGGAACGTTACTTCATGCTTACATAGAACGCTTCCTGCTTACATTCCAACCTCTATAAGCCGCCGTTTTTAGCGAAGAAATGCAAGGCTTACAAGCTAGACAAAGCCTTGTGCATTCGCCTAACGCGACTCGAAGGCGAAAGCCATCATCTTTTTCTTCTAGGTCGACGCATTTAGAGTTACTAATATATGCTACCTTTAGGTAGCAGAGTTGCGCATAGGTCTGGCAAGCAACCACAGCTATGCGGCGAAGCCGCTCTGTTTTTGCAGGCGACATGCCTACCGTGTAGCCAATCCACGTGTTTGGCGTGTCGAAGACCGGTGATTAACTTAACTGTCGATGCCTGGTGTCAATCCAATTCGCTGCGGCGGCGGCGTAGAGAAATACAAAAATTGGCCCAAGCGGCAGCTTCTCCGCAATGCATGGTTGCTAGCGGCGTTCGGAAGACAGGTGTGCAACTCTGCTACATAATGGTAGCATATACAGTAACTCTAGATGCATTGATCCTCGTCCACTCGCTTTGTGTTTTAAGGGCTGCCACTATACTACTTCCACTCTCTTATTCAAGGTGATTGGTTATCAACTACCCGAAGTGCTTGCTCTACTGCGCTATATATGTATAGCTGTGAGATTGACGGCCATGACATAAGTTCGATATGAAGCTTCGAATATATGCTCGAGAAAGACAGTCCACGACCCACAAAAGCTGTTCATGTAGTGCTGAATAGCATTGTCTATTGAGTATTTAGGGTAAAGTCTGTCTATCAACAGACGCATGTGGGGTCGAAAACAGTTCACGAGTGTTGATTCGGCGAGTTGCTTTGTCTCACTTGAACTGGTACAGCGTATCACGGAAATTGCTGCCTCTCAATACGCGGAACACTCGCTCTTATTCACTTGAACGAAATTTCCAGCTGTACCCTGCATGCGCGTACAAGAGCTGAAATTCTTATCTGACACACTGGTAACTCACAGGCGCTGCTTACGGCTTCATCCAAGTTCTTGCACCGGGCCACCAATGGTCGGGTCTACTTGAAGCAGGTCACAATCGAGACGCCTAGCACATGGCCCGCAAGGAAATATGCCCGCAACGTATCATCAGGCTCTTTTGAGCAAAGTGACATCCGCATTGACCTGCCGGGTGAACCGTATGGGGACAGGCCATTCACGCAGCAAATAAGGCCCTGCGGTCAGCCAGGAGACTTCATTCAACTGACGCCCGGGTTCCTCGCCCAATACAGGAAATCGACCGTGAGCCAGCTAGACCACTCGGGTAAGCCTTATCTCTGCGGGCTATTTTTAAAGGAACGCTAAAGAGCAAACGTGTGATCTTTCCAGACTATCTTTAGTGAAACACTTGAGAGAAACGCTCAATCAGCTAAGAGTGCTAAATTATTGTGTACGAATTCTAGAGTAACTTCACCATCATAAGTTTGTAATTAGGAGAGTAACGAACGCCTAGAGTTTCATTTTTGAGTTTAAGGCCAAAACATCGCTTCCTGAATGTCAGCAGGGCGTCATACATTCACGAAGTATTACTTTAAAACTTGTTGGTCATACTGGCTGAATAAAATTTCATCAAACATCCTATGGTAACTATCCGCCAACCTTAGAACACAATATAACTGGTTTTAATCAATGAAAAATTTCGTAGTCCATAGCGACGCCGTGAATTCTCTTATGTCACGACGACTTTGTGCACAAACCTCAAAATAGCATCGACACCGGCCTTTCTTTTTTTTTTTCTTTTGCGCATTTTCTCGCTTACCAAGCGTTTTCTCGCGGCGATAGGGTTGTTTTCGGTTTGTGAAAAAGTGATTTGATAAGACGAAACAATCTTTTTTCACTCCCTCGTTAGAGATCTTTTAAAAGCACAATTTTCTTAACGAATTATCTTTGAAATTTACGGGTCTGGTTTATACTGCTGTCTTGCCGAATTACCTTTAAAGAAATCGCTGTCAAATCAGCGGTTGAAAACGACGCACGTGACGTATGTAGCTCGTTGGTGCTGCATTTTCGCTTGCGTCTTGCAAAACTGCAGTTTTGCAAAACGCGAGCCATACTGATACATGTACCCTGTTAGCTTAAAGTAAGCACAAAGTAATAATAATAATAACGTCCCAAAACCACCATATGGATATGAGAGACGCCGTAGTGGAGCGCTCCGGAAATTTCCACCACCTGGGGTTCTAACGTGCACCTAAAGTACACGGGCCTCAAACATTTTCGCCTAAACCGAAAATGCAGCCACCGCGGGCGGGATTCGATCCCGCGACCTTCGGGTCAGCAGTCGAGCGAAATAACCACTAGACCACCGTGGCGGGGCAAGTAAGGACAAAGGTCAGCAGATTTATTCCAAGGCACTTCACGCATTCAATACGACGATCGGAGAGCGACGCATATAGATACATGCTTCAACTTAATTCGCACAAACGAGCACGCATTTAGAGGTGCCGATACGACGACTACAACTACGACCTCTACTACTACTAAGAATAATGGTGAATGAGAAAATAGGGATACTTTCGCGAAACTTGGATAGTAAGCTATCAGTTTGATCTCTCAATTTCCAGCGTACACGTTCGTACACGAGTGGGCGCATTTCCGGTATGGCGTGTTTGATGAGCATGGCTGCAGTGGTGACCACCAGTACCCACTGACGTACTGCCACAACGGCAAGGTAAGCATTGTTTTCCGAATGGTACACATACATATTTCTAAGTGCATACAACGTGTTTAACAAGGCCGCATCTACATGTTATGTTAGAATCGCCGACATTTCATACATTTCATTTCGCAGTAGAGCAGCCGAACACAAGATCATTGCTCCAATGCTAAAAAAAATTGGGGAGGGGCGTGGCATGTACGGAAGGGTGTCTCAGCTCCACTAACGTGAAACCTGTGGGAGGGGGGGGGGGGGGGGAGGCGAAGCATGCAGTGTGCGCCAGCAATGAGAGACCGGAGAAAGATTAGACACAGAGACCCGCAGTCCGCTTTTAGTTAACGTGCACGCTGCGAATCTTTATCGTTCAACTACTCACAAGAGAAATCTCCCACCGGCACTACATTGCAGGACAAAATACAGTGCCTATATATACGGGATGGCCGGTGAACGGTTGTGCAGCACAAGCGGTCCGTTTTTTCAATCAAGAAACTCGCTAGCAGACGCTGCCTGCATCGGCGTTGTCTCTCGCGGGCGAGGGCGCGTTCTCGTTCCTTGCGAGCTGGTAGTTCAGCGCGCTCAAGCAAGTGGACCGTCCCGACAGCGACAACGACGCACGACGCGACAGCAGACAACGATGAACGATGCAACCGATACGCCGAGACCCTAAGGTGCTCCGCCCCTAAAAGAAGCTGTATGGAAGAAAACCCATTGAAATATTGAAAGCTGAATTGCTGTGCTTAGATAAGTGCTGAACAGATGTGAACGAAACCTTTTGTACTTAAAAGATAATTTTTCAAAAACACATATTGATGTTGCGGTTGTATTTCCAGCTTTTAATTCAAAACAAAGTTTTGATTTCGAGCACCAACTCATTTCTAAAATTGGTCTAAAGTAAGTAAGTAAACAGAAATCAGGTCCCACTTTTGTTATATGTTTCTATCCTGCACAGAAAAGTGGCATCCGAATGGCGTGCCTTGTATTTATGACGATTTCTGTAAATAGTTTGAGTACCTCGAGGAGAATTGAAAGCGAAGGAACGGCGCCTATGATGGGACGAAGCGCGTGAAAAAATAATAATCCCTCAACCGCCCTCCCCTCCCCCCTAAAAGATGCTTTTTTTTTTCATTTTGCACGTGTATATATACGCGCACAGGCACGAACATACATACAGTGGCGTCTGACTCCCACACAAAAAATTTTTGCCTACACCCCTGGCTGCAACATTGTTACGAGTCGGGTCATCGATTTCAGGTGAAACTTAACGCCTGTTCTGAAAGGATGGCCTTCACGGCCAGGACCGCGTCCAAAGGAAAGTGCACCATGGACAGTGCGTGTCGCTTATCAAGGGACTGCGTGGTCACCCTGCATCAGCCGAGCAGTGGCCATCTCATTGAGTCATCGATCATGTTCATGCCCCAGGTTGGCAATGTGAGTAGCAGGCCCACATCACTTTACAGTTTATTTCACGTTAGCGCTGTGCCGATGTCACGGTGGCACGGATCCAGAAAGAGAAATTATTCCAAATTCTTTTAAGGGTGATTGGTCACAATGGCGCTACACAATAGGTCGCTACGCTACGCATATATATACTATAGTTACAGCCTTAAGCGCGTACAGTATATTTGAATGACCACGCGTACGTCGCCTAGACGACATTGCATCAGTTTGGGTGCGGCTTAGAAACATTACTGAAGTAATTTCTGAACCGTGACCATTTCACACGCCTAGCTTACACCTGTAAAGCTTACTTTCCGCTTACTTGCAACGCCGCGATATGTGATGGTTTCTGACGGCGCCGAATCGGCCAAGTCATAGTGCTTACTCGGAGATGGCGGTGATCCAGGTTACGGTGATTTCTACTCTGAAAGTCAGACGTGTTTTAAGTTTCTTTGATTGCACCCGCACAAGAATAAAAGGCTACGGAGGTTCTCGGTCGCTGACAGTGCGAACTTCAGAAACCATAGCGCGCTAAACGAACTCGAGACAAGATGACCACAGGACAAGCGCTTTCCTGCGGTCATCTTGTCTCGTGTCCGTTTAGCGCGCTATGGTTTCTGAAGTGCTATGAACTATACCAACATGCCCAAACGTCCTCCCTCCTGAACACAGCGCGAAGACTAGAACAACGGAATGTATCCACCTCTTCTGCAATTCCAATAAGCTCATTTTGCCATTCAAATGCATGCGAAACGTTTTTACACTATCTGCAAGTAGCTGGAGTTAAAAAAAAACTGAATTCCAAGATGCTGTTAGAGAACGTTCACTTATACACTGGTAGCTATTTTCGTGACTTACCGCCAAGCTGCCTTCCACCTCCTCCCACCCATATCATCTCCCCATATCATCGAAAACACGAGTTTCTGCCATTTTCGCAGGTGAGCCAATTCTGTGACAATGCTAGCGGTGTCCGTCAGCACTACCCGTTCGCTCCTAACAAACAGAACAGGCTTTGCCAACAAAGGTCGGCGTGGGAAGTGATCAGCGAGAACGAGGACTTTCAGAGGTAAATTTTCGAGGTCGTTCTTGAATCTTCCTTCCCTATGTCAAGACAACTGCAACACTGCGCGCTGTGTGACTTTGTACGTCTCAGTGGGATACTGACAGTGTATATGACTACGCGATTCCTTCCCGGCACGAAAGAGTGAAATGGACCGTGGGGCCCGTTCTTTACAGCGAAGCCCTGTAAGACTAAGAGGCGAAAAAATGTGCCTTTCCGGCAGCCTTTGAATGCGAAGCAGCAATGCTAGCAAACGCTATCTCGAAGGGTCCCCGCACTTGCACTAGTTTCTCTAAAGGTTTTATCAGCATACATAACTAGTGATGATACCCGCCGCAGCATGAATCGCTACCCGTAAAATCCTTTAGGTGTACTTAATATCCTTTAAGCTAAGATCACGAAACACAAAGCTTGAAACAAGCATATCTTAAATTTGGTCATAGAGAGAAATCAAAAGCTACAACAGAAGAAACTTCGATAAAATCCGGCGAGCGATAAACACCGGGGCCGTACGTTTCAGCTTCGCTGGTCAACGGAGTGCTTGAAGTCCTGCGAACCATCATACAACGGGCTCAACACGTCGACGGAGCCGCCCTAGGGACCCCGGACTAGGGGTTCCTCCACGATTTTTGTTCTACTTACATAATAAAGATGTTTTTCTCTCTTGGCCAATGATTTTTGTTAGATGAAACCCCATGAAGCCAACAGGTAATGAAGTCGAAAGAAGAAAATGAGTTGTTGCTTGTAGATATCACTATAGTGCAGTTCTTACACGGTGCATGTGTTCTTTCCTTAGCTTCATTATCTTTTCTCTTCGTGTGGTTCTGCCTTGTCTAAACGTGTGGCGGCGTAAACACGGACGCTTTTCTGTTACTTCCTTCTTTTGTTCCTGGTCTTTAGCGTCCCCTGTCTCTTTCTACAGCGCAAGTTAGCCAACCGGAGATATCTTTCTATCAATCCCATTATTTTTACTTGTCTTACCAGTCTCTACCCATGAGTTCAGTTGATGAATACACGCGCTTATCTCCTTGGGAGCAATGAAAAGAAACTGTACCGAGCTTAAAAGTGCAGTGAGTAAAAAAAGGTACCTGATCTCTTTTTTTTTTTTTTTCATGTTCGAAGCATTCGAAGACCAGCCATGTACGAGCATATCGAGACCACTTTCGTAGAAATCCAAGAGACCAAGACTCTCGCACAGTGCGTGGTGCTTGTACTCGACCTCTCGACCAGCATGGATGTAAGTCCACGCCCATTATAATAATATAATTTCTGCGGTTTCACGAGCCAAAACCTCTGCATGATTTTGGGGCACGCCGTAGTCGAGAGCTCAGGAAATTTTCGACCACCAGGTGTTCTTTAACGTGCACTAACGTCACCCAGTACACGGTCCACCGGCATTTCGCCTCCATCGAAATTCAGCCTGAATCGAACCTGTGACTTTCGATTCAGAAGCTCAGCACCGTAGCCACTGCACCACTTCGGCGGCCGACAGACCCATTCTAGACGATATTACGTAAGATGCATGGGCGCCGCCACCTTTGGCTGTTAAACGCATGTTTTCCTATTTTTCAATAGTAGTAGTAATAATAATAATAATAATAATAATAATAATAATAATAATAATAATAATAATAATAATAATAATAATAATAATAATAATAATAATAATAATATGGGGTTTAACGTCGCGAAATCATGATATGATTACGAGAGACGCCATAGTGGAGGGCTCCGGAAATTTCGACCACCTGGGGTTCTTTAACGTGCACCTAAATCCAAGTACACGGGCCTCTAGCATTTTCGCCTCCATCGAAAATGCGGCAGCCGCGGCCAGGATCGAACCCAGGACGTTTGGGTCAGCAGCCTGGTGCCGTAACCACTGTACCACCGCAGTGGACTTTCCTTATCGCAATGTGAATTAATAAGGTCATGAAACGTCGAATGCACCAACCCAACCATTTTCATGCGAATACGTCTACAGCAGCGCTGTTCGTTCAGTTGTCAAAGACACAAAACGGCAGGGCGGCACCGAAACACATCCGTAAAATATGCTATAGCCAGCACCAAGCACATCGGCTTTCGTTCGCTGTTGGAAGAAGCCTGTGGTTCTCGTACTTTCCTTCTTGCATTGCGTACCTAGCACAAGAACGCGAACGTAGACACGATGACAACGAACGGTGTGCGATCTCACAACTGCTTTACTCGTGCTTTGCAATGCGTAACAAGAAAGTACCAATGCATCAGCGTGTCTTCATTATAGCTAACTCAAGCAGACATCATGTCCCTCCATTTTACCTCTATTTACTACATTATCTCCATTTAAAAACGAAAGATCTCTGCGGAAGCATTCATTCATTCATTCATTCATTCATTCATTCATTCATTCATTCATTCATTCATTCATTCATAAATACTGCAATCCCTTTCGGGAATTTTCGCAGAGTGGGATTAACGCGTTAGCATTTAACATTCCGCAGTACAAAACTAATGAAACGTATAAGGGGTTAGCTGTATGAATTTGTGTACTCTTGTTGAGGCTGGAAGAACACAATGTTAAAGATGGCTGCGAAACATCGGCGTTGGTTGGATTGTTCTAGTCATTTATAGCTCGCGGAAAGAATGAATATTTATAACAGTTGCTACGGGTTACATAGGGCGTTATTGTGAGCTCATGTCTTTGTCGTGTAACGTATCCAGATGAAAGTCGTGGTCAGCACTGCAGTTACAGAAAAAGATGCGATATAACATTTTTGCTGAACATAAAAAATTATTAGACTTTCGTCTGTATTGGACATTCGTCTGTACATACCGGCTGAACGGAGTGCGCGTGTTCAATTGGGTAGAGGGCCGTTCAAACGGCCGTGCAGTACTCAAGTGCGAAGGTATCGATGGACGTGCAGTTGCTGATGCATAACTGACATAATATATCAACGCTGTCGCGACCCGCAGTACTCACGGAAAAAAAAAGAAAAAAAAAATCAGGCGGAACCAACTCAGACAGCTGTTCGTGTATATGCGACAGCAACGTGGTATACAGAGTAAATGAAGACAATGCTTCTGTTATAACACTAGATAGGCTACATGAGCCGATATATTGTCAGAACTAAGGAAGACCATCATTTAGTCATCACATATTGCAAAGATTAGCCGACAGTAAGTCAATGCTAGGCCACTAGGTAACACTGGGAATCAGCCGTGGTTAGTCAACATTAGCCGTCATTAAGGCTGTGTTGCAGTACTCGCCGTAGACGGCCACATAGACAGCGCAAGCGGACAGTGGCTACCTTGTCTCATTCCAATTCTCACGTAGCCGAAAACAAAAAAAAAAATGGACAGCTTCGCGAAGACAACCAAAAACAGATACGATGTTACCTTGCAGTTGAAACAATTACGATGGCGGCTGATCAGAAAGCTCGAATCTCGCGGGTATGGTAGTCTGCCCAGAAGTAGACGCTTTCTAAAGCGCTAAATGTAAGCTGCACTACGTTTTTTTATTGATTCAAACGCAAGAGAGGAGAAACTATGGGCAATTCCGTTCGTTTTCCTAGGCTTTCTTTTGGCGACGTCAGGTGGCGTCACGTCACAAAGATGTCATTCAGACATGTTCCATTACTAGGACGACCGGGGCTCGATGCCGACTTCTAAGTAGTTGTCAGCGTAGGCTGTATACGATGCTAGCCAGAACTGGGACTCGCCCTCGTTAATATGTCTCGTGTATGCTACGACTACGAACGAGCCTGTTCTTAATACGCTGTATTTTTGTTAAGTGAAACACTATTTTTGCTCTCCATTTTCAGTATTACCAACGCTTGGACTTCTTAAAAGAGGCTGTAACGAGGTACGTTAATGGAATCGAGAATGACTCACTTCAACTGGCCATCTTGAGGTTTGGTCGAAGAGCGTTCGTGGTGCACCCTCTCACACCAGTGAACGCCGACACGAAGCCCGGATTTATCAAAGTCATAAATGATCTGAAAACCAGAGGTGACACATGCATCGGGTGCGGCCTCAAAAAAGCGATAATGGTAAGCAGTAAAATAGCACTGGTACTAGCGGCAGTAATAGTAGTAGAAAAGCAGTAGCAGTACTAGCATTAGTAGTGCTAGTAGTACTACTAGCAGTAGTAATCCAAAAAAAAAGCAGGAAGGGGAAGATCGAAGTGATGAGAAATTCGTAATCAGGGCGTGTGTACTGGAGCCGACGGTTCGACAACGAATTTCTCATTACTAGCAGTAGTAGTATTGCTACTACTGCTAGTAGTAGTAGCAGTAGTAGTACCGCAAAATCACGAGCAAGCGTCGTTTTCCGGTTTTTCGAATAGAAAAGTCTTCAAAAAATAAAACTAGTACATCGGTGGTTCTGCTTCAAGTTAAGACATATTGCATAAATACGATATCGGAGCACATGACTTGAAAGGGCCCTGCAACACTTTTCAAAGTAATCGTCGAATGGCTTCATTACAAGAGCTTATTGCCCCACGAATTGACTGCCGCAAAAATTTAAAAATCCGTCAAGTACGAGCGGAGTTACAGGGATTTGTCGCACGCCTCAAGCACTTTATCTCTCCTTTCGTACAGAGAGCGCGCTGAAAGTTACGCAGACAAGGGGATGACAAGGGGGCAAGATGCGTCCCTTCGTCAGTGCAGGTCATTACCTTGAGCACATAATTTTAATATTTTTCTTCCAACGCACGGCTTACTTCCAGTGCGATCGCGAGCGCGGGCGCGTGGTGGCATCCCGCGGCGGCCACAGTAACTATGCAGCTCACGATGCTCAAATCAGCCAATGCCCGTGGGGTTTATTCTTATAACGTGGAGATTTTGGGTATATGGCATCATTTGTAGATAGAAGAAGGAGCGATTTCTCGCTGATTTCAGAATTAATTGTTAATTCCAGGTCGCGTGCTGCACTACAATGTTTGGCTCGCGTGTTCTCGGGAGCCTCGACTACCGATCGGCAGCGTTTCCTGACCCTGCTGAAAAAGTGTTGCAGGGCTCCTTTAAGATAAGGGTCAATTAACTGTCAGGATAAGTAATGAAAATAATTGAACGAATTCATTGAAAGAGCCGACGCTTTTTGTGAACAGCTGGAATTGTTGCGGTACCTGGCCGAGCAGATTTTAACCACGTGCTTTTTTCTACGTGGCCTCTGAGATCCGCTTCTGCAGCGCGTCGAAACAAAGTTAATTCAAGGAGTACACCAGTGCACACAAAGGCTACGGTGCGAGTAGACTAGACAACAAAGTCTAGTATTAGGGTCCCCTCCAATTTTTAGGGGCGAAGCACTTTTAAGGCCGAGACTTGTCCGTCCGTTTGGCGTCCATGCTAACGACACAGCCCCGTGTAAAATTTAAACATCAGGTTTAACAATAGACTAATAACAATTATAATTGTGACAGAACAATATAAAACACCTACAAGTACAAACCCTTTATACTAGTCGGCGACTTCAGTGTACACATTATGGACCTTAGGACCTAGCTTTTTCGTTGACTCTCACTGTCCGCTGTCACGGTATATAGAAAACCGTCGCTATAGTCGAAACATATATGTGTGTATGTGAATCAAAAGAAACGTTTAGAATAGACGAACATAAATCATAATTGTGACAGAGCAATATAAAACACCTACAAGCACAAAGTCTTTATACAATTAAGTCGGCGACTTCAACGTAGACATTATGGACCTTAGGACCTAGCTTTGTCGTCGACTCTTTGTCACTTTATGTCACTCAATTTACATTATATGGGGCAACGCTCGGGTAACGTATGGTTACTCACTCATACGATACCCAGAGCTTCGCCCACTCGTCATGATTCACCTCGTGGACACGCGTGGATTTCTTGAACATGGTCTGTTTTCGCATACAACAAGATCATGTTCTCAAGGACACTTTTTCACGCTTTCAGCATCTTGAAGATGCCGCCAAGACGACGGAGGGCGCAATCATAGCTTTGCTAAGCGACGGCGAAGAGAACAGAGATCCGAGAATCGAATCCGTTATGCCACTGCTATTCAAGGCAAAGGTCGTAGTGAACACACTGGCAGTGGGAGCAAAGGCTGACGACAAACTGGAAAAACTCGCCTCCGAGACTCGAGGCAAAGCGTTTGCTATTAAAGATCTGACCGGAAACACAGCACTGGAAATGGAGGCAGCTTTCGTCAGGGCAACCACGCCTTCGCGTGGACGGGCTTCACGATCTCAAACGGTAAGGATAAAATTGTATGTTGGGCTTGGAGAACAGTCCAGGTGTAACACTTTAAGGTTCTTTTTCGTGTCCCCCCCCCCCCCCGTTTTTTAATATAATGCAGTCCTATTTGGCCCATGGAAGGAGTGAGAGGAGAAAAAGAGTGAAAAAGTACTAACGCTTAAAAAAATGAAACGTGGCATTGAACATTTTAAAAGTAGCGGACATTAGCGAGCTCGTACAAATGTTAAACCCAAAAAACAGAAATTAAGACAGCAAGCAGTGCGACTGAGAAAGATTAACAATAAAATGTACTTTTCACTGAAGTTAGGCAGCGGCAAGAAACTAGCATAGCCGAGGCGTAAGCTCTACCTCTCCTCGGACCGAGAAAAAACTAAACATGTTGGTGTGAGGATGTAACGCGTTGGTATGAGGATGAAACATGTCAATGCAAAAAATACGTGCAACAACCTGCTGCGTTCTATAAGGTTCTCGATCTAACCAAGTTGTTTTGTTCTATCTCCGGAATTTTTACACAAAGCTTGTGGATACCGTGCAACCCCTGAACAAGTTGTTGGAACAGCCATTTCAAGTGGACAGTAGCGTTGGTAACGAAACAGTAGTCTACATCAAAGGTAATGGTCAACGCAAGGTCCAGATGAAAGCGTGGCTCGTCGACCCTAGCGGACAGCGATGCCAAGCTTGTCACGAGTCTTCCACAGACGCCGGCATTGCTATATTGATACCAAGCACAGCAGAGGTAAGTTTGTACAAGATACTACTACTTTTCAAGACTATTCATTCTGAAATTCGTGGACTATATGAATATACAGGTGGTTTACGATATTTGAGATAGAATAGTAAAGTACAGTCCTTGTAGACTAGTAATTTACGTTTCGTGAATAAATGAACATTGAATTGACAGCAACAGACCTTGTGGAATGTAGAACAATTTTTGGAAACAGTGCTGGACTAAATTATTTTGGTCGGTACGAACCTTTCTCTGGTTTTCAGCAGTCGTGTCTGTTCGAGGAGAAATGAAAAAAGTACAGTATCGTGATTTCTACTCACACACGAACTTAGCTTAATGCTTTTAAGGGCAGACTTCACGCCATGCATGGAAGTTTGCATGGTGAGTTTAAGCTACCCTTCCGCAGGGCTCCAACTGCAATGAAGCTGAACCACATTGCCCAACCGGAGCATTACAATTGTTACTCCGAGTTGTCCCAGAAGTTCTGAAGGGGATTGGGCACCTCATTTTATTTCCGCCTCCCATGCCTTTCATTCGTCCACATTAAGCCCTCTCCCGCCTCTTTTCGTCAGCAGCTTCGCACAACAGTACTATCTCATGATGGTGTGGGCAGCACACAAGTCCACTTAAGAGAAAGTCACCGGGGTGGCTACTTGGGCTGGTTGGTACTGCATTCTAAAAGGAATATACGCTTTTTTTGTGCGCAAAACGTTTCAGAAAAGAAGACAGAAAGGATAGAGCGCACACTTACAACCAGCAATAAACTGGTTGTAAGTGTGCGCTCTGTCCTTTCTGTCTTCTTTTCTGAAACGTTTTGCGCACAAAAAAAGCGTATATTCCTTTTAGAGAAAGTCACATTTTCACCGCAAGGGCGAAGCAATGAATTCGATACTAACAAATTAGAGTGTTATACAAAATAAGGCTGGCAGGTGACTCCTTTGGCATCCGACCTAGCGCCACTTAACACAAGGTTGGCAAATGCGGCCACTGCAGCGAGCGCAGCGACGTTTGTGTTGCCTACCGCTACAATGCCAACTTAGCGCTGATGACGGAGCACGTACAAAGGTATGAGCAGTCTGCCTATCTTTGTCAAGATAGGGCCCGCGCGACCGCACCCGGCTACTTAAAGGGGCCCTGCAACACCTTTCTTAGTTATATTGGAATAGTCTCATTATTGACGTATGACTCTTCACGAGTCATATGCCGCAAAAATTTTTCGAATCCGTCAAGTCTAAGTGGGGTTCATAAATTATAGAAGTCACGTTCCGCAGCTTTCTCCCTCAACTCAACGCCGCTAGCGCGCGGAAAGCTGCGCGGGGCGTGAAGGGAGGGAGGGCGGAGGTGCGAGGAGGCGCCGAAGAGTTACGTGAGCGCCGGCGGCATTTTTTTTTTTCTTCATTTTTTTCTCTCTGGCGTCTCGGCGCAACCACGTGGTCTGTGGCGCCACTTCCGGTCGGCTTGCGCGCTCGTCGTCGAGCGGAGGCCATCGCACCGTGTATCGCGCGTGCTTGAAAACTGTGAGTCGGTTTGGTAATGTTGGGTGTGCACCTCGAACTGCCGTAGTGTTTTCATCGCCCTGCCAACCATGGACGCAAACCTGCGTGCGCGTTTGGAATGAATGACAGCTGAGATGGATTTCGACCCACACTCCGATACACCGCCTCGTCGCACTGCTCGCGCTTGAATCGTATTCAACACGGCAAAGCTGCGTGCACCCTTCTCCCAGTGGCGGTACTTCGATGCTGTTTGCTCTTCGAATGCGGGCGCACAGCGAGTGCGGGCTGACAACAAAGAACTAAAGACTAGAAGAAAGGATCGTGGGACATCGGGCCGGCGCGGACCCATCCCCCGGCTGTCTGCTGCTACCGTGAGAATGCGAGTCTGCTTGGTTGCTGTTTCGCGGTTTCTCGGGAACCTGAGACTACGGGGAGGATACGCCGAGGTACGGCTCGATGACATACTGAACAGACAGCGAACGGGACTCTCGCCATACAGCGAACACAGGTATCATAACATAAGCTAGCCGGCGCCAGCATTGTTATCGGAGAAATGCTGCACCGCTCCCTCGGTCGGTCGTGAGAACGTGCCGACGATGCAGTTTCCAGCTGACGAGGCAACACTCGAACGGCTGCCACTCTCAACGGCAACCGGCGATGGTCAAAAGCACAGAAATATTCACGCTTTCGGCACTGCGCATGGTGAAGAAAACGCAACCACGCAACCACGAGCAGACGAGCTGTCGGTGAGACCGGAAGTGCTAATATTAATGTTTGTTCGGTGTTTTAACGGCATAACACAATATAAACATACATTTTATCTACTTATTGAACTCAACATTAACAACGAAGGTAATAATGAGGGTGTTATGGTGATTATAACATCAGCCAATGGTGGAACTGCCGACAATCGCGTCATATATTGCGGACTAATACATCATTTGTCGAGAGAAGAGGAAGCAATTTTCAGCTGACTTTGAGAATTTATTGTAAATTCCAGGCCGTTCGCTTCGCTATTATATTTGGCTCGCGTGTTCTCGGGAGCCTCGACTACCGATTGGCAGCGCTTTTTGACCCTGCTCAAAAAGTGTTGCAGGGCCCCTTTAAAGTACGCAATTACTGCCAGGGGCGTAGCCAGAAATTGTTTTCGGAGGGGAGGAGGTTCAACCGAACTTTATGTGCAAAACTGAAGAAACACTCCACGCGCGAAAGACCCATGGGGGTTGCGGAAGGGGGGGGGGGGATTTGTTGCTTAGACAGCGACCATTGGCGTAGCCAGGGGGGCGGAGGGTTGAAACCCCCAACACTCGCTTAAACCGACACACCGAACAATGGGCAGTTCCGCGACCACGCACAAACTATGGTCTTCAAACACTTTGCTACTGTCTTCCCTCCACACTAAATAAACTATGCGATGAAAACATACGTTATGTTCCTAAAAACGCGCTGCTTCAACTAATATTATGAATGTCAACCTTGCTTTTGTGTTTCTTGGAAATGTGTGTTTCTTGATGTTTATCACTTTGCTTTGTGTATTTCTATTTTAATATTGCAACAAGTGCGAGTACTTGTCATGTTGCTGCTGTTATGGTACGGGGAGGTGGGACCAGTCAAGCTGCCTATATGCAGCTTTTATCCCACCATCCTTGCTGTTTATACATGCTTTGTAACTATGTGGCAATAAACTTCAACTTCAACCCCTCCCCCCCCCCCCCGCTCCCCCCCGGCTACGCCAATGGTTGCTGCGTAAGCAACAATGCCCCTCCCCCCTCTCCACAACCACCATAGGTCTTTCTCGTGAAGAAAGAGTGCAGGCGCATTTCCTCTCCGCGTAAGCCACGATCGTCAGCTGCCCTCGCACGCTTTCACTCGCACAGAGGACGGCGGCGGCATAAATGCGCGCGGAGCATCCACATAACTACTATCGCAATAAAAGGCAGAATAGAGTGAAAATGACGCAACAGACATTTCCTAAGATTCTGTGCTGTTCACAGGAAAATCGTGCGCTGCGACTAACTCGCCAAGACATCCACGGTAGTACTATCACGATGTCAGCAATACACTATGTGCGTGACGTGCGGTATGTTGACGAACTTGAGACATTTGAAAATACATATCTATTTCTTTCGGTCCCGAAGGCTGGCACTTGGGTTCTTCACGTGTCGAGCTCCGACAAAGGGGAAGTCAGCATTCAGGTGAAGTCTAAAGCCAGAAAAGAAGGCGTAGAGCCCATTCAGGTCTCCTGCACCATGGCCAACATGCTGGTAGACCGACCAGACGCGGCGATCGTCTACGCCAAGGTAAACAGAGGAGAGAAGGTCGTCCTCGGCGCCTCTGTACTCGCTGCAGTATACGGACCCAAACAGCAGCGCGAGTCGACGCTTCTGCTCCACGACGACGGAAGAGGTGAGAATTGTGTGTAAGGATATGACTGATGACGTGCTTACTGAAGATGTAGACTTGCAGTCACTTTCTGTGATAGGATATGGCCGTGCGCAGGCGTGCGCAGGGTTTTTTATTAGAGGGGGAAAAAAGGGAAGGGGGAGGGAGGGCAAAGCAACATTCGTGAGCACAGTATGGTGTAGGTTGATTTTGGCTGGTGTTGAATAAATTATGCCTAGTGATGACTCGTTTTAGCGGAATCGTGGTAAATGTTGACTAGTGTTGACTAATCTTAGCTATTTGCCGTTATGAACCCGACACTGTCTTTGTTCAGCCTGAACGAAATGATGGCGTTGCCTACCAGTTTTCTGTTTATAGCACATGCTGTAAGGTAACAGTGCATGTGCAAACTTACACTCTGTTTTCACGTGAAACCAGAGCCCGACAACCACGCCGGTGATGGAACATACAGTGGCTACTTCACAGACTTCACTGGTAAAGGAAGGTACAAAGTGACAGCGCGCGTGTCGCACCAGAATGGGACTCTGCTGGCTTATCCTACGGACAGCCCTGCGTGCGCATTCGGCGAAGCCGCGAATGCTTCTAATGACGAGAGCACAGGTAAGTGTAGCGCCTGCGCTGAACATTCCCCATACTGCAGCTCAATTTAAAAAAACAAAAAAACTAGTCGCATCGCCAAACTATTACCGCAAGGCATGTTTCATTCGTTTGCCGTTGTCGCTTGCTTTACTTTCTTATTTTATCCCAATTTTCTCTTAATAGTATTACTCAATTTTTTCTCTTATTTAACTCAGTACCGTTTTTTCAATTTTATGATCAGAGCTTTTCCTCCTCCTTTTCTGCAAGCTGGATAACTTCGACCCATATCGACACGCTCGTTGTCGATAACAGATAAATAATAATAATAATAATAATAATAATAATAATAATAATAATAATAATAATAATAATAATAATAATAATAATAATAATAATAATAATAATAATAATAATAATAATAACTGTGGTTTTACGTTCCAAAACCACGATATAATTATGAGGGAGGCAGTTGTGGAGGGCTCCGGAAATTTTGACCATCTGGTGTTCTTCAACGCGCACCTAACTCTAAGTACACGAGCCTCTAGCATTCCGCCTCCATCGAAATGCTGCCGCCGCGGCCGGCATTCGATCCCGGCGCCTTCGGGTCAACAGTCGAGCACCATAACCGCTCAACCATCGTGGCGGGTCGACTGCAGATTTGAGCTAATAAATAGTTAGTGCCACGAAAGAACTAATATCCCCTTGCTTGATTTGCTTAAAAAGCAAGTATGTCTGGGAATTACAGAGAAGCGAGCCGGGGAGCTATGCTGGAACTGCCCATTTAGTGGACATGTCCACTTCGGCCTGACGTCATCAGACCACGTTCAGTTGTTGCAAAAAGCCGCAGGCCATGACGTACTCGCGCAGGTGCGATAAACGGGAGGGCCACGTTCAACCTAAGTCGAGGGCTAAAGCGATCACAGTTAATGCACCGCCTCCGATATTCGCGCGGCCAAAAGCCGTTCTCAGGAGGCTGCGTTCGCCGCATTGAAGCGCGTTCCGTTCCTCTCATTTGTGTCGAGAGCTGTGGAAGCTCCGTCACGTCAAAATTACGTTGCTGAAGAAAACATATGCATGGCTTTTACTGACAAAGTCGTAAAGACCAAGGTACAGCGGAGCTTAGGGGAAGCCACAACGATGGAGTGTAAAGTAATGCAAAGCTAGGCAATGCAGAGCATGGTTTAGCAATTCTAAAGGAGTTAGGCATTGTCATACACCGTCTCGCTTTCACCACAGACAGCTGACGTAATCACCAACGTCATGTCACCTGTTCTCGGCGCAGCGGGGCATTGGCTATCAATGAGGGATGCAACGTGGGCTTGTTGGTTACTCATATAGAAGGCTTTTGGTGTAGCGCGAAGAAAACACAGATGCGAGAAGGCACATAAGCGCTGTGTGGTGTTCCTATGTGCCTTCTCGTGTCCGTGTTTCCTTCGCGCTACACCAAAAGCCTTTCACATTGGCTATCCCTCGCCGGGCTCCGCCCTACCACCTGCGCCGCCGCTCCTCCTCCCTGCTTGCCTTTGTCTTTCTCTCCGCTCCACCACCTGCACTTCTCTCACATCGTCTCTCCCTCATCGATCCCCTCTCTTGCCTGGACATCCGTCTGCTTAGCTATGCTTTACCTTCTCCCACCTCCTCTTCCTCGCTTCCCTTTCAGTCTCCTTGCTGCGCTAGGCTTCACTCTCACCTATACTTGGCTTAAGCTATGCATCCCTCTCGCTGTGCACTTGCCCTCTCCCGGCTGGGCTATGCTGCGAACATTGCTCTGCCCAATCCGGAGGCGAGTAGTGGGGCTTGCCCAAATTCTGTGGCACATACCTACGAAGATCGCTGTGCCCAAATAAAAAGCCCGGCATTAACAGAAAATCGAAAACAGGGGGAGCGCTGCTCGTCAAGCGCCGGCCAATCAACGGCGGCCGAAATGAACTGTAAACTAACTGGACAGTTCCGAGAATAGCACCCCTGTACACCTGTGCAGACGACCTGCACGCTTCCCTCGATGTCGTGGTCTGTTTGAACAGTGTAGCGGAGCTTCACGTCCTATTGACAAACTTCGCAGGATCAATCCTAGGCCTTGCGTCTGAGCATCCCATGGACGACTTCATCCTCACGAACACGACGGCAGCAGCCGCAACTTACAGCCTTTCCGGCGCGGAACCTGTCGATCCGTTCGACAGGGTTGCGTCAGGAGGGTCGTTCCAAGTGACCAAACCCATCTCGAGAACTCACGTGCCTCCCGGGAACATCCGGGACCTTGCCACGGCTCACATGCGTCTAGCAGAGAACGGCTCCTTGTTGTTCGAACTGACATTTACATGGCCTGGAGCTCATTTGACGTCCGGGAAAGGTCAGCACTGATATTGAAAAAAATTTCCATGTATGTTAACTTTTAGCGTCTAAAACAGTAGACCTGTCTGTAGTTACATAACCTGCAGCCGAAGGACAATTTGGTAGGACGTCCACAGGGCAAGCCGGGACGTAGCCAGAATCTTAAGTGCGTAGCACTTTAGGGGCCCGGCTTGTCGTTCATCCATGGTTCTCAATATTAATGAGAACTAACAGACAATAATGCCAAGGAAATATAAGGGATGTTATTTGTAGTAATTAGAATATAAATGTGAGGAAAGTAAAGTAGACGGAAAGATAACTTGCCGCCGGCAGCTGGGACCGAACCTGCGACCTTCGAATAACGCGTCCGATGCTCTACCACTGAGCTATGGGGGCGTTATTCGAAGGTGGCAAGTTTGGTCCCTGCTGGCGGCAAGTTACCTTTTCGTCCACTTTACTTTCTTCACATTTATATCCAATTATTACAAATAACATTTCCTATACTTCCCTTGGCATTATTGTCTGTTGGTTCTCATTAATGTTGTCGTCTGTGAGCAAAGTTTTTTTTTCATTTTTTAGTTACCATGATCGTGCACATCCCAAAATTTAAAAACCGGTTGCTTACATTTAAAATAAATTAATTTGGGACTGAAAGGGTTAACATTGTGTCTAACATAGAAAAACGAGCCCTTAAAATCTATCTTCTTTCCTTCATCCATGGATCTCGTGTGGCGTGATCACGCTCACAATCAAGTGGTAAATACAGGCATAAAACAAGGCTAGCAATGTTCAAAACCGGGTTAAAATAAATAAACGAGGTCTCAAATAATATAATTACCAGAAATAACCAAAAAGTGATCACCATAATTAACTTAAAATAGCTAAATGTGCTTCGAAAACATGAGGTTGACTCCTGCACCGCACAAGAGAGGGCGCCACCGTCTCGCCGAGCACGCGATTGCTCCTGCCTCCAACGAGACATCTGAAGGGGAAAACAACCTGACGGAACTCGCTGCAGATTACGCGTATCTCAACTGCCGTAACATGCAGGAACTCGATAAAGCACAGCAAAAAGTAGTGCGCATGTCGCACACCGAGTTTGCGAATATCCCTAACAAGATCTCGTGCCAGGAAAACCCTACATGCTCACCTCAAATATTGACGTCATCGAGGGTTTGGTAAACGGAACAGTAGGAGCTCTACGAGCGGGAATCGCTGGGTGCCCGTGCTACGCACTTCCTCAGGTTTCACAGTAGGGGAGCTGCATTTAGCGCAGGATCTACACCAGACCGACACTCCTGAAAAGCGCCCCCTTCTCTTCGCTTCTTTTTTTTTTCAGGGGATTCAACCACCCTTTATGTATATGTTCGTGCATGTGTATTTTCGGCGAAGGCTTAAGTCCCTGCTTAAGGCTAGTTCCTCAAATATCGTCTCATTTGCTGTGATACTTACCGTTCGAATATTACGAAGTTCATTTATACACCATGTGATAAATGTGACACACACACACACACACACACACACACACACACACACACACACACACACACACACACACACACACACACACACACACACACACACACACACACACACACACACACACACACACACACACACAAAAGCCACGTATATACATTTACGTGTATAATGCTTATCCGTTTTGTGGGACTCTTCTCTCGCAGCGTCATCAGTGGAGATTAGGGCCAGTACGGATTACGTCAGGCTGAAATCAGACTTCGACAGTCAAGCGAAAATCGCGGAATTTAACCCGAAGTATCAAAGCCTCGACGAGCACTCTTCGCTTACCAAGCACACCGTCAGCTCCTACTTGCCGACCAGCTTAGCCACACCACAGCATGACGGTGCATTCGCATGGAAGGCTTACGTTGCAGCACGCGCCACCAACAAAGACGGCCTCAAATCAAACACATCCAACGTCGTGCCGCTGTTCTACGAAGCTCCGCCACTGAGCACTACTGCGGCTACGACTACAGAGAGTACTACGGAGGCTACGAGCACAATGCCTACAACGTCAACTACGGAGACGGCAACCACAACCACTGAAAGCCCCACAACAACAACGGAAAGTGTTACAACGAAAACACTCACTACCACTTCTCGTCCTTCAACTACGGAAGCACCTACCAGTCGCACAACTGCAAGTACTGCGTCAACTACAGTACAGAGCACGAAGCGCTCCACGATTGCGACGACTACGTCGTCTCCGACTACACTTTCTACCACTTCGATAGAAAGGGCTGTATCCACCGCTACCCAAACTCTGACTGTCTTTAATTTCACCTCATATGTAGAAGCACTTCCCGCCGCCAGAGTGAGTACACGTGGGTTAAACGTATTTTTGACACTGTCGAAATGGATACCGATTGGCGGAGTTGTTGCGGGTGGCGCCGTCGCCATCTTGGCTGCACTAATAATCAACATAAGACACAAAAGTCGGCTGAACAACCAAAGGTCTTTACGGAGAGCACGGCAAATCCAAAAGACTTCCGCGTGACTACAACAACGACAAGAACAAAGGAAGCGGGTAATAAAAAAAGGCAATGAATTGCTTCGCCACATGTTTCACCAACATTAGCCGATCTACCACCCTCGTAATATCTTTCATAATAAATACTCATGTAACATTTTATTTTGAACGGAATGTTGTCATTTATTTCAAGGTTTGCGCAAGAAAGGAATAAGGTGAATATTCGAGGGTTAATTAAATGAAAATAGTAAAACGTGGATTAACAATCTGGCTAAGCTGTGTAGCTGCTGGAAGCGCCCACAGGCTACTACGCTCCGAAAAAAAAAAAAAAGCTCTGGTATATGCGTGCATGCGTGTGTGTGTGTGTCTCTGTAGGGTTCTCTATTCGGGGGAGGGGGTCAAGGTGGAGCATCATGAAGCCAAAGGAATAAGGGGAATATTTGCGGGCTAATAAACGAAAATAATAAAACATGAACTAATAATCTGGCTAAGCTGTGTTGCTGCTGGAAGCGTCCACAGGCTACTACGCTCCTCAAAAAAGGAATTCTGGTGTGCCTGTGTGTGCGCGCGCAGGGTTCTCTATTAGGGGGGAGGGGGCAAGGTTTCACCGCAGCGCCTTAACCTCCCCTCCCCCCCCCCTTCCCCTTGCCGGGGTCCTTTGAGTAGTATAGAAGGGATTCAAGGGAGTGACAGTGTAACAGGGTTATACAAAATAAAATAAATACGAAAAAAGCTGTGCGGAGGTGGTCTAACAAGCACTTTACGATGATCCTGACAGTGCACATGTGTGTACTCTGGGGGACAAAAGTGCAGCAGAATTGCGAAAAAAGCTCAGTTCTCGCTCAGCCTAACATATGCTCTAAGTGCTTGAGTCTGTAACATTTCTTGCGACCCACAAGGCAACATGCCATTTAGATGACCTAGGAAACGACAGGACAGTGTGGAAAACAATGCGAATCCCGAAGGCGAGAAATCCTAAAAGTGGGAATGGATTCCTGGAGTTGGCTTTACCGAGTGCAACGCGTGCATTCCAGCGAAGCACGCTAAACGTCGATTGGATTTGGATTTATGGCCTCACCCTTTGTAACGGGCGGGCATCAACCGATGCCCTGGCCTAAGGACTTAAAGAAAGAAAGAAAAAAAGAAAACGATACCGCGTACACATAAGTGGCTACACACACATCTAACCACCACTGTACATGCACATAATGTGGGACTGCTGTCGCCCTCTGTCGCGTTTGCGGGCAAATGCGAAATGCTACCATTCTAGGGCGCCCGGACGCGGCGCCAGCGTCGCGTCTGCGCTATAAACTGGCTGGCCCCGCTGGTTCCTGCTTGCTTGAAACTCGACAAAATAGCACTTACAAGAACCAGGTCGATGAAACGCAGGTACATTTGCGAAAATCCAATATGTGTAGAATGAACGATTAGAGAAAAATAATTGCCGGTAAAGGCAAAAAGAGTGCACCATCAAGCCGGCTGTCATCTGAAGTATCCAGTTTTCAGCGTGGCAGCAACGCTTGCGGGGAAGCTGAACTCACTTGTTCTCAGTCAAAAAGCAACTAGGCTACCTTGCTGTCGGTAGGCAATCGCGAATATCGTACATCGCTGGTGAACATTCGATGAACAGGGAACAAACAAAACGAGGCAGTTTTTAATAGTGCCTAGGAAATTTTTCGCTTCGTAACACCACAAAGCGTCACGCTTACGCAGCAGACAACGTCGAATTGACACCGTCCACCAGTCATTTTCCGCACTTCGCGGATCGACAGATGACTTGCAATGCCTAACGGAGAAGAACAAGCCGACGTAGCGTTCTCTAACTTAATATTGTTTCAGGTTTTAGGTGTCAAAATCGCGCCATGATTTAGGGAGACGCCGTAGTGGAGGGCTCTGGAAATCTCGATCACCTGTGGTTCTTTAACGTGCACCTAAACCTAAGTACACGGGCCTCTAGCATTTCGCCTCCATCGAAATGCGGCCGCCGCGGCCGGGATTCGATCCCGCGACCTTCGGGTTAGCAGTCGAGCACCATAGCCATTAGACCACCGCTGCGGGTGTTCTCTAACTACCTCCTTGCTAGAACGCATTCAAAATTCTTAATTCAGCTAGATTTCACTCGACACAGGAGCTGCCGTCAGTATGTGGCGTCAGTGTCTTTACAGATACATAAATGTGTGTACCTCGTACGGAGTTCTATTCAGTTAGACTGTTTCAATAGGCAGTTTTAGAATACGGCACTGAAAGTT
This sequence comes from Rhipicephalus sanguineus, assembly GCF_013339695.2. NCBI lineage: Eukaryota > Metazoa > Arthropoda > Arachnida > Ixodida > Ixodidae > Rhipicephalus > Rhipicephalus sanguineus. The sequence continues at coordinate 8,943,559 of NC_051185.1, read as the reverse complement.
CTGCGTTAGCGTTCGTCGCCACTGCGCATGCCGTCGTACGTTATCATCTTGGGACACACGTTAAGTTACAGAAAGTAGCTTATCGCACCCAACGAACGCTCCATGTCTCTGCATACCCTATACTAAAACTGCCTAATAGGTTGCCGGCTAACCATCTTAACGACTGCATCAGAAGCGTGCTTAATTAGAGGCTGGGTCCGAGCTAGTTGCTATAGTGAAATATTAAACCTGTAATAGCACCAAGACAGGGACAACAAAAAGCGCGCTGTGTGTCGTGTTCGTTGTCCCTGTGTTGGTGCGCTTACCGCTTTCAAAGCGTGCTTACCTCTCGCTTCTTGGAAAGCAAAATAGCGTCATCTTGCCTTCCGTTTCCGTGCTCGCACGCCATGCCGCCATGCAGTACGCCTTCGTTCGGTGACATTTGGCGGACATTGCAACATAATTCTGCAGCGCGCCGTCGACAAGAACAGCGCGCAGGCGTGCCGCAAGCAACAGGAGCAGCGAAAGAGAGCGACGGTAGAAGTGATAAGAGCGAACGCTGCTACGCATCGACTGAAGTGAACAAATGGAAAAAAAAAGTGATACGAAGATGAGACAACGGGGATAACATTTTATTCTTGCGCAAGATCGCGTCAGTTTGCTTTATCATTTTGTAGTTTTAAAGGAAGCTGTCATACTTAGAAAACGAATTTCTCGTTGAGAACGAGGAACATGATGCTGAGGGCCCACAGTCATAGGCGTGCGCACAGGGGGTCGGGGGGGGGGGGGTGCGCAATGTCAGCGCCATACATTGAAATAATTGGGAGGGAACCCTGCGCACGCCTATGCACACAGTATCATGGAACACGGAGGTATTTCCGTTTGCTCCGCTTCGTGACGCTCCACGCCGCCGGCGCCGCCCGTGACGTATTTCGAAATGCGCAATCAGAGAGGACTAAAAACGTAATAGTGTCCCGTGCTACGGTATAGGACCCCTGTAACGACAAAACTGATTCTATTCCAGCTGTCCTCGCCCGTCTGTACTTTCGTATGTAGCGTGTGCAGTTCTGTATCTGTTGGGAAAAATCAGCAAGGCATGAGGCTACGGCGATATCCTACAGCAGCACTTGTTCAAATGTCCACAATGATGCCACGTACGTTCACACACGTACAGTCAACCACAAAAGTTTACGGGCCACGCGAGCGCGTGTCAAACTGCCTGTCCGCTCCACCTAGCGGTGCGCCATCTACCATCGACCGCAGCACAGGGACGGAAACGAGTCTTCTTGATGTTCACTGGCATATCAGTTCTCGATTAACGCGCAGTACATACCTAGTTCGTTCGTGCGCGCAGTACATATTTAGTTCGCAAAGCGCTTAGCTGCGGCATGAGCGTCACACTTCTACTTTGATAGCAGAATTAAAGCTACCACGGCGTGCTTCGAACGGTGTGCCGTCGGGTATATATCACTTTGCGAGAAAGGTTGCCAGTGATAACAGTTATGCTGATAAACTGCTTTCGAAAAGAAGCACGTAGCCGTGGCTGTCGAAGAGCGCGTCGCGTTAAAAAGTGAAAGGTGGAAAATATTCGTGCCCAACGGGAAAACAGCCAGGCCATCGATTAAGGAATGAATCGTGTCTTGGACGTAGCGCTGCTGTCGATCGCCGCTTACGTAGCGGAAATGTCGCGAATAGGCTCTTGGCCACAAGCTCGCGTGGTCCGTAAACTTTTGTCTTTGACTGTACATTCACGTACATTCAGAGAAAAAAAACTGAACCCCATTCCCAGGCCCGAAAAAAGAATATTGCATTCGTACCTACTTGGTGCAAGTGAGCGTTGTTTTGCGGGTACGGATTTGGAAAGTCTGTTTGCACCCCGACTGGTTGGGGTGACGTAACCGGGCCGAAACGTCACGTATGGCGTTTCTGCGCAACGTCACGAATGACATCATACCGTCGCCGTGTAATATGAATGAAAGGCAACGTTCTACCTGGCGTTGCGTAAGTATCGCTATTTAGCCAGCGTCAGTGGTTGGCCCGGGTCACTGGACTGGAGGGCCGATAACCTACGCCGTGTCGCTTACGTGTTCTCAATATGATAGGCGCGCGCACGGGGGGCGGGGGGGGGGGGGAGGCGCCCCCCTCCTAACCATCTAAAGGGGGCGCCATTCTGCCTATACCATTGCTCAGTCAGACGTTTCGCGTCGTTCTTTATTACGCAGGGTTATGACTACGCATGTTTTTTTTGAAGACAATGGAGATCAAGGACACCTGATTCAAAGAACTGTTTACTTCCCATCTTTACCCTCGGAAAGCCGGAAACCAATGGCAGGCCTTTATGAGAAGCACGCCATCACTTGATTTTCATTTTCGTGTACACTGCGGAGCTCGTTCTCTTTCAGACTCGACCAACGAAATGTGTGTGCGTGTGGGGGGGTGTCGGGGATGAAACTTGCCCCCGCCCCCCTTAATGCAGAACCCTGCGCATACCGATGCTTACTATTTTGCCAGGATCATTTGTACCGCAGCCATAGTCGACACCCACGTGCAACCCTCCAATTACGGCGTCGTGCGTTAAGTTTCTACTCAAATCACGTGACACCGTGCTGTTGAGGTGCGAGTAGACTCCCGTACGAATCCCTTACTGAACGCTGCGTTAAACTCGGTCCGTTTCCACGTGTCGTTGTTTTCTTACAAAAATAGCGTAAACGTCACGCTTGTGAAGTTTCGCTTTCCTTATGGCAACTACCAGAATGGCTATCAGGACGCCCGCCACGACCAGGGCAATTACGATCCATATCCATATCCAGTCAGCGCCGCTTCGGTACACGACAGGAGCAGTTGACGTAGGAACGTGGTACACGCTAACGACGTTAGAATTTTCGACTTCAGCCCGTCGCTGTTGCTGACGCGAGCCGCCAGGAGTGCGCTGTAGTTGAATTCACCATCCGTCCGAGGCGTAGAGAAGGTCACTGGCAGGCAGACATTGACGACGTGCTTGGCGCCCGATGGCAAAGGTCTCAGGCTGCCAGCCAAGACGTCGGCATCCGTTATTGGAGTTTGGTCGTCGAACATCGAATTCAGCTCTTTGTGGCCGCTACCCACTCGAATTTCCACGAGGGAGGCTACGGGAAAGCAGACATACAAGCTGTCACTCTTATATGCCTGCCGAATGAGGGTTGATAGTCTGTGAGCACGGTAAATGTGAGGTTACAATACAAATGCAATCGGCTTGTTCCATAAGACAGAAAAAAAAAATCTGGGGTCTGACGTGTGAAAACTACGATATCATTACGACCGAATGACGCAGTAGTGGGGAATTCAGGATTAATTTTGGCCCACGTACGGTTCGTTAACGTGCCCCTAAATATATGTACAGGAGTTGTTATCGCTTATTTTCCCCGTCGGAATTGTACATGTGAACCCTGTCGAAGAGAAGGCTCCTCTCGAAACCCAGTTAATAAATAAGTTTTTGCAGTTTAAGAAAACACCTCCATTGTGACATCCCTCAATCTACATATACCGAGGGTTCAAAATTAAGTTTTATGATTTTCTTAAAATTAGGCACTGGAAGGCACGCGAAGACCACCTGCGTAAATAAGTTATGTGGACAGGGCGACACAAATTCAGAGGATAGTTTAGTAGTAAGCAGTCCAGTTGCTTAAAATTGAATAAATATCTTCTTATTGAATGCAGTAAGTGGGGTGTGTCTGTACTGAAAAGTTAGAGGCAGTCGTGTATCTACACATTCTTACTTGTAAGAATTCCTTTAGCATGTCTATGCTCGGAGATATCCGACTCCTAATTTTAATTGATCGATAGATATTTGACCGTAAGATAATTGATCGAGAGATAATTGATCGTAAGGATTCCTTTCGAAGTGATGTCTCGTTTTGGGGCTCACCTTTTCCCGACGTCAAATGAGCTCCGGGCCACGTCCACGTGATGTTTGCTTGAAGCGTGCCGTTTCCCCCTGGTCTCAGGTCGGTGACACGGAGGTCTCGGATGCGCATGGGCGGTATATCTCTCTCGTAAATGTCCTTGTCAACGTGAAAGCTTCCCCCAGTGGCCGCCCTCTCGAAAACTTCCGAATTCTTTACGTCGGTGGTATTCGCCCAAGCCTCACATTCGTTGTCCGAGTCGAGCCGGTCGAAATCGTCGATCGAATATTCCGAGGACGTGGTGTTGCCGGTTTCTGTAGGCGTTTGAGTGTCGAGAAAAGACAAAAGAAATTGTCAAGCCGACTTCAATTATCTTACTCAGTGCTTACTTTCAGGGGCTGTTCGTCTTGTTGCAATTTTCTATAACGCCTCGCCGAACGTTGTTTATTGTTTAATAAGTAACCTTTACACCACCGAACAAAAACAAATAGTAACCTTAAAAAATGGAAAAACTTATGCAACTCTGCTAATAAATGTAAACAAACCAAAAATCCCCGAGGACAGAGCAATTTTGACGTTCGCTTCGAATGTTGTCGCACCGTTAGGCGGAAACATAAAAACCGCTTGGCGTCCGTTTCGTACGATATGAACCTATTTATTAACTCCTATTTATTCCATTTATTCATACTTATTCGCCACGCACCCTAAACCGAGGAATTTGAAAGAAGAACGTAACGTTTGGGCATTATGCTGGAACAATAAAAGGCCCGTTCACACCTGCGACTCGCACCGGTCGCAAGACCATTTGAGTGGCAACCAAAAATCGACTCAAGGCGGACGATGTTCACAGCTGCGTGCGACTTATACCCGTCGCCTCACTGAATTCACGTCTCCTCGCATATGGCCCGAATTTCGAGTTCCCCGTAAAGTAAGCTGACATCCTGTTTCTGCGCATCTAATTGGTTCAGAGGTTTGCGACTGCAGTCACGCGACTGAAACATCCAGCAGCGAGCGACTGAGCCAAAGCAGTCGCCTTGCGACCAAAGCTGCCATTGAAGACCATCTTTCTAGTCATGAAATCTAACCAGACCCGCCAGTTTCTTTTTTTCTTATTTTTGTTTGTTCGCCCACCCCCTCATGTAATGTCCCATGTGGGACCTTTGAGGTATTATGAATAAATAAATAAATAAATAAAAGTGGCCATTTGCGACGGTTTGCGAACCGTAGCTTCGCGACTAACTCGGTCGCGCGACCGGTGCTAGCCGCAGGTGTGAACAAGCCTTAAGCTGGCGCGTTTTTTAACATCTTGATCGGTGCAAATACAAGGTACGAAATAAGAATAGAGAGTACTTGCACATAGAGTAGGCACATAGAGTACTTGCGCATTGAAACACGAAAATTTAGAACAGACTATTGCACATATTTCTTTTCCAGCATCTTCAGTTCGTGTCATATAGGCGTAATTTTGACTGCGACACTTACATCAGAGCCAACACTACATTTAGCGGCCGGGTTCGTAGCGATGTGACGCGGTTATCTAGAGCAATAGCTCATAGCATTCGTTATAATAATAATAAACAAAAAATGATGTCGCGTTTCAATCTGTGAGGACTGTAGAGGAATTCTTGTTAGTCGTCTGTGTAACCACCCGTGTCCGTGCGACCCTCCAACCACGTTTCTTGTCTTTTCGCAGCTCAAAATGACCCAGAGGCAAGTACGTAGTTCACAAACGAACTACTTGCTTCTAGCGAGTTCACTTGCGGCAGCCTAATTAAACAAATTTAAGCATCAGCGATACTCACCGTCATTCGCTTGGAGAACGCTAGGGTCGGGATTGCCGCCGGAGCCAGGAAAGGGATCTGCCGCCACTGTCGTTTTGTTGTTGTTCTTGGCCCGAGCCACGACGGTGTACTTCCCTCGTCCGGTGTACGCAGTGAAATATCCGCTGTACGTGCCATCGTTAGCCGTAATATCAGGATCTGCAAGATAAATAAATAACTAAATAAGTAAATAAATAAATAAATAAAAGACACAAATGCCCACCTTAGAAGCGTCAGTATAAAACTTCTGATTTTATTGTCGCGTGAATTGAGTTGTCCGAGTTCTTTTCTATAGCTCATGCAACGTTATCATTGCAAAAAAAGTACGCATGAATTTCGAATACTTCGTATTGGGTGTAAGAAATGCAATAGAAGCAATGAGGTGCCGCTCACAACGGGCTGCCTCTGGTCTCCGACTTTACGGGGTTAAATGAGGGAAGTAAACCGCTCACGTAATGACACATCAGGGGTCCTGGGCGGTCATTATTGACAAGAAGCTGCATGGACATAACCATGCAGAGAAAACAATGACGGGCAGGTCCGTCTGAGTAAAGATAGGGGACAGACTTGGCTCACCGCTTAGACGATTAGGGGAGGAGGCGCCCCTCCCCCCACCCTTCATGCGCAGGCCTGCGGGTGCCACCATATAGGCGCTAATCACTCCCATTCATCATTTCAAAAACTCACAAGGTCCCTTATACATTTGCATAAGACGACTCGAAGGCGAAAGCGATCTTTTTCTTCTGAGTCGATGTACTGATCCTGCCCCGCGCCCTTGCGAGATATTTCTGCACCTCACGTGGCTCTTCACCGCCTTCAGGGTCGGAGGCAATGCAATCTTTCGGCACCGCGCCTCACCTGGTTTTGCACTGCCTGCGGGATCGGCCCACCTTTGACCACCGACTATGTCATGTGATGACGTCATAGTGACGTCATGATGACGGCACACATTTCGGCGATCTTTGACGTCAAGATTCGTCCTGTAATGACGTCATCAAGTGACGATATTTTTTTTGCATCATTCGTGTTGACGCCAATGCCGGGGGACGACGCCGGACGCCAACGATCAATTTTCGCGTTTAATGACGCATCTAAGGCTTTCCCCTGGATAAAAATAAAAACAACTAAATGTTACTCACAGTTACCATCATCGTGAAGTCGTGTCGTCGACAAGTGCGGTGGATTCGGACCCAGGACTTCGGCAACGACGTCGGCGTGCAGGACGACCTTGTCGCCTTTTTTGAGGTGCGCGTAAATGACAAGGTCGGGGACGCGCACCAGCGGCTCGCTAACTTCGCAAGCGAGCATGATCGGTACCTCGATCGCATTCCTTGCTCGCGATTTCACTTCAACGTGGAGACCAACGGGACTTGAACTGGGACTTGAACTGGTACTTGAACTGGGGCTCGTCATGTGAAGTGTCCAATGTCCTGCCTTCGGAAGCAAATTTAATACACCTCATGGTTTCATTTCCTCTTTGCTGGTAAACATAAGAAAGCAAGTACACTGGGGCGGCTATAACGTAAAAACTATTCCGTTACGATCTTATTTGAATCTTCTGACGTCCACTTTAGGTAACTACGAGTAACAAGGGTACGTCAAAACCTGCAACGTGTTCTTGTTCTGTTCTGTTCTGGAAGCACTTCTTGTTGGGTTTGAAAGCGAATAGAAATGACTGCTCTCACGGGCGCACAACGTAATACTGTACCGCGAGATATTTATTACATGCAGTGAAAACTGAGAACCATTCTAGCCGACATAAATTTTCACCCATTGCGATGCTTTAATGGAGACGAAGGCGTAGAATTGGTAACGGTTGGCTTTCTTTTGTTCCTTGTTATCGTGAGTAACAATGCATGCTCGTTCGTTTTGAGAGTGCACATATTTCGCAGTTCTGGTGACGTCGCACGACAGAGAATTAAGACGGGCTTGGCCATGAGCAAACGACGAATTCGCATTAGAAAAGTTTGGAATAGCTTTACGTTATAGCGACCCTGCTAAGTCGCATTTGTCACCTTTGCCACGTCCGGAATAGTGATGGTCGTGCTGAGCCACGTTCTGTCGACGAAGCACGCGTCGCATGCAACTCCATGGGGATCCGTGAGCCATGCGGTGACAACGGTCTTGTCACGATCCATGTGCCGAATGTGCACTGTCGTACTGCTGCCCACCGTGTCGTCCACCAGAAAATTCACATCCGTCGGAAAATAGAAATCTCTTTCTTGTCTCTTTATCTGTATGTGAAAAACACACAATGAACATTTGCCATAAATGTTCGCCATGATTAAAGGGGCACTGACACGAATTTTCGAAGGTGAGTTTACTCTGCCATACAAATCTCCTGCATACTGAGACGGCTCTGCGCAAGTGTGGAGCTCAGTAAACGCTGATGAGATATTTTGACATTAAAGTCTATATTCGCATGGCGCACAACAAGATAAGCTGAAATGGGCGGCCCTAATAGCCATGTGTTGTATACTATAGCAAGCGGTGAGAAAGAGAGAGGTGAGAGGGTAATAGCCTAGCCAAGCCAAGACCAGCCAGGCTCGCACCAGCTCTGCTGTTACCCAGCTTTGCACGACCTAGTGCAAGCTGCACTAATTTTTTTAATCGACGATTTTGATGAACTTACCACTACGCGATCATCTAACTCAGCGATGGTAGCATCCACTAAAGCTGCCTCGATGTCGGCGATGGTGCGTCCTTGAAGGTCATGGAACTTGTACGCTTTGCCTCCCGTAGCAAGGGCGATTTCTTCGAGTTTGTTGTCCGCCGTCGGTTCCAACGCTACTGTGGTTACCTTCACTTTGGCTTCCTCTAACTTATGCTTGACACTGGGGACAGACGCGTCAGTGTTGAGTTCACCGTCGCTCATGAGGACGAATGCGGCGCCTTCTCTGCTATTGTTGGGCACGATCTGTCCACGTATCAAAACAAACCAGAGCGAAACTCTGGTTAGCAACAGAAACACAACTATACACATAAGCGCATGAGTAAGAAAACCCGGGGTCCGGTGTCGACAACATTAATAATACCGAAAGTCGCGTGTGGAGCATACCCACGTTTGTCGGCTGAGAATTAAGGTTAATTAAAGATGAATTACACGTGAAATAAGCGAATTATTGCCACAGGTGCATGCCAAGAGATTAGAAGTGATCATTAAGTGCATAAGGTGAATCAAGTGTAAAATGACTTAAAATGAAGTAAATGTGAATTAATAGTGAATTAAACGTGAGAGCTTAGGATTTCGCCTGTGCTCTCCTAAACGTGAGCTAAGGGGATTCAGTTTTTGGACCGTCTTTTGCAGCACCTGCAAGGTATCATATCGACATGCACAAGAAAATAAAATAAAAGAGAGGTAATTCGGGCATTATCAACCAAAAAGTGTTTACACATGAAAACTTGTTAAACTGCACCACAGTTAGGTCAGTACACTTTATACTCGAGGTTAACTTGGAGATATCAGAGGTGAAATGAGCAAGCCAAGTGAATTGTGAGCTCATAATTCGTGCTCTTCTATTTTACACAGAGCAGTACAAAGAGGTCAACGTCCTTCTCATTTCTGAAGTTAGTCAGGAACGTGTTGCTTTTGGTTTAATGAGGTTCAGTAGGTTTGTCGCGAAACATAAGTGCAATAAAGACCATTAAAGATGCCCGAGCTAATTTCCAGGGTCATTTATGCGAAAGTTATATAGCATTTGCAATTGTCCTTATCATGATTCATCGCAATCAGTATACAACGTACCGTTAGGGCAAGGTCAAGGCCGCAGCCTATGCAAGTTCCAGCCAGGTAAGTCAATTTCTGAATCGCCTCAATGAAAACCTCGCGCGTGCGTTTGTTCACAGGCTTCAGGCAACAGGCAATTCGCGCAGTACTTTCAAACACGATTATCGCCAGCTGTACAGAGTTGTCAGGTATTTCTCGTATGTATCTTTCAGCTGCCTCTTTCAGGAAGTCCAGCCGATGGTACATCTGGAACATCGAGACGGATTGTTAAAACTTTGCAAGAGGTTTGTTGCAGAACACAAATAAGGAGCGAGGATTTATTCTTCCTCCACATTTATGTGATAGCAGCTCGGGAGCAACCGCTTCATGGGCAACATAACACGTGATTTAACGCGCTTCGTTATAAGCAAGTCAGCGGCGCACAGGAGGGTGGAAGCATGAAGCCTTCAACAACGGCAGGAAAAGTTGTTCCTGACGAATCGTATGTGATTAATTATTTGTAAGCAATTATATTTTAACTAATTGATTAAGTCTGTTAAGCGGTAACGATCACTATTATTCAATAAATGTTCATTTGATCAATTTTATGTAATCAGTAACTTTATTGATACATGCGTGTGATGCATAACGCTGTTTTAAGCATTCCAGTTTGGTGCGAATTGAATTACAGTAAAACGCCCGCAACAGTTCCACGAGCACCCCTGCAAATGCGCACGCGCACAAGCAAACCCGAGAGCTTCGCGTTTACTTCTTCATTATTACACTCCAACATATGTAGGCCTACGAAATGCTACTGCGGCTCGATGTCGATGGCCATTTCACCTTTTCAGTAGCTATACATAGCGGGACAGTTTTCCCTGCATTATAGCAACGCTGAAGCGCTGCCGCTTCAGGGGTCCCTGCCGCGAGCATCGTGGTAAGGTAAACGCAGCAGTGTGCGCATTGTGTTTGTATACGTGTCAAGGCCGCCACTTCCACCGGCACGCACCTCAAGCGAGTTTACAGAGTCGCTGCTGATTGTTTCGCAATGTAACGAGAGCTTGTTGCTGCGTGTTCGTGCGCGCACACACACGCACACAGAGGAGGCATTGCACACACACGCACGCACGTACACACGCACGCACGCACAACACGCACGCACGTACACACGCACGCACGCGCGCACACACAATGGTAAACGCTCTTATACTGACGTTACAAAGGGTACAGTCCGGAATGCTTATATGTTCGGTTGCTCGTACGATTTCATTTGTATATCTCAATGGTAAAGCAACGCCACCAGGGACGTAGCCATAAATGTTTTTCAGAAGGAAGGTCTACTACACTTTATGTACGTTCGTGCGTTGTTTGCATGCGTGCGTGTATATATGCATATTCAAAAGTGAAAAATTTCGAAGTGGTTGAGCCTCCCCCCCCCTCCCCAGCCCTCTGGCTACGCCAGTGAATGCCACAAAGGTGAACATGTGGTCAAACTCTTTAGCTTTTGCTTTAGCAATCACATTTCTCCATGCAAGAAACCTACGCGGAAAGATTAGTGCCTGCAATAGGGGGGTTCGTCAGCTTTGGAAGGACTGCACGAAACCGCGTAAGTGTAGCGCTGCTGAAATGCGATGACAGTGATACCGCAACGTGACTTGGAGTCACATTTCAGAAAAGGTTACCTGTTATACTGAGACGGCGAAATCACTTACGAACATGCTACCCGAGACATCGAGAACCAACACGACCACTGGGTGCAGGTCACTCTCCCTGATGACTACTTCGAATGTTGTCTCAACCGATTTGGTCATGTTGGGACGTGGCAGCCTGCACCATGGTCAAACACCCGAAGTTAGCTGCGAGGAAATAGTTGTGGAAACTGCGTGCACGATTGAATAAGGACAGGCGTCTGTCTTGGGTAAGAGATGAAAAGATGCATAATCACCTTCCACACGAAATGTAAAAAGGTGTTGAATTTGTCTCACAGTGTGAAAAAGGGGGAGAGCGAGGCAAGTAGAAGCCCAGTCGGTGTGAAGGTGTCGATATGCACTCTGAGATATTTACACTATTTAGAACGTATTTTGTCTCCAAACAATTATCTTAAATAAAATGTGTTGACCTGTGAAGAATTGAACTGCATAACGTGACGTTTTGTTGCTATCCTCTTTCCCTATACTGATTATTTAAGCTCCACCACAACAATTGCCCATATTTTCATTATTATAGAGATCCCGTTTTGTTCCAATTAGTATTATTGTTATCATGAGAGAACTGATTTAGAGAAGGATGTGGTTTCAAAGAATGCACAAGATTATGACATTTTATGTGAAACTGCGACATGAAATTTTCACGTATCAGTAATATCGCACGGTAAAGAGGTGGGCCAACCCAGTAAACTGTCTGTATTAAGGCTCTAAATTATAAATTGTATTATATTAAGGCTTACAAACCTGCTAAATTGCTTGTGTCGGTTTAGCAGTGCTTACGTTCGTTTGACAAAAAAATAACTATTGATGAATTCGCGGTTACTGTGAGAGCAGTGCGCAACGCGTTTACTTATTTATTTATTTGTTGAGTTAGCCGTCCTGATTGGTCCAGTTTGAGTATTATCTTCTTTTCCTCGGTATCACAACGCGGCTATCTTCCCAATTATATCAGTTGCGAAGATACAAAGCAAATGTACTTCTCCAACGTCTGTGTGCGGTTACGGAGCAGCTCCTTAGCCAAAGCTTGCTCTTTGTACCAGATGATACAATAAATGAAACTGGCAATGTGATAAAAACAGCCACAGAATTCAATACAAAATTTAAAAAGCACATAACACCTCGAATTTCGCAGCGTCCTGCGTGGAGAATAAAACGCTGTGCATTTCATATCAGTATATTTTTATGTCAGAGCACTGATGCTGTGACATTTGATGTCAGAATGCGTGTTAAACGAAATAAAAACGACAGATAAGAAATATGCGGCAGTGGAACTCGAAACGTGAGAATATACACACTGCATGAAGTCTTCATTTTGCCTTATCACTTCCCATGCGGACATGCCATCGCAAAACCTGTTTTGCTTGTTCGGTGCAAATGAATTATGCTTGCGATTTTTCTTGATGTCATCGCAAAAGTAGTTGATCTGTAACAAAAAGAAAGAAACATCGAGGGATGTCGTACACGCCACTTGCAAGCCGATATTCGAGGAAGAATCAGTATGAATACGCTCAATTAAAAAGAAATCCCATGTGCCGTAAGTTACTTCAATATCTAATTAAGCCATTTATGAAAATTCGCAACGGCAAATTGCCTACTAGCACAGATAAACAAAAGGAATTATGAATTTGACGGCACAAACTGAAGATTAACATGACGCACGTATTCCTTTCCGATAAATCATGCATATATGCATGATTATCGCATATATGCATATATGCATCATATGCATATATGCATGATTAGCAAGGACTATATTCCTTGCTCTGTTCACAGCGCCATTCGCGCACATTTTTGTATATTGTGCTCATTACTATCCCCGGTGCTTTTTATTGTGATTGCAATTATATGGACAGTCTCGGCTGGAAAATGTCCGTCCCCGTCGCCGTCATTCACCGTATATGTATAAGCATGTATATATATAGAAAGGCCACAAAGAAAAATAATTAAGAAATTCTTTCCGACGCGCGGAATCGAACGGGCGACCTCACGCATTGCAGCCCGCCGCGTTAGACGTTAGGCCACGACAGCACCGTCTCTCAGCCTGCTAACGGCGAGCTATTTATATACACCATGTAATTCAGCATGCTTTCTTAGTGGCCACATAGATGGCGCGATGAGCGCGCGTGTGGCGCGCTTTAAAGATCGTCGCCCCGCCCCTGCGAACGCCGTTGCTCTTCGCTCTACAGGGCGTCGTCGCTTTCCTGCGCTTATCTCAAGGAAAGAAGGGGCGGCCCGTGGGGTGCTTCGCTTCGCTCGCTGCAGCGGCCGCGTTTGCGAAAGGAGCGCGCTGTTCAAACAGAAATAAGTAACAACTGTGACAATTAGTTCGCGCTCGTCTTGTGTGTACCTGTTCGTTCGTTTCGTGCGTCCTGCTTTATGTTTGAGCAGTGCGCTTCAAGTGTCGAGCTGTGACGCATTAGTTCGCGCTCGTCCTGTGTGCGTTCTTTTCGTGCGTCCTTTGGGCTCGAGCGACGCGCTGGCAATTTCGAGCTGCTTTCCGTTCTTCGCGTTACATTACAATTTATTGCTATCGCAATCATTGCTTCGCCGTTGCGGCGAAACTGTGACTTTTTTTGTTGTATCCTAGAATCGATTCCTTGGCAAGCTTCCAGTCAGCGAAGTTCGCTAGTCTGTGCCACCTAATACACGTATTATATCATGCATTATGCAACCATTTCCCTACATAACACTTATTTACAATAAGGGGCCTGTATAGAACTTAATCGAAACTCGGACTACTATACCAAGTGAAGCGCGTTAACTTCGAAGTCACTGCTTCCTGGTTAATAATAATAATAATAATAATAATAATAATAATAATAATAATAATAATAATAATAATAATAATAATAATAATAATAATAATAATAATAATAATAATAATATTTCTGGATTTTTATGTGCCAAACGACGATAAGATTATGAGGCATGCCATATACATGCTTCGTAAATTTCGACCAGCTGCGGTTCTTTACCGTACAGTACAGGGGCCTCTCGCATTTGGCCTCCATCGAAATCCTACCCATGGGGATTTTTTAAATGCGAAGCATTTCTTAGCGAACTTCTGCGACTTTGACCGTATCTATCTATCTATCTATCTATCTATCTATCTATCTAGCCGCCTACGACTTCTTGCTCTCCTGGTCGCTTGGTTAATCGAATGTGCACCAAAACTGGTATGGCGTAACATGACTGTATGACGAACATAAATGACAAGTCATAACATGAAAATCATGACACGAATGTCATGTACAGCATGATTTACATGCTACGCTCATGGTGCGCTGGCGGCTGTTTCGCTAGCTTGATATACACCAAAATTGGTATCTTGCGACGTGACCGTGTGACGAACATAAATAACACGAGTTATCATGAAAATCATGACACGCATGTCACGTACAGCATGACTTACGTGCAACGCTCATGGGGCGCTGGCGGCCGTTTCGCTAGATTGATATGCACCGAAATTGGTATCTTGCGACGTGACCGTGTCACGAACATAAATAACACGAGTTATCATGAAAATCATGACACGCGTGTCATGTACAGCATGACTTACGTGCCACGCTCATGGGGTGCTGGCGGCCGTTTCGCTAGATTGATATACACCAATATTGGTCTCTTCCGACGTGACCGTGTGATGAACATAAATAACACGAGTTATCATGAAAATCATGACACGCATGTCATGTACAGCATGACTTACGTGCCACGCTCATGGGGCACTGGCGGCCGTTTCGCTAGATTGATATGCACCGAAATTGGTATCTTGCGACGTGACCGTGTCACGAACATAAATAACACGAGTTATCATGAAAATCATGACACGCGTGTCATGTACAGCATGACTTACGTGCCACGCTCATGGGGTGCTGGCGGCCGTTTCGCTAGATTGATATACACCGAAATTGGTATCTTCCGACGTGACCGTGTGATGAACATAAATAACACGAGTTATCATGAAAATCATGACACGCATGTCATGTACAGCATGACTTACGTGCCACGCTCATGGGGCACTGGCGGCCGTTTCGCTAGATTGATATGCACCGAAATTGGTATCTTGCGACGTGACCGTGTCACGAACATAAATAACACGAGTTATCATGAAAATCATGACACGCGTGTCATGTACAGCATGACTTACGTGCCACGCTCATGGGGTGCTGGCGGCCGTTTCGCTAGATTGATATACACCAATATTGGTCTCTTCCGACGTGACCGTGTGATGAACATAAATAACACGAGTTATCATGAAAATCATGACACGCATGTCACGTACAGCATGACTTACGTGCAACGCTCATGGGGCGCTGGCGGCCGTTTCGCTAGATTGATATGCACCGAAATTGGTATCTTCCGACGTGACCGTGTCACGAACATAAATAACACGAGTTATCATGAAAATCATGACACGCGTGTCATGTACAGCATGACTTACGTGCCACGCTCATGGGGTGCTGGCGGCCGTTTCGCTAGATTGATATACACCAATATTGGTCTCTTCCGACGTGACCGTGTGATGAACATAAATAACACGAGTTATCATGAAAATCATGACACGCATGTCATGTACAGCATGACTTACGTGCCACGCTCATGGGGCACTGGCGGCCGTTTCGCTAGATTGATATGCACCGAAATTGGTATCTTGCGACGTGACCGTGTCACGAACATAAATAACACGAGTTATCATGAAAATCATGACACGCGTGTCATGTACAGCATGACTTACGTGCCACGCTCATGGGGTGCTGGCGGCCGTTTCGCTAGATTGATATACACCAATATTGGTCTCTTCCGACGTGACCGTGTGACGAACATAAATAACACGAGTTATCATGAAAATCATGACACGCATGTCATGTACAGCATGACTTACGTGCCACGCTCATGGGGCACTGGCGGCCGTTTCGCTAGATTGATATGCACCGAAATTGGTATCTTGCGACGTGACCGTGTGATGAACATAAATAACACGAGTTATAATGAAAATCATGACACGCATGTCATGTACAGCATGACTTACGTGCCACGCTCATGGTGCGCTGGCGGCCGTTTCGCTAGCTTGATATACACCAATATTGGTCTCTTCCGACGTGACCGTGTGACGAACGTAAATAACACGAGTTATCATAAAAATCATGACACGCATGTCATGTGCAGCATGACTTACGTGCCACGCTCATGGGGTGCTGGCGGCCGTTTCGCTAGATTGATATACACCAAAATGGATTTCTTGCGACGTGACCGTGTGACGAACATAAATAACACGAGTTATAATGAAAATCATGACACGCATGTCATGTACAGCATGACTTACGTGCCACGCTCACAGGGCGCTGGCGGCCGTTTCGCTAGCTTGATATACACCAATATTGGTCTCTTCCGACGTGACCGTGTGACGAACATAAATAACACGAGTTATCATGAAAATCATGACACGCATGTCATGTACAGCATGACTTCCGTGCCACGCTCATGGGGCGCTGGCGGCCGTTTCGCTAGATTGATATACACCAAAATTGGTATTTTGCGACGTGACCGTGTGACGAACACAAATAACACGAGTTATCATGAAAATCATGACACGCATGTCATGTACAGCATGACTTACGTGCCACGCTCATGGGGCGCTGGCGGCCGTTTCGCTAGATTGATATGCACCGAAATTGGTATCTTGCGACGTGACCGTGTGACGAACATAAATAACACAAGTTATCATGAAAATCATGACACGCATGTCATGTACAGCATGACTTACGTGCCACGCTCATGGTGCGGTGGCGGCCGTTCCGCTAGCTTGATATACACCAATATTGGTCTCTTGCGACGTGACCGTGTGACGAACGTAAATAACACGAGTTATCATGAAAATCATGAAACGCATGTCATGTACAGCATGACTTACGTGCCACGCTCATGGGGCGCTGGCGGCCGTTTCGCTAGATTGATATACACCAAAATGGATTTCTTGCGACGTGACCGTGTGACGAACATAAATAACACGAGTTATCATGAAAATCATGACACGCATGTCATGTACAGCATGACTTACGTGCCACGCTCACAGAGCGCTGGCGGCCGTTTCGCTAGCTTGATATACACCAATATTGGTCTCTTCCGACGTGACCGTGTGACGAACATAAATAACACGAGTTATCATGAAAATCGTGACACGCATGTCATGTGCAGCATGACTTACGTGCCACGCTCATGGGGCGCTGGCGGCCGTTTCGCTAGATTGATATACACCAAAATTGGTATTTTGTGACGTGACCGTGTGGCGAACATAAATAACACAAGTTATCATGAAAATCATGACACGCATGTCATGTACAGCATGACTTACGTGCCACGCTCATGGGGCGCTGGCGGCCGTTGCGCTAGATTGATATACACCAAAATTGGTATCCTGCGACGTGACCATGTGACGAACATAAATAACACGAGTTATCATGAAAATCATGACACGCATGTCATGTACAGCATGACTTACGTGCCACGCTCATGGCGCGCTGGTGGCCGTTTCGCTAGCTTGATCTACCCCGGAATTGGTCTTGCGCTACGTGACTGTGCGACAAACATAAAAACACGAGTTAACATGAAAATCATGACACGCGTGTCATGTACAGCATGACTTACGTACCACGCTCATGGTGCGCTGGCGGCCGTTTCGCTAGCATGATATACACCAATATTGGTCTCTTCCGACGTGACCGCGTGACGAACATAAATAACACGAGTTAACATGAAAATCATGACACGCATGTCATGTACAGCATGACTTACGTGCCACGCTCATGGGGCGCTGGCGGCCGTTTCGCTAGATTGATATACACCAAAATTGGTATCTTGTGACGTGACCGTGTGGTGAACATAAATAACACGAGTTATCATGAAAATCATGACACGCATGTCATGTACAGCATGACTTACGTGCCACGCTCATGGTGCGCTGGCGGCCGTTTCGCTAGCTTGATATACACCAAAATTGGTATCTTGCGACGTGACTGTGTGACGAACATAAATAACACGAGTTAACATGAAAGTCATGACACACATGTCATGTACAGCATGACTTACGTGCCACGCTCATGGTGCCCTGGCGGCCGTTTCTCTAGGTTGATCGACCCCCAAGTTGGTATTGCGCGACGTTACTGTGTGACGAACATAAATAATAGAAGTTAACATGAAAACCATGACACGCATTTTCCTCAATGACATACAAGACGATGTATGCAGCTCTTTGCTGGCTGCTTCGCATTACATCGATTCCCACAGTGCGTGGGATCTGCCGGCTTTTTTTGTGTTCTCTAGCTTCTTATAGCTTTTTGCCGAAAAATACTTGACAGTGTTTTTAACAGCGCGACTGTTCTAGGACTGGCCCTGACGACAGATGAGTGCGCGCGTCACATGTCCCGCTCCGCTCCTCAGATACACCTACAGATGGCGCAACTGACTCGTTCGCGGACGAAGCGGTAGCCGCACAGTGAAACGGGGAAGGGCGGCTCGAGCGTGAATAGAGCCTGAAGCCACTGTAGCAGGGGCGGTTATGACAGTGGCTGCCACACATACTTTCCCGCGCATCTCTATTAGCCCAGAGAACGAACAGTGGCGGCGCGGAAGTCGCGGAGATGTGACATCACGGCAAGGACTCTCCAGACTCGCCTGCTCCGCGGCCGAGGATCGCCTTTTAAAGACGATGGCCTTTCTTGGGATACTGAACGCAGAAATTTTGGTCTGCCTTCCTGTCTGTCTGTCTGTCACACGATTCAGCTACCCGGCCAAGTTTAAGCACTCGATGAACGCCCAGCCATCTTGAACTGGTAGCTAGCGTTCATACTTGTGAGCACTGTCGATCAAAAAGCAAATATTACGCATATCTGAGGCGCAACATCAATACCTATGTATTAGGTGGTGTGTTCCTTTACTAGAAAATACATAGATACGTAATTCTAAAGATCCTAGTGTTTCTTAGGCTGCGCTGAAAATGCGACGCTATGCACGAAAAAGCCCTCTGCCGACGATATGGTGCTGTCACCTGGCAGTGGCCTTGGGAACAGCATCACGGGTGGCATCGGATCATGTTGTACGGCCGGCAGAAGACTATCGTCTTTCGACGACATTTGCAGCGAAGCATGCAGATACGCGGCCAATTTTTTTATGCGCCCGCCGTGTACCCGGTCTTTCGTGATACGGTGGTGATTACTGTTCATTCTTGCGATGCGAATTTCCCAAGGGAGAAGGTAGAAGTTTCCACTACTAACGAAAATTAAGTAACCCGTCGTTATAATGGGCAAACTCCCGTCCGACCGGAAGATTCAGTGTGAAAATTATGATGAAAAACAGCAAGACGTTCCTTGTTTTCACTCGTACTCCAAGAAATCGGTGCTAAGAAAACATTTGCGCCAATGATTTAACTTCATTACAACTTCGCGCAGACTTCACGGTTAAAACATGTGTCCCCAAGAATTAAAAATGAAATTAGGACGTATTCAATCCACTAATTACATTGCGGTTTATCGTACAAGTTATGTCTGTCTCTGCAGATAATCTAGGTTATTTGACAGAATTGCGCTTTCTGCTACAGGAGACTTTAGATGAATCTGTCTATCATAAAGAATCACATAATATATCCAGAACAATAAACAAAATAGTGCTGACACACACAACGGTTTCGTAAATGCTGAGATGTTAGTATACACGAATTATGTACTTCTGAACAGTCGTCTGGGATTGTGTATCCGTATACCCTGATTTGTATGAACTGCTGGTCCGACCTACCGCCGCGTCACAAACTGCCATGTTCACTTCAGGAGGGAGCACTGATGATAGCAATTGTTTGCTAAACAAACGCCAGAAAGTCGAAATGAACTGTTTCGATGGCGCACTCGGCGAAGTGGCCCACGTAATAAACGTCCCTCGTCTCAATGAGTCACTGACTGGTCTCGCACGTCATGTCCACAAACAAGTTGATGATGCTCAGCGGCAATCAAGTACAAGGAAAATTAATTTACGAGCTAGCTGTCTGAACTGGCACTTACGAGTGTAGCAGTGCCGTTGCTACGATGCTGCATGAAGCCACAATCTGACAGCGATAACAAGTTTCCGCAGTTCTCCTCAACTTGGTTTTGAAGTGAAATGAAGCACCGAAATTATTCTGAGGAAAACGTAAAACTAAACAACATGATGAGTCAGCGAGTACACAAAAAAAAAAACACAACAGCTGAGGCGCTATTCTCGGGCAAGCGCTTTCGAGATATTTTGCGAGCCTGCATGGATACTGCATGCGTTTGTGTAACTGTGTGCACCCCGGCAAGAACGCTGTCCGCGGATACGCGCATGCATCCCACGCAAATAACACTTGTGGAGGCGAAACCACCATAACTCTGAAGGGAATCACCCTTGAACAATGCAACCTAATAATTTAAATACGGTGTCTCACGTTTCAAGACTATTACATTATTACGAGGCAGACTGTGGAATAATTCTGACCGCCTGGCATTCCTTAACGTGCTGCTGTTCCTAAGCACATGCATGTTCATGCTGTTCACTCCCGTCGCAATGCGGCTGCCGTGGCTGAGAATCAAACCTGTCCTCGGGTTGAGCAGCGCGACACAACAAAACTGACCAAAGTGTGTACGACGGAGCGCGGGCACCGTTCGCGATTGTACTGAAAAAAATGTATAGTTTTTTATTAGCTCACTGGGAACATTATGGATGCTGTTTTCGTCATTCATCTGAATCTTCAGACAAGCATAAAGCGGACGCAAACAGTGGAACATCGTACCAAGCGAGGGCATGGTACGAAGACGCGCAACGGCGGGCGTCGAGGAGTCCGTGCCGTGACGTCAACCAGGCCTCCCGCCAGGCGGCGCCACCTCAAGCTCTCGGGGCTAATACTCTACAAATAATGTAATCACAGACACACAAACACAAAATCACATCACAGAAAATTATAGGCGTGCGCAGGGCTTCCCCTCAGGGGGGTGGGAGGGGGGGGGCGAAGGTTCATGGCAGCCCCCCCCCCCCCCCCCCCCCCCCATGCGCGCGCCTATGCAGAAAATCGCAAGGGAAACACAGGAGAACCGCAGCTCGCTGTTTCTGCAGATTTCACATTGGTTAGAGCTGAGGTAATTTTTTACACGACGGGGGCGGCACACACTTACATGGTACTGATATGGCATGAACATGATGGACGATTCCACTGCGTAGTTCATTGGCCGGAAGAACTGAAGCAGGCAGTCCTTGGTGAACTGACAATTTTTCCTTATCTTGCACTTCTGGCCCGTCGAAGTTCTCGCAGTGAAACGAATTTCTTCGGAGCAAGAATTCAGCTTTACCTAGTGCGCAAAAAGTAACAAAGAAAGAAAAAAACCGAACAATTAGTATGACAATCAAAATAGTTAATTTCATATTTTCCTAAAGCTTTTCTGTGCGTACTAATTTTGTGATGAAATGGAACATCGCAAAAAAACGTAGACACAGCGGAAAGAACGTTGAACAAACAGGACAAGCGTTGACTCTCAGCTAAATTTATTAAAAGTAGAAACGTAACATATACACATCCGGCTTTCACATATATGTTTACCTGGCTGTCGGAAGGCGCGTAAGTGGAAATGACACTGTATCAAATCAGAGTGCAAGGTGAAACATGTAAACCGGTATGTGAACCGCAAGATGAACGTCGTGTACTCCTTTCCCTTATCTTGTGACCGTGCGTGCATAGGGCAAACGGGCCGCTGTGTCAATGTCAGGCTTAAAGAGAACCTGTTGTCTCTGAAGAATAACAAGTAGGCGCATGTGTCTACCCATTGCGCCCCATGCAAGTGCTCGCCAATGTTGAGAAAAAACAACATTTTTGTATAATCATAAAGATTTGAGCACGAGGTTGGTGATGGAGGCAGCACATATTGAGCGTAAGGAGGAGCAATGCAAAAGTCAGCCTTCAGTTGCGCTATCATCACAAGAAATGGCGTTTTATGAGAGTACATGTGACTATAGATTTTGCTTCGTACACATGTTTGATACTTTTTCCTTTGTTGCATGTTTCGGGTGTATATATGTTACCGTTTCTTCTCTTAATAAATTTAGTTGAGAGTCAGCGCTTGTCCAGTTTTTTCTACAATCCTTCCGCTGGATGGAAGGAAATTCTTTTATTGAGAAATAGGGAGGTCCTCTGTGGGAATAGGCGGGACTTTGCCAGACTACAACAATCGCTCGCAGTGTCTTAGGATTTCCACTGATTTAAGTAGCAGTTGTGTCTACGCTTTTACGCGCTGTTCCATTTCATCATGCAAGTATACCAAGTCGCACAAACTTCCATCCTCCTGTATTCGTTTCACACAGTATATTATTAAACCTAACGACGCCTTGCAATATTCTATGAATACAACACTGCAAAAAAAGTTAATCAGCATGAGATGCTTTAGGTATTGGCAGAACTTTGCTGATGACACTTCCTCGGATGCTGTGAATGAAATGCATTTGAAGTGTAAATATTTATTTTGGCTAATTTTACCTTCACTTATTTGGAGTACTTGCAGCGAGGGGGCAAAACGTCCTCCGCTGTGTCCTTGCGTGTTTGCGCTCCATTACAAGTTGAAGATACACCAACTCGCCCAAATCGCTACGTTATAAAGTGCAAGCTAGCCTTTAGCTTAGCGCGATAGACCATAGTAATAGCAAAAATCATAGCCTTCCTATAGAAAAGTTGCAAACGAGCCCCGTCTTACCTTGTTTTTATGACAGTAAGTGAGCGGGTACTCGTCATCATCGCGGCTGCCGTACTCGTCGAATACACCGTACCGATAGTGCGCCCACTCGTGAACAAACACATACGCTGTGGGCAAAGAAAAAATACTAATGAGAAAATTAGAATGACGATGAAAGCCACTGAACAGCTCATTTCGTCGAAAGCAAAGAGCCGGCATCACCAGCATAGCCACACCAAGTCATAGTATAATGGTCGCAAATTCGCAAATCTGATTTGACGCTATCACTTCTACTTAACTAGCTAAAATATCACGAGAGATATCTTCACATTATACGAAATGCACCGGCTGTTGGCCCTTATTCATCATTTTCATAATTACAACAGTAGACTATCATGTTAACGGTCCTGACATCAGGAGCACTGCCCACACCGTTCATCATCGTGTGTTCAACGAGCTACCTATCTAACACTTCCGGGACAATTAACTATTTTCATTGCTCTTATTGTTGACTTAACCTTTTTTTGCCTTTACCGTTGCGACTGAAACTTGTTAAATGCAGTATTGTATTATCCTTTATTTGTTAATTTTGTATCTATAACCCTGTTTTTTATTGTATGTATTAACCCCTATTCAATGTACGTTTGTACCCTGAGGGTACGTTAAATGAATGAATGAATGAATGAATGAATGAATGAATGAATGAATGAATGAATGAATGAATGAATGAATGAATGATGAATGAATGAATAAGCAACCCGCGCTTCAAATAAGCACGTGCTGCGCACCATAGGTATTAGTTTTAGTAAACTGTTGCGAATATTTTTCTCAGCTCGACATTATCGTTCATGAATGAGACGCAATAATTTACAAGCAGCATTTTCTAATGGCGACAAGCTTTTCAACTATAACTACGGTTGATGCTTCGTTTAGCAAGCGAGGTGACGAAGTACAGCACCTGGGTACGACTCCGGTAAATAAAAACTTAAGTACCAATTAAAATTTCTATACCGACTTGCCTGGATTCCTGTACTTCGCCATGGTAGATGCGTTCAGTTCGGCGAGAAATTGCGACGACAGCTGGATGAATTCGCCACGATGACCGCACGGTTTCAACTGCTTCGTGACGGGATGGTTCTCGTGGGCATTCGAAGAAGTACCAACGCGGACGTCACCCCTGCCAAAAGCATTTCGAGGCACGCTTCGTGCACTCTTGACGTTCAGCCACTTGTCAGGGACGTTGATGATTACGTGCTTGAAGTAGACACGCCCACTGGTGGATCGGTGTAGGAACACGGACGAGGATCGAAACAGGGCCTGTGTAGAGCGTCACACCTTGATAACGCACGTTGCAGGCGTCAGTATAACTAATTCATCGTACACTCCCAATCACGTCCCGGTTAAATTGCTAGCTACAGCCAGGAAACTATACGAAAAAAAAATTGTTGCAGAACTACACTGCAGTTGTCTGGGTAGCGTAAGCACAGTCACATGCTCACCTCCGTCGTCCTTGACACCCTACATGATTGAAAGGTTCCGGGTTCGAGTTCCTGTATACTTTGAAGGTCAAAGGTACGTATCAAAGGTACCTTCAAAGGTACGTTACCAAGTACGCTTGAAGGTAAAAGGTATTCAGTAAGTCGTGGGTTCGAGCCGTGAATCCCGTACTACATGCAATCTGTTTATTGCCACGTATCTTCTTCGGAGCCCTATGTATTCCAATGGGAAATGCTTTAATTTATGTAGACAAGATATACAACTTACACATATTCTACACAACCTAAGCCTAAGAATGGTGTAATTGTGTAGCCTAACTTATAAAATTTATATATAACAGATATAGCCTAAGAATGCTTATACATTGAAAGGTGTAGTTTCCTGGTTATATATAGCGCTTCACGTCGGACATGATTCACGGTGCATATGTACGCACACATTGTAATGAGCTTATTAACTGTACACTGAGCAAGAAAACCGCAGAAAAAAAGACGAGAGACGTCTGCCAAACGCAGCAGCGTGCGCTAACTTGCCTTGATGTTTTCTATAATAGACACGTTGTAATCTACACTGTCGTTGATGGTGACCAGAAGATTCGTGTAGCCGCCGTCCGAGGTATCAATGTCCAGCGAGGTCACTGCCCTCAAGACACAGAAGAGCTGTACCACTGCTGCTAACGAGCAAGACATAACGGGACAATAACGCTGTACAACTTGCCAAAGGATATCGCTGAAATAAAAGGCCACCGGTGAACTATGGTAGATGAGACTACACGCTACACACGCGGGCTGCAGAGTGGAAGTGCTTGAAGTGACGCAGGTCGTGTTAGCGTTACGTATTTCTGAGGTTCGCCGCGCAGTTAACGTTTCTCGCAGTCGTTGTTTATTATTCGAGCTCAACTTCCGTCGGTTTGCTTTTGGACCTGCAGCCGGATGTCCATGTGGATAAACCAATGTAGGCGGTGAGAGACGGACGACACCTCTCTTGGCATAACAGGCTGCAGGTTAGGACCCTCTTGCTAGCTGGTATACATACATGCCACAGTTTCTGCAATGTGAAACAGGCAACTTAGAAGAGTGTGGGTGTAGGCCAGTCGGTGAATCATGATTAGCAAAGGTAACCGCAACACCACACGGGACACAGAAAGAGGCAGCACGAAGCGGCACTGACGACTGTTCGTTTAATGAAACAACGTCGAGCTAATGTCGACCAAAAACACGTGTGCAGGAGTGTTGGGAGCGTTCATTCCCCCCCCCCCACCCCCTTAGCTTTTCAATGTTCCGAGTGTATATAGAATCGGAAACATCCAAATAGAACCACCCCCCCCCCCCAAAAAAAAAAAAAGAAAAAGTTGGCTACGCCCTTGATGCTTTGCAACCGGATCAGTAGGCAATGCTGACGGCGACGAGGGAAGCAAGACCGCAATTGCGGTGTTGCCACTGCCGCTGTTACTGCGTCACTGTTTAGTCTACTGCACGTGATGCCCTGTTACGATGGCCGAAATTAGATTACAAAAAAAAGAATAAAAACACTGAGCAGCTCCTACGTCCATATAAGCCCGTTTCAATACAGCTTACACATGGGCGCCCGTGACATGACGTAAACAGAACAGCTCTTCGGCGTGTAGGTGTTCTCTGGTATATAGCAGGCAAAGAACAGCGAAGGACGCAGGCTGCAAACGAAAGTTCACACGAAATACGTTCGAAAAGCTGCACTAAGGGTTCAACACTGGCTGCCATGCCGCAATACTAAGAACTGAACAGCAAATCAGGGAGGCCGTAGAGCAGAGCTGCACTTAAATTTTTAAAGGGCCCTGAGTAACAACCTTAGCGACTGCAAAGTGCTTGGTATAGGGCAAAGACAACAGGAAGAGCACAATCTGTTGTCCACATCCTTTCAAGCACTTGGTACACTTACTATGAATGAACGTACGAAGATAATTTGAGAGCTCCTTTTTGTTTGTTAAATACAACCTAATGAAAACCATAAGGTAATAAAGCCAAGGAAGGTATAGGGAACGTTATTTGTAGTATTTTTAACTGTATTGTAGTAATTAGCACATAAATGTGAAGAAAGTAAAGTGGACGAAAACAAAACTTGCCGCCGGCAGTGACCTAACCTGCAACCTTCGGATAACGCGCCCAATACTCTACCAATTGAGCTACGGCGGCGGTCGTCCTCCCGTCCCCTGTGCATGCAAGCCTGGGAGTGTTAGTCAGCGCCGCTATGTCACTCCAACAAGGTGCTATATGTCACATCCATATGGCTAACATAACATGTCACGCCAACAAGGCCGAACATCAGCATTAATCTATGCGAGCTTCAAAGTGTATTTAGGAGGAGCAAAGTGCTTCCGAGAAATATATTAACGAGATGCTATTTTTAAAGGTGTATTGCCACTGAAATTATAAGGTGCACGATGTTTACCTTGCCCATACGCGCTCAAAATGTTCCGCTTCTTTCCCATGGGAAGAGCGTGGCTGATCGTGAGCAAAGCAGTCGTTTTCTGTCGAAGCTAGGCCCCGCTAATTCTTGCTCATATTCAAAACGTGCATTTGCGGCCATTGCAGCTTGTTCACTTAACTTGCTAACTAAGCTCGAGGGCGCGGGTTCGATTCCCGGCCACAGCGACCGCATTTCGATGAGAGTGAAATGGAAAGAACACCCGTGTGCTTAGATTTAGGTGCACATTAAAGAACCCCAGGTAGTCGAAATTAATTCGGCGTCTCCGCCATGCGGCGTGACTCATAATCATACCATGGTTTTGGCACGTAAAAACCCTGCAATTATTATTTTGTGTCTCGTCGTACTTGGCCCTAAAGTATCACAGTTATAATGGAAGATCAAGTGATCCAGCGGACATTTGTCTGAAAACGTACTTAAAAAAGACACGCATACAGAATGAAGCAGTTGCTCTTAGCTGTAAATGACTTCATGGTGACAGGCAAACAACCCAAATCGCAACCCTAATTAACTGCTGTAAGGAGAGTCAAACTAGCAATAACTTTTTTTCTTTTGATTTACTTCATTTGGCAGCACAGGGTAATAAAAGCATCAAGTTATGATGATCCGTCGGCTTTTGGCAGTGTCGTTCGTGCTGCCGCCCCACGTACTGTTGACGGGCACGGTCATCGCAGTCGTCGTCGTGGCCACCGCGGCAGCACGTGCCATCGCGAGTTGCTCGAGCGTCCAGTTGTTGAAGTCGCGCATGATGCGGTCTCGCTGATCGATCACCTTGACCGTGCTGAAGGCCAACGCCGTCATCACGGCCGCGACGCAGCCCATCAGGGCCAACGCACACATCATGGCGCACAAGCGCGAACACGGAGTGTCGACCACGGTTGACTGTAATGAGGGAGCAAATTATATATATATATATATATATATATATATAGGACAAACATATACGGACTTACTGCGAATCGATTCTGCGGAATCCCGCAAGGTGGCGGAAGAGCTAACAAGAGGCAATCGACAACCACCCGTTTGGGGCACGAAGCCACGATGAAACCCATGCGGATTTCTCACAAAGAAAACTTTTAACAGAAGAGCTGTTTAATCTTGAGGTTGTGCCGGCCATCGTTACAGGCGCTCGGTTATCATTATAAATATGTGTCTCAAACAATAAAACATTCAGTTGGAAGTTAGCGCTTGTGTGTGTGGTGGTCTTTCGTCCCCCTCGTCTCTGAAGTTTGCACTATAGTATAGATTCAATGGATTACCAACTAGCCCAAACATTGCCAAGTTACAGAAAGCTCGGCGGGTGTGCGGCAAAGAAAGCGGGTATGTGCCAAGCAGCTCTTGGTACAGCTAGCAATGCATAGTGCATACTATAGCATATCAAGGGGGTGAGAAAAGGTAGTGAGGGTGAGGAGGACTGATGTGAAGGTGAGGAGGAAGGAAAGGAGGAGGAGGCGAAAGGGCAAAGCATGGCATAGCGAAATGATCGACAGGTCGAAATCCATGAATTTCCTTGTGAGTTCGTGCTACACAAACGGGTGGTTGCAAATTTCCTTGTCTTAACATGCGGACCTAATTGCTCTACTGAACCGGCAGCCGTTGTCTAGTTGTTCTGGTGCTTTACTGCTGACCCGAAGGTCGCGGGATTGGATCCCGGCCCCGGTGGCAGAATTTCGATGGAGGCGAGATGCTAGAGTCCCGTGTACCTAGATTTAGGTGGCCATTAAAGAACCCCAGGTGGTCGAAATTTCCGAGGCCCTCCAGTACCGCGTCTCTCATAATCATATTGCGGTTTTGGGGCGTAAAACCCCCAATATTAATATAATTGCTCTACCGAACTCAATGTGCGGCCAACACGTGTGCTTCACACAGCGCTTGACACCAGCAACCACCACGAAATGGCATGTGCATTCTTTGGCAGATACCCCCTCCTTTATGGCAACTGGTGGCAAGCGCTTTGTATTGCACAGGTAGTATGACAGCGTAATAACCTGTGTCCGTTCTTTTTTAGAGTGTATATACAAATAATCGGACATAAAACGTTGGTTGGAAGTTTTCACGTGCGCGTTTCGTGTCCTTGTGTCTTATTTGCAGAATGTGCGCTAAAAAAGGTCATAGATATTGATTAGCAATATAGCCGGAACCAACGCTCTCACCCGGCTTCCACCGTGGACTGACAAAAAAAAAAAAACAAAAAAATACGACACCCTAACAGGAGAAGGATAATGATATCATAATTGCTGCGGTCTTACATCCCAAAACCACGGTATGATTATGAGAGACGCCGTAGTGGAGGGCTCCCAATATTTCGAGCACCTGGAGTTCTTTAACGTGCATCTAAATCTAAGTGCACGGGCCTTGAGCATTTTCGCCTCCACCTAAAATGCGGCCGCCGCGGAACAGAAGGAGTAGTACAAATCCGTGGACACAATAAGGAAAGCTTACTATATCCCGTGAACACAGCGGTCAAGCCACACAGCGCGTTTCGTGTCGCCGCTAGCTGTGTTCACGGCCCATAAGGACTCACAGGGCCCCTTATGCATTCGCCTAAGACGACAAGAAGACGACAGCCATCTTCTTTTTCTTCTCTGTCGATGTATTAATCCTCCGCCCCCCTACGAAAGCTTTCTGCACCTAAGGTGGTTTTGCACTGCCTCCAGGATCGGAGGCATTGCTTCCGCACTTCACCCTGTTTTGCCCGGCTCCCGTGATCAGCCCACCTTTGACGAAGCGACGACGCCGTGTGATGACGCCATCATCTGACATCACGTTATGCGAAGTCATGATGACGTCACAAATTTTGGCAATATGTGACGTCATGATAACTTCATTGGTGACGCCATCACGTGAAGATTTTTTGCATCACTCGTGTTGACGCCGCCAACGCCATCGGTCAGTTTTCGCGCTCTAAGACTTTCGCCTTAATACGCATTCCAAGTTGCGCCCACAAATTCGAAAGATGGCGAAATCCTGCAGTACACAGAGTGCACACAAGTTTGCAAATCATTAACTGTTCTGTTTCTCAAATT
This sequence comes from Rhipicephalus sanguineus, assembly GCF_013339695.2. Taxonomy (NCBI): domain Eukaryota; kingdom Metazoa; phylum Arthropoda; class Arachnida; order Ixodida; family Ixodidae; genus Rhipicephalus; species Rhipicephalus sanguineus. Next base: position 8,913,764 of record NC_051185.1, on the reverse strand, counting down.
CTGGCTCGAAATCCGTGGCCGTACAAGGAAAACTAAATTTTCGCGTAACATTCCGTAGCTACAAACCGGCGTTCAACGCACTGCGAAAAAGTGGACAACCTGACGTTCTTTCAACGTTCACCCAAAACAGAGGACGAGGTCGCTATCTCGTCATGCTTCTTTCTGAGTGCAACTATTGCGACTGGGAGTACACCGCGGTGGCGCAGTGGTTACTGCTCTTGGTTGCTGACCCGAAAGACGCGGGTTCGATCCCTGCCGCGACGGTCGCATTTTAATGGAGGAGGAATGTTAGAGGTCGGCGTACTGTGCAATGTCAGTGCAAGTTAAGGAAAACCAGATGGCCAAAATTATCCGGAGCCCTGCACTACGGTGAGTCATAATCATATCGTGGTTTTAGCACGTAATACCCCCAGAATTATTATTGTGGCGAAAGTCTTAGATGCCTCATCAAACGCGAAAACTTAGCGGCGTCCCCCGTCAGCGGCGTCAAAATGAGCGATGCTAAAAATGATCATCTCGTGATGACGTCACCATGATGCCACAGAGAGCAAACATATATGACGTCATGTGACTAACGTCACGTGATTACGTCACCGCATGGCATCGTAGCTTGGTCAAAGGTGGGCCGATCATGGAGGCATTGCAAAACCAGGTGAGGTGCCTCCGATCCTGGAGGCACGGGGAAACGACGTTAGGTGCGGAAAGGTTTCGGGGGGTGGCGGTACAGGATCACTACATCTAGAGTTACTGTGTAGCATATACAGTAACTCTAACTACATCGACTGAGGAACTATATACAGTAACTCTAACTACATCGACTCAGGTGAGTGCATAAGGAACCCTGTGAGTTTTAAATATTATTACTAGTCGAACTCACGACCTATATAGGTGTCAGCAGCGTAAAGCCCCAACACCGAGCCACCACAGAGGGCGTTAGCGTAATGAAGACCTGCCGTTATGACACTGTTTTGCTAACAAAGAAGTTAAAAAGTGACTTCGCGCTCAACTATAGGTTACAGTCGCTAGCAGTTGCGCATTCCGTTTGCGTACATCCTGATTGGGACTCCAGATGCTGGTCGCGATAGTGGCTGGATGTGTGGGATGCGGCGGTGGAGACCCGGCGAGCGCTGACGTGTCACCAGGCTGAGCCGCGACTACCAGCTTCTTCGGTGGTTCACCGCTGCGGAGCAGGTGTCGTTCACGACGCTTTTGCCGCACAGGCCGCTGCTTTCGACGTGTACTGCGCCGTGAAGCCGTCGCGTTGACTTTCTCGGACGCATCTTTTGCTTCGTCCTCCTGCGTATAGGTGATAAATTCGCAATGAAGAAACAAAGCGGACTGCATGTTACAGCAAAGCTGTTGTCGCGATTATGCGCGATGAAACACAATCGCTCCAAATGTTTAGGACAATTAGTTGAAAGAAGCATCCAAGTTGACGCGACGAGATATTAAAAAGATGATTAATGTGTACAAGGAATTGAATGTGAACGGAGTCTTGCGTTCTAGTTCACAAGCTTCAAGGGTTTACTTGTCTAGTAGACGACCCCGAAGTGTTACAAGATATGCTGTGTTCCTGCTTGTACATTTGCCCGACATGCGATAAAATAGGGTGTTCGTCAGCACCATGTTTGGGCACTCTCATCTTAGTTTCGATGTTAGCGCTATTATTTTCAATTTACGTAATATACTAGCCAGCACTGGCGTAGCCGGGGAGGGTGGGCGTTGAACCCCCCCCCCCCTCCGGAAATTTTCAATTGTGCAAGCTTATATATACCCGCACCTTCAGTCCGAAATCAACCATTCTGACTAAAGTAACGCGTTGAAACCAGACGATTCTTCGAGGTCTGTTAGAAGTGTCCGTGCTCTTCGTGAACGATATGCCAATCCGAGCAAAGTCCGAAGCTCTCATATCACAGCATTCCCACGCGTAGAACAGCTCGCAGCACCAGTTTTCCCTCTAGGTAATTGTAAGAAACTCTATGCCCCTGTCACCCATACTCTCTGACGGGTGCAAATAAAGTCCTTTCTCTCTCTATCCCCCAATCTTTGTATTTGCATCCAAGAAACAAGCGGCCTTGTGAACTACAAGCAGAACATGCTTCTTAGCATACTTGCTCTTCACGTCTATAGGCTTACTACGGAATATCTGCGCGCGTTACAGCAGTGGCGGAGTAGTTAAACTAATCGTCAATCAATCAATCGATCGATCGATCGATCGATCAATCAATCAATCAATCAATCAATCAATCAATCAATCAATCAATCAATCAATCAATCAATCAATCAATCAATCAATCAATCAATCAGTAAGCGGAACTCTACCTGTAGTTGCAACATCGAAGCTTCCGTTGCTGCATCCGCTACATCAGCACTCCGTGCGGGCGCCGGATCGGGCGTCGATGACACCGCGGACGACTTGGTGCCACGGTGCCGGTGACGCGACTTCCCGGGTCTGTTTTTCGAACGGCGGTCGCCATGATGGCGTTTCTCACGCTTGTCCGCCGCTTGCGACGTCTTGAGGGCATTCTCAAGCTGAGATATAAGGGAAATTTGTAGTAAATTCTGAAACCTTGTGCGTTACACACATACTCACTCAGCAATGACCAAACGTTGGTTTATCAGGATTCATACGCGTCACATACGCAAGGAGGACGGCCGCGCAACACGAAGAAAATGACGACGGTCGAGCGCTGTTTAACCATTGAGGTTCATTAATGGCAGCCCACAAAACGAAAACACAACATGCGGGCACAAATCGTTAGGTCGCATGGAATAGATACAACAGTGACGTCTCACAATCAAATAGGCTAGATGGTTATCGTGGAAAAGCCTCTGTTGAGTGTTAAGTATTTTCGAACCACTTTGTTTGTTAGACAACGCTTGTGCGATGCGTTTCCGCTGTCAGTTGCCATCGTCTCTTCCTAGGTAATACAAAACTATTCCAATTCGCACAGCTTTGAAATTCGAGAGTATGTCTTTGCCGAACTAACACACACACACACACACACACACACACACACACACACACACACACACACACACACACACACACACACACACACACACACACACACACACGCACGCACGCACGCACGCACGCACGCACGCACGCACAGTTTCACTTTATATCAGGTTATCTTTTTCTGGGCATTTCAGTTTAATACTAATTTCTTCGCCAAGAGGCAAGAGCATGGAAGGTAAACAGAAAACATGCAATACACGTCGTCACCATTGCGATCGCAACCTACCTTGTCAGCCAGCAGACCACTGAGGACTTCCTTCACGGCTACGTCGCCTTGTTCGACGGGCAGGGGGACCATCCTTGCCGAAAGGGTCTGCGGCATGCGATAAGCGTGCACTTTCTGCTGGTCGTGATGGACGACGACCGTAGTCCCGGAGGACGACGTCTCCCGGTTTGCAGGCTCCTCAGCGAGTGCCGCGAGAGAGGCATCTTCTGACGCCATCGGCTTGCCGTCAATCCAAACGTTATCAACACCGACGGCTGCTTCTTCTTCTTCTTGACCTCAAACAATGGCTCATGCTCAGTACAGGAGATTGGGTGGATCTTTTCTATAGGGTAACACTACTAGATGTTATAGATAAATAATGTGTTAATTTGAACTGCAGAATCACATTGATGGTCTGCGCTTGGGCCGTAAAGATGATGATGATGACGATTTCCTTCAGATATGGCTTGTACCCACATTGAGGGATCGGTCAAAAAGGTTTCTGATACGAACTTTCAAACAATATTTGAAGTAATAAATTATTAAGTCCACCCTTTGTTCTTCGCAATTAACTATGAACATATGTAAGCACTGGCCGACCAACATCGTGATTTACATAAGTTAATGAGTTATTTGCCATGCAAGCGACGCTGGTGGCATTGCGAACAACCAAGCCATATATTTGTGAAAGGCAACACAACCTGACAGTTCTTGCCTCATACAGCGGCTGAATTTCTGGACAGTTGATATCGCAATATTCATGCAGTATTCGAGCCTATATTCTGTTAGGAAAGCACCCAATAAATCATCGTAATCATGATAATGTGAATGAATAAGAACAAAAGGATCGGTTTCAGCCGATATTCAGACAGATATTCGCTTTCAAGGTTATCAACAGTTTCTTTGTCGAACTTCCCTATCGTGTTTTTAACTGCTCATTTAGGGCGTTAGGCGTGCATGAAGAGGCAGTATTAAGGCTAAAGCCTTAGATCACTGGTTCTCATACGGGGTTCCGCGGTGCCGTCTTAAGGGTGCCGCGACGCATCGGCCGCGAAAAAAGTTCTTGGAGGTGAGTTTAGACCTATTGCCAGTTCTAGGTCCTGCTCCAGCAACTGTAGTAACATTCTGAACAAGATCACCTCGGCTGCCCCAACGCCTCATTTAAAAACTAAGCCTGCTACATCAGCCGCAATAGCGCTTCATTTCCATTGCCTGTTCTGTCTTCCTTTTAATACGGTAGCGAGCGAGTTTCGCCCCCCCCCCCCTCCAGTCCCCGGTTCCTCGTATCAACGGTTCCACCACCACTTCGACCAGTCCACAAGGGTACCCCGACATATCGACGGCTGAGAACCACTGCCATAGCAAAGTCGTGCGAGCTACAGGAAATGGCACGTGAGCGCGCGAGCTGCGCATCCATTTCTCCTTGGCGGCGTTCGCGTAAAATAAAAATCGCAAGGATCACGTGATCAGGCCCTAGTCGCAGGCGGCGAACACAGCTAGAGAAGCTGCAACCTGGCACGAAGCATCCGATTCGGTAACCGCGCAGTTTCTCTTCCGCACCGGACTGGCTTATGACGCCTCGTTGCCTCCAGAAAGGTGCTTCAAAATGCCGAAATATCACGCGACCCAGCAACAAACCAACAAGTGAGGAAGAATGCAAAAATTTCGTGAAACGACATGGCACAAGGTTTCAAAAGAGAAGAAAAAAGGGGGACAAAAAGAACGCCATTCGCGTTCTTTCTTTCACCTTTTTTCTTCTTTTTTGTAACCTTGCGCCTTGTTTCACGAAGCTATGCACCAAATGGCCCAACACAGCGTAATGCAAAAGTTCACGTTCACTTGCACCCAGCCCAAATAAAATACGATTTATTGTCAAAATGACAAGATTCCATAGGCGCGCATATCAATTTTCAAAGTGAGAAGTCACGTATTCGGGGCTTCGAAATGCTTTTCATAAGCAGGTAGGCGAGAGCGCTATCGAACGACGTCATCTTATGGCGTCGGTTACTCAATGAATTTGCTGTGATAACCTTTAAACGTAAGTACACCTTATCGAAAGCAATCGGCTTGAGGGAATAGATTGTCTTCCAGCTCACGGTCGTTTTCAACTAGTCCAGTGAGGACGCCTGCCTGGCAAAGACCTTGGCGTTTCGATGGGACATAGGTCTTGCTTTACGCAGTGTTAGTTTCGGCCCGTGCAGCCCTCAGCTTGTGCTTTCATTGTGTTCTGCTGTTACTTCCAATACGACGGTGGTCTCTGAATCTGAATTCATTGGCTCGCGTCACCAGGTAAATTTTTTTTGTTCCGTTTTTCGTTCGCTTGGGCTTTCCATCAGCTCTCTCAATATTCGGCTTGGTGATCGTCCGTCCCGACAGGCACCTCGTCAGAACTGTGTTCCGGAGAACCTGCTACGACTTCATGCTCAGTTACAGTGGCGGTCGTGACCTCTTCAACTGTTTCTTTCATGACCCCTTGATTGACAGGACCTTTTTTAGCTGCCCTTGTCTTTCGGCCAGGCGGGGCGTTTGTTTCGTGGATCTGGTCTGTGTTGGACTTGCTGTTCCTGCTTGAGCTGAAGGAACTTCTGGGCCGACGACTCTTCTTCGTGCCATGGTGAACACTGCTGACGCTGGCTGTACTACTTTTGGACGTGTTATCGCTTTCCACACTGCTTCTCGTGTACCAGGTGCTGCTAGAAGCCACGCTTCTTGACCGACGTTGCTTCTTACGATTCGGCGCGCTTCTTCCTGTGCCGCTCGACAAAGAACGGTAGGCCTTCTTGGCATTTTGTTTGTGGCCCGTGCGCCTGCTTGACGACACTGACGAAGGCTTCTTACGTGCAATTTTCCTCCCCCTGCCAGTTGTGACGCTGGATGACATTACGGACCCAAGAGTCTCGGTGCTGCCAGTGGCGGAAGTTCCCGATGACAGGCAAGCGAAACATACACCATTGGCGCTGCAAATGTTCGCCGGCATTCCGTGCTTGGCCTTGCCGTTTGAGCTCAATGACGACAAACTTCTCGATCGACGTGTCTTGGTTCTGCTTCTTTGCCGAACGGAGCTAACTGAAGACGCTCTTGAAGACGCACTGGTACCGAGAGATCGACTTCTGACCTTGCGTTTTCTCTTGGTCTTCAGTCTTGGCCGAGTGACTCTGCTGCTCGCCGACGAACTCTTTGAGCGCCGAGCCTTCTTAGCTACGTGACTGCGTTGACTGGCTGTACTGGATGACACGCTCCTCGCTCTCCGACTTCTCTTGACGCCACGCTTTTTTGCTACACTGCCGCTTAAAGACCTGCTTGAAGAATTACGTCGTTTCTTTGTTTTGGTACGTGAACGGCTTCCCACGCTTCTGGACGATGCACTCCCTGACCGCCGAACTCTCTCAGCTGAGCTGCTTTGACGAGAAGATCTGATTGAAGTGCCGCTTTTACTCAGGGTTTTCTCTACACGAGCGCTTTCTGAGCGGACACTTCTTTCCGAATATCGGCTGGCCGATGATCGAGGTTTTTTGGCCTTGAGTATTTTCCGACCGCTCTTGCTTGCAGACATGGTGCTTTGCGAACGTCTAGCTCTTTTTGCGCTGCGAGCGCATCCACTTGCTCCGCTTGACGACGTGCTTGTTACCCTGCTTCTCTTGACGCCCCGTGTTTTACTAGCTTCACGCAAGGGTTTCTTGGCTGACAATCGCTTGTTGCCAGTCCCTGGCGACGCCTTAATACAGCTTTCTCTTGACGACGAAGCCGATCGCCGAGCCTTCATAGACCGTGTCTGCTCACAAACAATGCCTGACGATCTGCTCTTTGATGGGTTAGATTTTGTAGCTCTACGCTTGGCACTGTGGCTGATGCTCGATGATCTCAGCGTTGACGAACCGCGTCTCCTAGTATTGCTTCTTTGTCCGCCTTTTGTCTTACGCTTCTTCCCACTTCGGCTACTGCCAGAGAACGAGGAACTTGATCGCCGAGAGGTCCTAGTTGTACCATCAATCCCTGTTGTCAAGCTTGATGACCTAGTCCTTGGATTCCGCTTTACTTTAGCTTTGCGAATCCGTGTCTTGCTTCCGATGTTTCTGCTCGGTGACTGTCGTGTTGATACTGTGCTCCTGAATGTCAGGCTTGTGCCTCTGCTGCTGCTCGAAGACCTTCTTGAACGTGCAGCCTTTCTAGCCATAAGCTTTCGTCCACTGCCTTTAATGGATGACTTGCGTTTTTGTGCGCCTCGTCTGGTTGCCATGCTTGTGTAACTTCTGCGTCTCGCTGACTTCTCCCCGGAAGCGTCCCTTGTTCTGGTCTTGCGTCTTTTGCCACTTTCGCTGCTGCCAGATGAACCGCTTCGTCCGCGCCGACCTCGCTTAGCCGTGCGACTGCCCTTTCTCGCTCTGGTTGAAGTCTGACTTCTTCGGCGGCCTTTATCTGCGTTATCCTTGCCGCGACTGTCAACGCTCGACGGTGAGGTCGCTGATGTCTCGCGCGCCTTCTTCCTGCTTTTGCGTGTCTCACCTCCCCTCGAAAAATCTTCTTCGATGTGTTCGTCGAAGTTAGATGAAGACTCCGACCCAGATTTGCGACTTGCTTTTGTTTTCTTAGCATTTCCCTGCTTCGATGGATCACAGACGAAGCACACTCCTGCCATGTCCGCAGCTCTGAAGAAAGCTAAGCACCCAAGGACCGGTCGACGTTATTGTAAAACTCCGACTCGCCTGTGATGCTCAGTCTTCGCATGGAGGGCTCCTCGGGGCTCGTTGCAGATCGAAGCGTAGTGGATTCGAGCTGTCTAACTTAAAGTCACATCTCGGGATTCAGGGAGGCATTTCTGCATCGCCAGTACGCCAGCGGGCCACTGGATTCTTCTTCCTCGGCCTCTAGCGCAACGTTGATACATTTATTCCTAGTATTTGTTTATGGCTCACACCCGCTACAGAAGCTGACCAAGAAGCAGGCAGGTTCACATTTCTATGCTTCATTAGGTTATTAATCGGGCTTAATATTATAACACTTAACAAATCAGTTATGGCTGAAAAATAAAATCTGTAAACGAAGTGAAAAATGCGATGAATTTTAAGATTAAATATTTATATTAATCGCTAAAGTAAAGAATCTTTATAATGTCTCTAAATTTAGCAAAGCTTTATGATTACAGTTTGTTTTCTGCCGTAAAGTTGGAAACGACACGAAAGGTATTTCTGCTACAGAATCCCAGTGACGTTGCCCCAAGAGAAAGCATGGTTAACTGCATGTATTCTTTGCTTGTAAATCGGTTGCAAAGAATGAAAAAAGTTAATGGGTTCCGGCACATAATAATGGATGTAACATAATATGGTAAAGGCCAGACCAAAGGCGCGTTTGTAACATCATTAAGAAACACCACTTTTTATTCCAGGGCACACTCAGCGCGAACGTCATAAACACGAAGAGTGTTAGCATAAATCCAACTGTTATGAAGTTCTCAAAGTTAAAATATGTGGAATAAAGCCAGTTGAGGTGAGAAAGAAATGAGTCGTAAAGTTGGACGTCCACGGAGGAACGGTTTACAGCGCCAAGACGTCGTATGCTGTGAATACTGTTCTTCAAGAGACGCAGCGTCAATGAGGACTCATAGAGCGATTCAAGTTGCCCCGATTCAAATTACCGATGGGGCGTCAGTGGTGCACAGTGCAAAGACATCGTAAGTGGTGTACGTTTAGAACTTAGAGGTGACCTAGAATGTATGCTAATCAGTACAGAGATTGAAACAACCCTTTAATTTTAACAATACGTATTCCAAAAGGGACTATCCTGGAAAACTCGGCTGGTCATCTTCAAGTATGATTCGAATGACCGTAATCTTAAAGCTGCCGTTATATTTATGACACACAGGAACGGGTTATTTGAATAAACGTGTAAGAGGCATTTGCCTTGCAGTCCGCGTAGTTAGGCTGATGACGATGATGATATTGAATTGAAATTTGCAACTGGGTTGCGAGGATTACCAGGTATAAAAGTTGCAAGCAGCAGCTTGAGGTGAACCTGGCCACACAGGCAGCTTCACAGCGGGTAGACAAGAAAGACTGTAACGCACTGGAATACAGTACACGTATGTAGATTATTGTAATATAATGCAGATTGTATGTATTACAGTCCATGTACGCATTGGAATAGAGTATATATACAGTCGAACCGAACTACATCGTAATTGGGTAAATCGAATTATCCTTTATATCGAACTATTTTCGAACACGGCAGTGTTTTAACGTCAATGCATCGGAAAACCTACGGCTGCATCGAACAAAAGTAGATGGCACACTTCATATATTGAATATCGTCCAGCGCGAAACGCCCCAAGAAGTTGGTTTTTTTTTTTTTTTGGCTTTTCCTCGCGGAAGCGGACTTTCCCGCGTGCATTTGGTAGAATTAGTGACGTGATTAGGAAGGCGCCGCGTGAAGCGAGCAGAAACTATCACTTGCCATAACGTGCTTTTCCCCACAATTCCTCGCAGTTGCGCCGCCAGCCAGTCGTGCGCGATCGCTTCTCCCGCACGTTTTGTTAACGCGATGGATGCCGTAAAACAGAAGAACCTGATATTCTCCGCAAAGCTGGCCATAATCGATGCAGTCGTAGGTGGGGAAAAGAAGCCTACTTCGCCGCTACGTACATCCATCTCAAGGAGTACGGCGAGTACGACATTGAAATACAAGGCCGACATTAGGGCCAAGTCAGACTATACGCTTCAGGCGCCCCACAAGTACGCACAGCTGCGTGTGAAGATTTTTGAGGGGCTGCTAACATCGATAACGTATTTTCTCGCGTATAACCCGTACTTGTATATAACCGCGCATCCCCAACTACAAACAGTGGAAAAAATATATATATTAAAAAAAAACTCCGCGAATTGCCGCGACGGCGTCTTCCTTGCATTACATTGAGCAGTGCCGTGAAGCCAACTTGCACACTGAAATTGGCAGCGAAAATACAATAGCTGCGTCAAAAGTTGTATATGGAATTGCCCAATATATCGAACTAACTCCTGTTTTTTTTAGCGAGTTCGATATAGGCAAGTTCGACTGCACTATACTTCTTGGGTGCACCAAGGCATTCGTGTACTTCATGGCTCATTAGCGTCTAGTGCTAGTTAATCGTACACACTAACACACTAATCTACGCAAGCCCACTTATACGAGCTGTTCAATGTCACACGCTATGTCATACGCCAACCTAAAACACCATTCTGTTAACATCACGTACCATTCTTGGTTCACCGGTTCCCCTAACAAAAAGTTACCTGCGTTTGGATGTTCCTCATCATTTTCGCCATGACGGTCCTTGCGCGCTTTGCTCAGACTTTGCCAGCTTAGACCACATGCCCTGGCCGTGCCCCACGTTGCGGGTTGACGAAGACGTTACGTCGTCCAAGTGGGATACCGCGCTACGCAGTTCGGATTTTAAAACACCACTATGCCTGGGCAGTCCAACGGGCCCACGACGGGGCGGAGAGGCGAGGCCTATCTGTCCCGACGTGGGAGCGGCCCGCTACGTGCTAGTTCACGCCCCGACGGACCTGAATACAGTTTTTTTTTAGATGCGAAGCAGCTTTTGCTCGGGGCTGTGGCCGTCCTTTCTTCACGCGTCCGCTCCCCACTGTGCATGCGCCAACTCTCCCCCCTCTCATCGCGTGAGCGCGAGGAGGTGGGGTGGAGGAGGTGGCGTGAGCGCTGCCTCCGCTTCATTTTTACTCTCCCGTTTCTCTCTCTCCGCCACAGCGGCGCTCGCTATATTGCGGCGCTCGCTCGCTCCCGTAGCACTCTCCTTCGCAACGGCGCTATGGACGCTCGCGAAGCTGAACGTAAACGGCAACGCCGGCAAGCGAATCTCGAAGCTGCGAAGCAACGCGAAGCCGAAGCGCAACGGAAACATCGAGCTGGGGGGTAACATAAGCGGTACACAACATATACACAACTCCACACACAAATGAAACATACACGTAAACATACAAATGGAACAACAATGGAAACACAAGTGAACACCCCGAGCTGCTTCGCATCCCCACATGGTTCCCTTCAGTGGGAGATGGTGTAATGTTTTCCATTCCATGACGGTTCTCAGAGCAGCCAATGATGGATAGGAATTCCTGAAAGCCAAATGACTACCCGCTGTGTACCTTCGCTCACTGATACTCTAATTCAGGGGTCTCAAACACACGGCCCGCGGGCCGCATGTGGTCCGCAGACCTTTCGCTAGCGGGCCGCGGTTTCACACGGAATAAACTTTTGTAACTTTGCCAAGTAGTACTCTCATTATTTTCTTCCCTATTGCAAATAATAGCTCTTTGTTAGGGGTAAGCTACAGAGACGGGATTGGTCTCAAGCTTTTTTTTTTCCTGAGGAACCGCGTGCGGTCACTATGAGTTCAAGCATCCCCGTGGAAAGAAAACTCTGTATTCCAGAATCGGCGTCCACATTTTAGCCATTGTGGAAATCAGTATCGATATGTTTTTCGAAACCTGACGTCAAATCCCTTTCAGAAATGACCCATATATGCGATATGGGAAATGCGTTCTTTCAAATGGCTACGCTAGGTGACACTTTCTTCAAACTATCTCCACCCCCCCCCTCCCCTCCGCTCCCAATATCCTCACTGCCCCGGCCCTTGTGAGACTAAATTTCGCGACTGCGGCCCGCTAGCTGCGGTGAGTTTGAAACCCCTGCTCAAAATTAATACACTCTGGATTCTTCATCTTATTGACAAATTATTGCTACTACACGTGCGCGATCTAATTCTTTTGTAAATTTCAGTATTCCGCCCATTATAGTGCTTTCCAGTTTACTTATGTCCTTGGCTTCGTGTTCTTTCAGCTAAATTTTTATGAGCAACTCTTTGGGCAAGTTGGTGATCCAGTATGTGACTAACAGCGCAAAAATGGACAAGGGACCAGGAAGAAACACAGACGAGCGCTGACTTACAAGTTCAACTGAAGTTTATTTCCGAAACGAGACAGAATATAAGGAAAGGGCACGTGAACAAAAAAGATTGCAAAGTATTATTTGCAAAAAAGCAAAACTTGCTGGAAAAAGAAGTTCGGTACATGTCCCGTGCCCATGACCACTGCAAGTGATGTGGGCTGATAACACTGTTTTGCCTTTTGCAAATAGTGCTTTGCAATCTTTTTTGTTCACGTGCCGTTTCCTTTTATTCTGTCTCGTTTAGGAACTAAACTTCAGTTGTAAATCAGCGCTTGTCTGTGTTTTTTCCTTCCTGGTCCCTTGTCCTTTTTTGCGCTGTTAGTCACATAAAGTTTTGTATATTGACGTACCCCAACTCTTATATTATACCCCCTTATGGGTGGCTTAGGGTAATAAATTGGAACGAAATTTACGGCAACGACATCTAAAATGACGTAGGGATCAGCTATGACTTGAAAATAGTTTGTAGGCACAGGAGTCTCGGCAGACAATCCCCAATGTTTTTTACCAACGCTATCAAATACGTGAAAACGATTAGCAAAAAAGTGAGCGTAGCAGTTTAGGCGTTCATTTTCGAATAACCGTTTCGTTTGATAAAATAATACTATGGTGCTGTAAAACATTCGGACATTTATGTGTGCCTCAAAGTTACAAGAGCAGTTTCAGGGCACGCATTATTCTTTGAAATCCGCAATGCATTAAGAGAAGAGAAATCCTTCAACTGGGGGTGTCGATGAAGCCAGGGTTTAGAAAAGCACACTTGTATATGCCACGGCAGCAACTGCTTTCCTTAGCACCGTGGATATGTACGCCATCATCCCTCTCCCCCAAAGACAGAAGAGGAGGGGGGGAAGAAAGAAAGCGCAATATACATATGGCAGCTTCGCATTAGTGGTATCAAGCCTGAAAGAAGAGCGCCGCTCGGTGGCCTTCCTTGTTTCTCTTTATTCTTTTTTATTTATTACTTCTCTTACTTTCTCTTTCTTTCTGTTTCTTGTGTCTGTTTTTTGTACCTGTTGCTTTCTATTTCTATTTTGCTATATTTTTTTTGCTTTCTCTCTCTATTTCCTTCTATCTCTCACTCTTTCTATCTTTATTTCTCTTTCTTGGTCTCTCTTTATTCCTCTTTCTCTTTCGGTCTTGCTCTCTGTTTTTCTTTTTCTATCTTTTTTCGTGTCTGTTCCTTTCTATGTCTTTCGCTATCTTTCTGTCTTTTTATGTCTTTATTCTCTTTACTTCTCTCTATTTTCCTCTTTCTCACTTTTTCGCTCTTTCATACTCTCTCCTTTCGGTCTCTCTCTGTTTTCTCTTTTTCTTACTTTCTCTCTCTCTCTCTTTCACGTGCTCCCCTTCGCCGAGCGGAGTTTTCGTTTAACGCCCCCACCTGCTGTACTCGGTAGTGGGGCTTGCCCAATTCCTGTGGCGCATACCCACCGGTGGTTTAAAGTTTTTACGTCCGGTTTAAACATCTCCGCCGATAACATAGTCGTATACAGTTTGAGATGTCCGGGGAGGCACCACCAAGACGACCGAAGCGCGGCAGCCGATCTCTTTCACGACTAAGGAACTAGTCCCGCTCATGCAGTCGATAATGTTCTCTGAAGGCGGAGTCACCGGTCGTCCGGCTCATGACGTCAGCCTGGAGGGCACTCCCATTGGTGCAGGCCTATGTGCATCCGCCTTTGAGCAGGAAATGCCGCGGACTTCTAAAGTTATATCCGTCTATACGAGCCCTTCCCCTGCTGGGAAAATGGGGGCAAGCGAAGCTTGCCGTGTGGGCGCCTGACTTACTATTTTTCTTTCTGGTTCTATTGCGACAACAATGATAAGGACACTCTTGACGAGTTTTTTCCTGCTGGCGTCGCCGTCCCGGTCATCTTCCGCATAAAGACCAAATTGATAACATCACCCTGCGCATCGTATGTTCTACCCGCGAGTAAAAGCTCGCGAGCGCTGGCGGCGAACACGGCTGAAGCTGAGATGAAACGCGCCGGCCGTCTCTGTCGCACGGAGGGCTCATGCGATAACATCATCCGCGTGCGAGGCCTGCCATCGATTGATCATAAGCAAAGAGGAAATTCCCCGCCCGTCTTTCGTAAGGAGCATGAAGGGACGCCAGAGAAGGAGAGGGGGGTGGGACTGCGTCGCTCGAAGGGCGAAGTCGCTGGCGAGCGTGCTATCTCGACAGGTATCAGAAGACAGCTCGTAAACTTTCTGTGCTCTCGACACTTACTTCGCGTTTAGAGGACTGACAGCACGAAAACAGGTTCGCTCCCTGTAGCGGCCTTATTCCCGTGAACAAGCGTTTTGTTGAGCTACGCGAGATCGGATCCAAAAGTGTTGGCTGCTAGCCTTGCCTCGTACAACATCGCAATTTGTTGCGATCGCATTCATTTCTTCGGTCTTAAGTGAAACTGATTTTTTTCTATCGCAATGCGCAGTGCTCCCTCCTAATTTTTTACCTTTCTCCACGCCGGGAATATAGCCTTCATTTACACGTTTAGCGGTCGTTGGGAAAGGAGGTGGAGGAGGGGGTGGAGCTGCGTCGTTGTGGCAGAAACTGCAAACTTTCATCAAAACGGAACGGTCGCGCGCTCTATCTCGATAGACATCGTTAAACGGCTCCTACCCTTATACGTTCTATGCTCTCACCACTCACTCCGCGTTGAGGCGACAGAGAGCACTAAAAGAGCTTCGCTCCCTGGAGCGGTCGTATGCTCCTTACGTCAGCGTTTTGTAGAGTTACGCGAGATCGGACCATAAAGAAGTTAGCTGCTAGCCTTACGTCGTGTAGCATTCCGCAACACGGGCGAAACATTTGTTTAATAGCTCCGTATTACTCTTCACCCTGTTCGCCTGGGAAATATACGCCTTATTCAAGTTTTGGAAAGAGCACAAACTGCTCCAAATATTGGGAAATTAGCAACATGGCAAATGACTGTCATTGACCGCGAAACTCACGACACTTACGCAGGACGTTCACTTCTTAAAGCAATATTAAATTTTGAACCAGCAACAAAGTACGAATTGAAATGATAGAAGAACGGGGTACCCTGTAATGAATAGAATGGTGAAAAAAAATACACTTTGTAAATTTTTATGTTAGCTACGAAAGCTGCAACAGGAACCATCTACCTTAATAAAATGCTTTGTTGGGCGCGTTGGCTCATTCTGTAATAGATTGAGCGCAAACGGACGAGACACAAGAAGACAGGACTACACGAGCGCTCGTATAGTCGCCTTGTCTTACAATGGAAAATTGACCGAGTTGGCATTGATTCATACTTCGGACTGTGCAGCGCCACAAAAAAGGGACATGGGACGGACGAATTGCACGCGACAAGCGCTGTCTTGTCTTCTTGTGCCTCGTCCGTTTGCGCTCAATCTATTACAGAACCATCATATGCCGACGATTGTCAGTCAGTGCACATGTCTATGGCTTTGTCGTTGATGAAGTGTTGTTATCTGCACCAACGCCTCCTCTATTTCTGATATAGGAGGCGCTGTCTGCACCCACGTTCGAATGAACGCTGACGCGACTCCGTACGCGTCGTGAAATCGCACCGAGCATCTCAACAAGCTGGCTCGCACGAAGGAGGAGGAGAATAAAAGAAAGGCAGAGAAGTTAACCAAGGCTGAGCCCGGTAGGCTACCCTGCACTGGGGAAGGGGGAAACAAAGTCGGAGAGGAGAAGACAAAGGTCGCTGTAGCGGCCGATGTTACATTTCGGCGCTTGAGATCAGAGACGGCGAATCAGTCTTAAAGGGACAATAAAGTGCTACAATTAATCGGTTTAGATTGATAAATTGTACTCTCAGAACTGTAACATCATTAATTTCACCATCATAGGTTTGTTATAGAGGAGAAAATCAAGGTCAAAGTTTCGTTCTTAAATATCGCGCCGAAATATCCACGCGGGAAGTCATGAATTTCAAGTTGTATTTTTCGTATTTTGGCGACATTGGCTCAACAAAATTTCCTGAAACTCGGTATGTTAAGTCTTAGTCCCCCTCAGAGGACAATGAACTTTATGAACTTTATTTTTACTGATTAGGAACTACGTGGGAACTAGCAGGCGCCAGCAAAATCTATGACGTCACGGCGTTTGGTGCGGGAATTTCAAGGTGGCGTCACAACCCGCATTTTCTTTTTCTGCGTTTTCTCGCTTACCATGCGTCTTCTCGCAGCAAGCGTGGTGTTCTGGGTATCGCGAAAGCGTAATTTACTAACACGATAAAGATCGTCTTCCTCTTTAGTGTGCCTTAGAAACATGGAGGAACGAAAAAGAATGCAGAAAGCATTACGTCGCGCAGCCAGCCTCGGCAAGCCAAGCCGTTTTGAATTTGAAGCCAGCAGTGTCGGCCCAACACGTGACCTCTCGCGTCAAGATCACGCAAGAAATGAGATTCGCCGAGACTTCGGGGCATGGTGCCCGGTAGCATTTAATCGAAGCGCGCTTGTTCGGTGCAGACCGGCCGGCTCACGGAGCAGTTAAGAACAGAACGCCATCGGGAGTACTAAAAGCTACCGCGCGCTCTGACGTTTTGATCACGTGTTGGGCCGACACGGTGGGCTTCAATCGCGTGACGTAACGCGCCCTCCTTTCTTTTTTCTTCCTCCATGTTAAGAAATCGCAGGAGCGCTTTCGTTGCCTTTCGCCATTGTGACGCGCGGTCTCATGGTCCCAAAATCTTGTCGAAGGTGAAAGCGTTGCCGTCCATGAGATGTAGAGTTGTACGGAGGTGAAGCCTCTCGTTTAATAGTTTCCTCGACAGCGTAGTCGCTTCACTCGCCGTTGCCGGCCATTTTGATCTTAAATTAATAGGAGTTGGTGAGTGCTGTACACCAAGACACCGAATCGTCAACTTAGTAAAAAAAGACACCTAGAGTCTCAACGCTTATGCTTGAACGCAGGAAATCACTAAAGGTGTTCTCTTACGCCTCGCCTGATGAGGCATGCGACTGCTAACTTGCGAATATGAGTTCACCAAGAGATGGCAGGCGTGGAAAATATGTCTGCAGTAGTGGGATCCCTTTTGCAGTAGGCGATGTATACCAGTGCATTATGCTTGTCATGCGGCATAATAACGGCAGCTTAGTGAACTGACTTTACCAGGCGACTGTTTTCAACAAGATTCATGTGATGCACGCTCAAGTCTTGGATCGAATAAAGTCCTTTCTTTTTAGATGTGCTACAGATATTCCGGTAAGAGCTTTTACGTTTTGCGAAGCATGACGATAATACCCCTACATGTTTATTTAAACGAGGTTATACGTAACGCAACAGACAATTGTGATCAACATCAACCTGTTTGTTTATTTTTCGTTGAAGACAAGGGACAGAGACTTAGATACATTTTTTTGTCACTGAAATGTGCAAAAATGAGAAAATTAGAAATTAATGGCGTAAAAAAAAAAAAGAAACGCTGCCACCAGTACAAGTAAGAAAACCCTAACCACTGCATGACGGGAACATGTGATGCTTTACCAAAACAGTATACGGCAGCTGCCAAACCGAAGCAGCAAAGAACAACGAATCCATCATATTAACATACGCGCACAAAGGTCGAAGTGGTCTATGCGAAGCCTTCCATGAGTACGATTACTTGAAAGGCATGCCCCATTTAAAAAAAAAAATATTATGGCAGATTTGCACTAGTGGTGCCAAGCCTGGTGGAAGAGCGCAGCTGGGCCTCCTTCCTTGTTTCTCTTTATTTTTTCTTTCTTTCTTCTCCTTCTTTCTCGGTCTCTTTAATTGTTGTATCCCATTTTTGTATCTGTTTCTTTCTATTTCTTTCTATCTCTATCTATTTCTTTTGCTTTCTGGCTCTTCCAATCTTTAATTATCTTTCTTCCCTTTATTTCGCTCTCTCTATATATTTATCGCTTCCTCTTTCCTTCTATCTTTCTTTCTTTCTTTCTTTGTTTCTTTCTCTTTCTGTTTCTTTCTGGCTACTGCCCTCTGTTCTTTCTATCTTTTTTTCGCGTCTGTTTTTCTATCTCTTTATCTCTTTTTCAATGTCTTTCTCTGTCTTTTTATCTTTGTATGTTTTTATTCCCTTCATTTCTCTATATATTTCTCTCTATCTCTCTCTGTTTTCTCTTTCTTTCTCTCGCTCCCTTTCGCGTGTTTCACGTGCTCCAGTTCGCTGACGCTGAGGAGAGTTTTCATACCCAGCTGAGGAGTTTTGCACAACGGAGCGCAAGTTACCGATAGCTTAAATAGCTTCGTTGTTAAAAATAAAGCTTTCTGACGTCCTTAACTTACCGTTGACTTAAGTGAGGTGCCTACCTCACTAAGCTCGTGAACTTCATGGATGGTTCCAAAGCTCAAATCGTCGCTAGTCGTCATTAGAGTGAAAAGCTCCAGATAAAGGAAAGCCTTTAGGTTCCCTAGTTTTGTCCCATCAAAGAATACCTATGAATGTAATGTAACGATTTGATTCGCACATCTCTGACATAATGGGGAAGATGACAATGGGTGCCGATCTAACAAATGACAAAAATTCGTGGCGCCGCAACCTTCAAATGGAGACAGATTACCAGAGAAGCTGTATTCGCGTTTCTGCTGTGCACGCCTCTCCGCTCTTTCCTCTGGCGTCAGCGTCAGCGGACGCCGACGTTCTTCCTCGGACTCAGAGTCTTTGAGCCCATTCTCCGTTTTTGCACGGTCCCGCTTTCGCTGTCTCCATTCACGTTGCTTGTGTCGACGCGGTTCTGCTTTTTCAGCTCGTGTGAGCGCGCTGTGCGCTGTCTCGCCATCTGCGGTTTCTCGCACTGCTCTATGTCATACTGCAACAGTGTCATCCCACAACGCCGAAACCACACTCTTTCCTCCGCTCTCCTTTCCTCCGACGTGAGCTGGCTCAACGCCACCTAGACAAACTTCGTCTAGGTGGCGTTGGCTGGCTGTGCCGTCTTGCCACCTCCATTCCTGTCTACTATACGGACGCGAACCAATATATGAGGCTTTTATTCTACGTATTTCTCGGTCTGAGGCACTTTCTCCTGTTTGACATCCTATCTCACTCCGTGTATCCATCTGTTGGTTCCCTTCTTGACTTCGGCGAACCAAAGTCAGTCAGTGCGTATCTGTCTGTCTATCCATATGATCGCCTTCTTCTTTGGGTTCTCGCGGCCGTTTCATTAACTTGATGTATACCAAGATCGGCATGGCATGACAAGAGCGTCAGATGAACGTAAATGAGAGGCCATAACATGAAAATCGTGTGATGCATGTCATGTACGTCATGATATACATGACATGCTTCTCGTGCTCTCGCAGTGTTTCTTAAAGTTGGCAATCACCAAAACAACAGGAAATTACATAGGTGTGCAATGAGCACAAATTACAGGTCATAGCATGAATCCTGTCATGCATGTCACGTACGTGCCGCTATACATGACACAGTCTTGGTGCTCTCGCGGTGGTTTCATTAAGCTGGTGATTACCAAAATCGGCAGGACATGACATAGGTGTGTAACGAACGCAAATGCCAGGTCATAACATGAAAATCGTGTCGTGCATGTCATTTACGTCATGATATACATGACACAGCCTTGGTTCTCTCGTAGTGTCCCCACCCTAGGAGAGGCCGCGCGTATCGAGGCACCCTAAGTTTTGTGAGGCGCTGACACCCTATCTTGACGCAACGGTGGCCCTGCGGGGAGTGCCATCTGAATCCCAGCTGCGAGCGTGACACCAAGGAAAGCGAAAAGGCGACCGCTTTAAACAGCTCCGCGGTACAAAGACAAGACAACTTCTCGAAACGTTGGCTGCAGCGACAGCCCGCGTTCAAGGATTCAACTCTTCAAGCTGCCATTTTCCCCTAAACGTTTGCCTTATTTGGATGCCGGTGTATACGCATGTATGTAGGATAGAATACTGGGCGAGGTGGTGCAGATTCATCGTGGGTAACAGAGCGAAAAACACAGCATTGTGCCGTGTCCACTTCTCGTCTTCGTCTGTGTTTTTCGCGCTGTTAGCCATGGTGAGGCATGTACGGTGCGTTATAAAAGACAGGGCGTGCAAACACGGACACAAGAAAAAAGTCAAGACACCACAAGCGCCGAGTAACAACTAACAGTTGTTAGTCGGCGTTTGTGGTGTCTTGACTTTTTTCTTGTGTCCGTGTTTCACGCCCTGTCTTTTAGAATGAATACTTAACAACTAGCTCAGCTACCTATTCTATGGTATGTCCTCGTGGGCTGTAACAGTGAAACATCGGTGCAATTTATTCAGTCATGCCTAGGACATAACTATGACAAACTCATAACATAGCGGGAGTTCAACAACGCTCGAATTCGTACCTGTAATTCGTCCTTTGCCCTGAGCACTTGTAGGACATGGAATCGTTCAGATATTTTTATTCTTTGAGCAGGGCAACTCCCCGGTGGGAATTCATGACACTCCATGTGCAGGTATTCGTCCATAAGAATTCTATAGTACGAGCCCTCCAACAAGCCCTCACATTCAGCTTCCAATCGAGAAAACGAGATGTCAAAAGGTAGCGCTAGTTGAAGAAAAGCACACCAATAATTTCACAGCATAATGGTAGCTGACATGTTGCGCATTAACAACGTATTATGTATAATTCGGCGAAAATGCTCATGAATCTTTTAAGTAAGCGACTAAATCTTATATATGACCGAAACAAAGTAATTTTAGGGGCTGGTTTCTTTTTTGACACAAGCTTAATGAAAACCGAGAGATAATGATGCGAAGCAAAGCATAGGGGAGGTTAACTGTACTGTTTTCACTGTACTGTAGTTATTACGATATAAATGTGAGGAAAGTAAAGTGGACGAAAAGACAACACGACGTCTGCAGGGAACGAACCTGAAACCTTCGGATAATGCGCCCGATGCTCTACAAATTGAGCTACGGAGGCGGTCGTCCTCTCGTACACTTTATCGGGTATTTATGTGCATGCAAACTTGGAAGTGTTAGTCAGCGCCGCTCGTAGCTATGACGGTGAGTGTGGAACACTGCTTTTTTTGCGAGCTGGCACGTGATCTTTTTTTTTTAATTGGTCAGCTGTCCGCTCGTTAAATCCCCAACGCACACGCTGCAGCACCCCTGCGTTACAAAAACCCAGCCAAAAAAAAAAAAAAAAAAAAAACTTTCGCGTTCTCATTTCATACGAATATGCTCAGGGGTCATCTGCAACTATTTTTTTAAATTTCAAATCTCATTCTCAGTTCACGTTAAGTGACGCTCTAAGAATCTGTATTCGGATCAATTACGGCTTTCAACAATCACTTGACACGGGTTCTATCCCGGCCGAATGGAAGATAGGGAGAGTGATTCCACTTCTTAAATCAGGTAACAAGCACTCTCCGTTTAATTACCGCCCCGTTTCACTCACCAGCATTCCATGTAAACTTCTCGAACATATATTATTTTCTAATCTTGCTAACTATCTGGAATCTACCTGCTTTTTCACGCACTCTCTGCACGGCCTTCGCAAATCTCATTCATGCGAAACACAACTAATATCATTTACACACCATTTGCATGCCGTTCTTGAATGTTCTTCTTTTGCAGATTGCATATTTCTAGACTTGTATAAAGCATTCAATAAAGTCTCTCATAATCTACTAATGTACAAATTACGCCGGCTTAACATAGCTCCCCAACTTCTCACTTGGCTTGAATCCTTCCTGTCCAGTCGTTCCCAGTATGTTTCTGCTAGCAACTTCGGCTCACCCTCCTGCCAGGTTTGCTCGGGCGCTCCAAAAGGCTCTGCTCTGGGGCCGTTTTTATTTCTAACTTATATTAATAACTTCCTCTCCTGTGTTTCATCTAATATTCATCTTTTCGCTGACGACTGCGCAATATTGAGGGAAAATACTTGTAACAATCATGCAGCCATTCTCCAATCTGACCTTAACGATATCTGTGCGTGGTGTAACACATGGCAGACGGAACTAAACACAACCAAATGCAAAGCAATGCGAGTTACCAGACGTACAAACAGTCCACCAGCCTATAATATCGCTAACACTTTTCTAGATTGTGTTTCATCTTACAAATATCTTGGCGTCCACATTTCATCTGACCTTACCTGGAACACGCACATTGCATACCTAACACGCAAAGCTAACGTATCACTGCGCTATCTCCGACGAAATTTTTCACGTGCACCACAATGCCTCAAACTAATTTCCTATAAAATACTTATTCGGCCTAAACTTTAATATACAGCCCCACTTTGGGACCCCAGTCGGCACATAATGATTGGTTTAATAGAAAAGATTCAAAACACTTCCACACGATCAATTTTATTTAACTATAACAGGACCGCTAGGATCAGTTTAATGAAGACTGATCTAGAATTACCATCCTTAGCCTCCCGACGTAAACAAGCGCGCCTCTCTCTTCTTCATAAGATATATCATCACCTTCTTTTAGGATATCATCTCTCATTGATCACCAACACAAAGTCGGCATTCCATCTTGTAGATCCTCCTCTTTCCTTCACTCATTTGTACCACACACGAGTGATGAGTGGAATCACCTTCCTACAAGTGTTGTCTTCATAAAGGATACTAACCGATTTGAAGAAACCTTGTTTTTTAAAGAAAAGCTTTCTTTCTTTTTTTTTAACTGAGCACCATCATTATTATTTATATCAAGTGTCTATCTCAATTGATGCACCGAACTTTGTACTTTAGTTAATAATTAACTTATAATGTATTCTGTCTTGTTTTTGTGCCGCTAAGATTTGCGTAACTACTTGTAATCTTTTTCGGAATTTATTTATGAATGATTGTGAATTTCTTTTTTTTTAACTTTCCGCTAATATTGTGTAATTTCTTGTGACCTGTTCCCCAGTTATTTCCGATTTCGTGTATTTTTCCACCACTCCCCTCTGTAATGTAATTGGCAATAAGGTTATTCTAAGTAAATAAATAAATGAATATTTATCCAAAAACAGAGCATGAATGACTTCAGTATAAGTGGATATTTAATTACAGAGTAATTATGAATGATTACTATAACACGAACAAATTAACATAATACGACATTATTTTTGTTGAAATATAATATTGAGTGCCTTAAAGTAACAGTGTATCGATTTGACGAATTTACAGACGTGGTATCTAGAAGGGTTAAGCTGGCGTTGTGTGCCTCTTCCTATCCTTACCATGTCTTTGTTTTCTATCACAATGTTTCATAGTACTCTGTTAAGGTGCCAGCAATCGTGGCTAAAGCTTCTTAATATCACATTCGCTTTCCCTACACGCAATCAAGTGATTGGTTTGTGACACACATTATACGATGCAGCAGCGGATGCTGGTTATTGTCGGCGATGCCTTACTGAGACTCAAAACGTTTTCGTACATAGAACTCGGTATGTAAGGCTCTAAACTACTCACTCACGGTTATCCAATTCGATGAACAATAACACACTGTAGTTCTCGGCCAACTCGACAGGAATGTAAGCCTTATATTGTCTTTCATCTGTTCTGTGACCATACTGAAACCAAATGCATTGTGATAATTCTGAAACCACGCGCGTATACTGAGAGTTATGGGCATATGAGTTTCAATATATCAGTAAAGATTTAAAAAATCTGAAGGCGACTCTAATCCTTGGGTTCGGTGACTGGCTGTGGCACTCGCGCCTCGGCGTTCGTGTGCAGTGGTGGATATCCTGGATTTGGGTTGCGTCGCTCCACCGAAGCGGATCTCAGAGGACACGTAGAAAGAAGCGCGTGGTTTAGAAGTGCTCCGCAAGGTGCCGCAACTATCCCAGCTGCTCACAATATAAATTGTATGCTCTTTCAATGAACTCATTCAATTAAATTTTATTAATTACCCTGGCAGTTAATTGACTGTTATGTTAAGTAAACTTATGCTACAATATCACATGTATACAATATAATCTTTAACTTGAACCAGGACTACAGATTTCGCAACACTTTTATTGACTTTTTTTTTAATATTGGGAAAACTGGAAGTGCTCGACCCAAAGTGGTCGGAAGAGGAACAAGATTGTCACTCGGTTCTTGCGCCACTAAACAGAAACAACATTACTATACTCGGCGACAACTTATCTTGGCATTGGAGCGAAGGCTACGGAGGCGGGGCATCCGCACATTTGTGTTACTACGCAAGTAGTTCGGCATCTTGCAGTCGATTTCAGTTCCAGTTTCGGCTTCGCTTGCTCGCATCGCTAGAGCGTTTAGCACCACGTCTACATGCAGAATGGGAACATCAGTGTGCGTAGGTGCATCTACGACGAAGGCCGCAGTGGGTGTGTCGAAGGTGAAACTCTTTATTTGGCCAAACTTGTGGGCGGGAAACGAGTCACTCAGAGCGTCGTCCGTCAATAATTCTGACAAGTCGGAAAGCGTGTCGGCTTTTGTACATGTTCTATCGAATGTTCCAGTGTTATCGCTGGTGGCCACGTAATCTCTGACTATTCGCGTAACGCGCGCAATCTTAACAGAAAGATCTAAAACAATCGTGGCGCTTCTGGAACATCGCATCGCGGTCTGCGCGGATGAACAAAATAAGACACAAGGGAATATGATGAACGCCACCAAGCGCACACCGCAACCTGAATACGGCGTTTGCTCGATTGTAACGCGATCACGATTGTAACGCGAGGGGCGACTTTAGTAGCAAAAGTTGGAGAAAAAGCTCGCATTGTATTCGAATAAATACAGAATGCAAGTACCGTGATGCCGCTCAATTGGGTTTAGACTTAAAGAGAGCTCACGCTTAATTAAAAAGAGACTGACGCAGATTATTTTATCAAGCTTCGCTGGTCACACACCTTCACAGAGCGTAGTTTCTCGGCCGTAGGTATTTCATTGCGCATGAAGTAGCTGTGCACTTTGCGCCGCAATGCTGCCAACACAAACGTGTAATAGCGCAGCAGCCGCGTCTTGCCGGTGATGCGCTTCTCAATTTGGCCCGAGAAATTCAATTTCTTGCGCTTCGGGGAGGCAAGTGGGGCCCGCAGAGCTTCAGACTTGATACGCTTAACTGTTCGCTCAATCACTCCGGTGAGCTCGGCGACAGTCCGGCACACTGCATTTGCAGACAAGTCACGCTGACGGCACCTCACTCCAGCGATGACATTGCAGATAACTTGCGTGGTCTGGTCTGATAGCCACTTTCTGTCACATTTAGAGTACAGCTTCTTCGGAGAACGAAACGGCGAGTTTGCGGCCGCACACGGTTCAGGCCAACGGTTCAGGCGGTATCGCGGACGCCATGTTTACTGAGACTCTGAGAGAGCAGGCGTGAGGAAAATGTGGTGCAGGCGTGAGGAAAACGTGGTGCTGTCCAAAAAATAAAGACAGAAACAAACTTGAAGTTTACAATTTTTCACAAATGGCTTCCCATACTCGTTCTCTTTTTATAATGAAGAAATCTGTATGTATTCGAGCTAGGTAACTTTTTGAATTAGACAATAAATATAGGTACTATATCCTGGCGCGCGCGCATGCAGGCACTTTGGCTCCGTAGCTTCCACAGTGGTGCCAAGAAAAGTTGTCGCCGAGTATATAAAGCATGCTGGTTTCGTAAAGTGCTGAAACTTGCCGCTTATCAATATCCCTTTCAGTTACGATGTCTGCGTATTTAAACGCAACTGAATGTCACAATAATTTAATGTTAATGTTACAAAAGGTTCGGTCCCTGCCGGCGGCAAGTTATCTTTTACAGCGAAAACTGTTATGTGATCATTTCAACGGCCGTTCTTGGCGCCGTAGTTGTCCGCCGCCGCCGCCGCCGCCGGTGTCCGTAACCACTATCGCACGAAATAAAAAAAGGAAATAATAAAATATTTCCAGGATGGAACGAGGTTCGAACCTGGGTCCACAGCGTGAGAGCCCAGTGTTCTACCTCTGAGCCACGCCGGTTTTTTTTCTCCTTTATTTCCGGTTGTACATCAGCACCGGTATGGCTCAGTAATGTTATGATCGGCCTGCCTGGCTTGGCGCCGCTTTGACGCATGAGACGTTGCGGCTAAGACTACCCTGGTTTCTTCCGGGTCAGCGGTTGCAGAGATGCCCCAAGAGCGGCGACAACACGAAGGTCGTTCGTCTATTATTCTCAGGTTGTCTGCGCCCCTCGTAAAACCCTTTGGGCACGCTTGACCGACTGACAGATTAGGAAGAGTTGTTGGCCGTCGAGGCGGCTTGCTTTGTCGTCAAGGTGCCCCGGACAAAGGACCCAGCGTCCGGGAACCGTCTTCGGATGCATTTCCCACGTTCTCCGTGGCGCCTTGTTGCCGCTGTTTCCACAGTTCGTGGTCTGCCTCGCGCATAACCATCATTGCAACAGACTGCGAAATTGACTTCCACGTAAGACTCAACGTCTTCGTGCTGTGCCGTGTAGTGCGCGGTGGGCAGTGTTTTCCCTCGCCATGGGACGAACTGGATGTGCCTCTTTCTCCTTTCGTGGGTTGGGAAGGAAGCGGCGTTTCACCTTCCCCTTTTGGGGGCGGAGATGAAGATGGAAATTTTCATTGGACTGTCCTGGCCTCCATTGTTTTTTCCTACAGGGAACCCTGGGAAGGCCAGGACATAAAATGCGAGCGCCGATGCGCTCCCGTCGAGCTCTCACAAGTTCTCTCAAGCTCTCACGAGCTCCGAGAGCTTCCATGATGCTAACCCCATCATGTAGCAACACGCTACCTGTAAATAAACGTTACTGTTGAACAGCTCCGGGCTCCTCTCCTCGACATCTCCCCGGGACTCTGGCTGGCTCCGGTCCTCTGGGCAGAACACCGATTACATCAGTAACAAGACACCACATGTTTGTGGTGTCTTGTTACTGAGCCATGCCGGTGCTTGAAACCGCGTTGCAAACAGACCCTAGGCTTCATGTCAGGAAGGAATCACATTAACATATGCAACATGGTAGAAGAGTAAAAGAACAACCAGGCGTCAAACAAACGCGAATTCTGTAACCGGGCGTCACACAATGCGAATTGCGCAATGACTGGGTTGTTGAATGATTCCAACCGATTACAAAGGCATCTGCGATAATTCTTCATCGTCATCAGCCACAGCATCAACAAAGTGCACATAATGCCTTACAGGTGTTTAGCGAGTACCACGGTTCTCCGCAGAATGACAAAAAATTGCATAGTGGCTGCTTGCCTACTTCACAAAAATTATGATTTATAGCGTAGTGGGTTCCTCGCAAGTGCGCTTCTATTGGTTGCCAAGGAAGCCCATAACGCTCCCATGATCCGTTTCCTCAGGGTCTCAATAAAGTTCTTTCCCTGCCTCTCTCTCTTTCTCTCGCTCTCCGTTCCTCCGGCTAACGTACGTTATAAAGCGAGGTGGGCGAGTTAAATAACGACCGGGCGTCACACAACGACCGGGCGTCACACAATATGAATTACGTAACTAGTGGGTCGTTTAAAGCTTTCAACCCATTACAAAGGGTTCAGCCATAATTCTTCATCGTCATCAACCATCGCATCAACAAAATGCACATAATGCCGTACAGATGGCACCTCGCTTCTCCGCAGAATAACGAATAATGTCGTGGTGGGTGCTTCCCAACTTCCCAAAAATTATGATTTGTGGCGTAGTGGGTACATTGCTAATTTACTTGTATTAGTAGCCACAAGAGAGTTTATAACGGGCTCTATAAATGCCGCTCTTCCAGCTTTCGCTGTGACTGTGCTGCGCTTTCCGCGCAGGCCTGGCGTTTTTTCGTCCACTTTACTTCCTTCACATTTATATCATACTTGCTACAAATAATATCTCTATACTTTCCTTGGCATTATTGGCTGTTAGTTCTCATTAATATTGTGTCTAACAAAGAAAAACGAGCCCTTAACTCATCTTCTTTCCTTCATTAATAGATGAACTAGAGGGCATGAAGGAATGCCGTTTGGTCTGGATGAAACATGCTAAAATAAGGGATCCGGACACCAACCAGGAATACCAAGAACAAATATATTAACGCTCCGGTTCCCCTAAGGGAGCTTAGTTCACCATGTTCGGAAACCGAAACGTTGTTATATTTGTATTAAATAATTTTGGTCAGTATCCTGATCTCTGATTTCAGTGAACTTAGCACTCAATATTTGCGATAATGACGCCCAGGTAGTAACCTCTGACGTAGCAGTCAACCTAGACCTAACGATCTGTGAAACAGTGGCATGAGATGCAGGGGTGGGGAAGAGGTGCCTCCTTTTCTTGTGCCTCAAACCTTGCGGCACAAATTAGCATCTCCATTATATTGTTCTAAATATGAAGTATACTACTGCAATGAACATTGCATCAATAAGCTTCCAAATCGATTACAAGAATGACAGATTGAGTTTGGTTGCAAATTAACGCTTTGGTCGAAGCGCAAGTGCTTTGGCGCAGTCGATCGCTGCTTGATTTTTCAGCCGCGCGACTGCAGCAGTAAACCTCTGAACTAATGAAATGCGCAGGAACAGGACGTCAGCATATTTAGCGAGGCCACGCAGCGCGAACAGACGCGAACTCGGTGTGGCGACGGGTATAGGTCGCACGCAGGTGTGAACATCGGTCGCCTTGAGTCGATTTTCGGTCGCCAGTCGCAAATGGTCGCGCGACCGGTGCTGGTCGCAAGTGTGAATGGGCCTTTATTGAGCTCCGTGCGACTCGTGCTGCACGGGCAAAGACTACAAGTCAAGCTCGCACGTGGACACTCAAGCATGGCCGGCATTGCCAAAGCTGTAGCCAGAGCCACAGTCAGAGCCACAGCTAGAGCCACAGCTAGAGCCACAGCCAAAGCCACAACCACAGCCAAAGCCACAGCAAAATCAACAGCAAATATAATGGTCGCAGCAGACACTGGGCGTGACACATGGACACTGGAGCATGGCCGGCATTGCCAAAGCTGCAGCCAGAGCCAGAGCCACAGTCAAAGCCCCAGCAAAAACCCCAACGACTACAATGGTCGCAGCAGGCACTGGCTGTGGCACATGGACACTGGAGCATGGCCGGCATTGCCAAAGCTGCAGCCAGAGCCAGAGCCACAGTCAAAGCCCCAGCAAAAACCACAGAGACTACGATGGTTGCAGCAGACATTGCCCGGGTCAACTACAGCGCCGGTTCCCCACGACTTGCCCGAGAAACACCAGGACATTGTAGCCATACTTCAGTCTCTTATGGACACCATTCTCTTGCTCTTGAGCAAGCTGATTGTTCCGACAGCCCGAACTGCCCTGCAACTGCTGGAGGTTCCTAAGTAAGCGTTTTGGGTGATTTCAGTGTAGTTACCATGGCTAGCCTACGACCTCCTTAAAGGCCGCGATACCCCAATCGAATGCCAGAGCGCTGAAACGCATGTCTGACAAACTCTGGTCTCAGAGACCGATTGTACTCCTCTGTGCGTGCAGTGCTCGCCTTCTGTCTCTCTTTTCCTCTTTCTATTCCCCCATTCCATCATCCCTAGTGGAGGGTAGCAAACCGGGCTTTCATCTTGCTAACCTCCCTGCCTTGCTTCCTCTTGTTTTCTCTCTCAGTTCGCGTAAGAATGACACAGTACGAGCAATGAGTCAGCATATGCTTTTGCGGTTCTTTGTCGCCTTGCCGTAGCTCCGGGGTGTCATTTAGGCTCTGCATCGTGATACTTGCAGCCGCATCCTTTACAGGGAGCCCCTCTAAGGATAATTCTAAACCTCGACGGTTTCAGGCAAATTCAGGTACCGTTCCGGGGCCTATTCAGCGCACTTGTCACTGCAGAGATCTTTAAGGAGAACGTTTCCGTTTTGAGTTTCTTAAAGATGTCGTTTGCGCTCTTGCCATACGATTTTCTACTTTCATAACCGCGCTCAGAAATGACTGAAAGAAAAGTTGAGATCATTTCAGAGTGAACGACACTAACTTTTCTAAAGGTGTGCGTTTAGAAAACCTCACGAACCTCACGCATACAACGGCACAGTCTAAGTGCAATGCCATCACATTTCTTGTAGGCCAAATATATTATTTTTCATTTGTAGAACCTCCTGCCTTTAAAGATAAGCGAAAATGTTACCCGGCATGTTTGTTATAAGGTTTACTTTCGAAAAAATTAGAGGTAGTTGCCTATTGCTCCGTGAAACATTGTAAGACACAGATGTTTTACCGACGATTAAGATTACGAAATTACCGACAATCAAGGAGTGTTGTAATCGTCGGTAATTTTTTAGAACTTCATAGTAAACAAATTGTGCAATGCTGCAACAATACTGTAATCTGAGTTCTATAAAAGAGCTGTCACCACATCTGTAAAACAATTCTTGAAGAGGGCCGGTCTACGGCCGCAATGAACTTGTTTTTTTTCACACTAGACTGAACACACAGAAAAAGATCAAAAATGCTGAAAATTTGTCTAGAGCGATCAGGTTCACTACACACATATTGATGACAGCGGAGACAAACGTTTGTAGCACAAATATACTTCCGATTTGGCAAGTAATACATCAGAGTAATCGTGATGTCCCGCCCGTGTGTATATATATATATATATATATATATATATATATATATATATATATATATATATATATATATATATATATATATATATATATAGAACGTCACGGCGACGCCGCCAATGACGTCGAAAATCGAAAATAACCTGAAGTGCTCACATACTTCCTAATAAAATATTCCTCCACGCCTATCAATGCTTGAAAGATTATGAGAGAGCCCTGCTGGCATACATCGCGTCCCAGTTTGTGCCGCAGCGGCTTTTACCTGCACATGACAGGCATATCGATCTCCAAGGCTACACATGAACGGGTTGCATTTAGCGCAAGCGATTGCACATCCAGAAACACGACATGGCCGCCATGTTTGACATATCGCCAATTCTACTGGAACGAAACCACGCAACCAGTCAGAAAATTGCCTTGTAATCATTCCTTGTCAGTGACCTCCATATGAACATGGCTTTTTCCAAGCGGTGCGTCGTCCTCTTGTGACGTACGCGGAGTACAGGCAGGCGGTGATTTTTTAAATGCGAAGCATTTCTTAGCGAACTTCTGCGACTTTGAGCATATCTATCTATCTATCTATCTATCTATCTATCTATCTATCTATCTATCTATCTATCTATCTATCTATCTATCTATCTATCTATCTATCTATCTATCTATCTATCTATCCGCCTACGACTTTGTGCTCTCCTGGTCGCTTGGTTAATCGAATGTACACCAAAATTCGTATGGCGTAACATGACCGTATGACGAACATCAATGACAAGTCATAACATGAAAATCATGACACTCATGGCATGTACAGCATGATTTACATGCCACGCTCATGGTGCGCTGGCGGCCGTTTCGCTAGCTTGATATACACCAAAATTGGTATCTTGCGACGTGACTGTGTGACGACCAAGTTAACATGAAAATCATGACACGCATGTCATGTACAGCATGACTTACGTGCCACGCTCATGGGGCGCTGGCGGCCGTTTCGCTAGCTTGATCTACCCCGAAATTGGTATTGCGCGACGTGACTGTGTGACGAACATAAAAACATGAGTTAACATGAAAATCATGACACGCATGTCATGTACAGCATGACTTACGTGCCACGCTCATGGTGCGCTGGCGGCCGTTTCGCTAGCTTGATCTACCCCGGAATTGGTATCTTGCGATGTGACTGTGTGACGAACATAAATAACACGAGTTCACAGGAAAGTCATGACACACATGTCATGTACAGCATGACTTACGTGCCACGCTGATGGTGCGCTGGCGCTCGTTTCGCTAGCTTGATCTACCCCGAAGTTGGTATTGCGCGACGTTACTGTGTGGCGAACATAAATAATAGGAGTTAACATGAAAACCATGACACGCATTTTCCTCAGTGACATACAAGACAAGGTATGCAGCTCTTTGCTGGCTACTTCGCATTACATCGATTCTCACAATGCGTGGGATCTGCCGGCTTTTTTGTAAATTTCCGTTCTTTGTCCATGTACATCAGCCAAGACCTCACGGTTACTACTAGTGCAGCAGAAAGCAAGCAGCACGGGTCAGAGTAATTAGCGACAATCGCGGGGACAGTGGCACTAAGGAATATCAGGAACTAAACAAGTTCGTGATACGTCTGGGAACACTGTGCAGCCTTCTGTAGCCCGCATACAGCACACCGAATGCTCATTTCGCGAGCGAAAGGAGATAGAGGCAAGAGCATCAGATGAGGTTATACCTTGCGAAGGCTGACTGCTTGATGCAATTCCCTCTGCTAAACATCCCCCCCCCCTCTCTGTTTGTAACG
Source organism: Rhipicephalus sanguineus (assembly GCF_013339695.2). NCBI lineage: Eukaryota > Metazoa > Arthropoda > Arachnida > Ixodida > Ixodidae > Rhipicephalus > Rhipicephalus sanguineus. Next base: position 8,881,368 of record NC_051185.1, on the reverse strand, counting down.
ATACGTGCTGGGTTGCTATCTTAGTTACTGTCCACCGCTGTAGATCAGTCGCTACGGTGTTTGACTGCTGACACGAAGGTCGCGGGTTCGATCCCGGCGAAATGGTAGAGGCCCGTGTTCTGTACAATGTCAGTGCACGTTAAACAGCAGATGGTCGAAATTTCCGGAGCCTTTCACTACGGCGTGCATCATAAATATATGGTGGTTTTTGCACGTAAAAGTCCAGATATGATTATTTTTAGGGGTGTGCGAATATCAAATGTTTCGAATACGAATCGAATACGAATATCCACCTTCGAATATGGAATCGAATATCAAAGGAAAAATGCCTCCACATAACAATATTTTATTTAACATGTAGATACTTGAAAAAAACATTAACAGCCTGACTGGCAACACAACATACACTGCTATCTCCAGAACACAATGTCCAGGCTAGCACAATGCACATCACAACACAAGCAAATGTCACGGCACAATGAAAGTAATGACTAGATGTTATCATGAAGAAATATGAGTTGCTCCACATGATCAGGCAGCCGGCGCCCTCTTGTAACAGAGACAGCCCCCCCCCCCCCCCCCCCCCTCTGCCACTGAAAAGGCACGCTCGCTTGGAACAGAAGTGGCTGGTATAGGGAGGTACATGGGGGCAAACCTTTGCCAGACTGGGGTATCTGAAGGTGCCTGCAGTCCGCCACCAGTCACATGGGTCACTGTCTTTCTTCAGAAGTGGTCCCGCATAGTGAACTAGTGGTAGTGCGGCACGTTACGGCCGCATGATATTGAAAATGTACGGTTACACGATCGCCAACAGCGCTGCACGTCGGAGATGCACCAGCAATAAATCATACGTATTGGGGCGCTCGTCGCAGGCAGATATCGTGCCTCCGTGTACTTACGATGTTTATCGCTCCTCTCGGCAACGTTTTTAGCTATACGAAGGCAGCAGAAATGTGGAAGACGAGTTATTTTTTGCATGATAATCGAATCACATATTCGAATTTTTCGATTATTCGAAGTTATCGAATATTCGAAACTTTTCGAATACACGATTTTCGAATCGAATACGAATATTTCGAATGTACCCTTACAAAAAATCTTATTGAAAAATAATGGAAAAGCTAGTGGTCAATGTTGACGCATTGTATTGAAAAGTATTTGAATGGTATTGGAAAAGTTATTGAAGAGTCATTGAGCTCACCATTTACACACATTGAAAATTGGCCGGTGATATTTTATAAAAAAGTTATTGACACAAAAGTGATGGAATAGTAGTGAACCAGTTATTGAATGGTTTATGAGCTGCAATTCAAGCAGCATTGAAATTTGATGATCTAGTTATTGAAAGTAAATGTACAGTATGTCGTAATAGTTGTTGAATTCTTGTAGACATGCAAGTGTGATATCCTCCCCCTGAAAGAACAATGCCTACTGAAGCACATGCCACAGTAGGCATGGTCCAAAAGGTCTTGCATAGAACCTCTTGAAGAATGCCTGCTGAGGCACGTGTTTACATTATAAATTGCAGTTCCTTGGGCTTCATAAACACTTTTCGTAACTCTAATAACAGCTGCTAAGTGCCCTTTATGGGTTTTATATGAGCACACAGCTATCTATAGATAGGCACTGCTGGTGTATGCTTGCATAAAAAGCAATAAGAGGCCTGCATAGTTAGTGTTATTGTGGCAGACTGTACCAACTCGCATTCTGCATGGGAAACAGCAAGCTATACGTACACAAAAAGCAAAGAATGACGCAAGTCAGGTACTTTTATTTTCACTGCAGTGGCACTACAGTAAGGAAGGCATAACTGCTCCAGTAGACATATACAACCTCATGTATGCAGCATAAACATTCCTAAAAAATATAACTGAAATAGTGTGATACGAACAAAATTGGAACGCAGAAGCCACTCCAAAAGCATAGTTCCTAATATTCACTTATAAATAATACGTACTGTGCACATTTTGACTTGTTCAAAACTTTGTCCCCTCCCAAGAAAAAAAAAGCAGAACACGTACACTTACAGCATAATAAGGCAGCTTGTCTATAAAACCCAAACACTGAAACCACTACAAATTAAAGCAGTTAATCATCACCTGAAAATGCGCTGTGCATATTTTAAATTGTAGAAACCCTACCCTCTCTCAAGAAAATACTACAGAAGGGACATGAACATTTATGGCATAAGGCAGCCAGCATATAAACCAATATCTCAACACTTAAAATTAGAACACTGCAGCCACTACAAAACCACAGATATTAAAGTTCACCAGGAAAAAACATTGCACATTCTTTAAATTGTTCAAACATACCCTCTCAACACAAAAAGAAATGCAGAACAAGAGAAGTAGCATAAACACTTACATCATAATAAAAAACACCATTTCACTGCTTAAAAGGGAAACACAGTAGCAACTACAAATTAAAACACAGTTCTCAATAATGACCACGAAAGAACACATTGTGCACATTTCAAATTGTTAAAAACTTTCTACCCTCCCTTAAATTATATATGACTAGAGAAAGATCACGTGCAGTCTGGCAGGCTGAACTCGAATGCTGCGCTGCGTTACAATATGTATTTCAATTTCCCATTGTATGCTTGGGGTTCATATACACTTTTCCTAACTTGAACAAAAGCTGCTGGGTGCACTTTCGTGAGTTTATATGAGCACACAGCTGTCTACATGTGCACTGCTGCTGTGTGCTTGCATAAAAAACTATAGGAGGCCTGCAGAGTTCAAGTGTTATTGTGACAGACTATGCCAACTCACTCTGGACGGGAAACAGCAAGCTACATGCACACAAAAAGCAAATAATAACTTAAATCAGGTCAGTTTACTTTCACTATAGCTGAATTACAGTAGGTAAGGCACAACTGCACGGAGGCAGATCGCGCTTTCAATAACTGCAATAGCAAAAGCTTTTTATCGCCTATTATAATGCTTGAATTCTTCCAACCCCGCGTAAACCTGGAAACAAGGTAACCTGGGCGAGAAATAAAATACCAGGGCACGGGCACATAAGTCAACTAAATGACACACACACAGACACTGGGAGAAGTCAACTCTTTTATAAGATCTGTGACCTTTCGTTTTCTTTCAAGAGCCCAAGGAAAAGAAGAAAACGCAAATATGCGGACAATCTATCTTTATTTATGCAAAAACTGCAAGTAACGCCACCATCAGAGATGAAAGCAATAATTTGTTTGGTGTAGCACTTGTTTCAAAATAAAAAGGGTGACTCCCACCTGCAAAAAAAAAAAAACAGGGGAAAAGGAAATTGTTGTATAAGTTCGTAGAGGACGGTGTGAACAGACGAAAACTCGATAACATCCTACGGCTACAAAGGGGCGAACATGCTACAATTATCCAGGATGAAGCGACGCGCGGGAGAACGACCACTTTGAAGGCGCGCGTCGAAACAGTCAAGGCAAAGTAACATCTTGGCACTAGAAAGACGCCCCACTTATGTCCCTAAAACAAGATTTTGAACACTCACTCACCATTCGAAACTATTCCAAAATAGCGCAAATAGCGCAAAGTAGCTTTGCAGAGTCAGAATCGTAGTACAGGCGCTCGAACGTAAACGTATAATGTATACCTTGAAACAAGCTCCGTTAAGCGCGGCCAATAAAAGTCAGTACGTTCGAAAGTGAACGTAAATCGTCACCTACATTTATATTAGGACAGTGTAATCCTGCATGCCGCAAAAATTACGCAGTCACGTACTTCTGAAACATGTCGCGCATGTAGCCCGTGATGCAACAAAACACGCATTTTTCATGGCTTTCGAATATAATTGTGCACAGGTAAAGAAAATTAACTTACCTTCAACAAGGACAGAGGCCTGTAGTTTAGAGAATCCGCAAATCCAAGCAATGGTTAGCGCACATCAAGGTGATCGCTTCCGTCCCTCCATCTAAGCAGAAATGAAGATACAACAGTCTCGCACCCAAACTGAGACGTCCATTTCTCCGCAGGAAATGTTCCGGGACTAGGCTTAACTCCAGTACGCGTATAACGGCCACTAACAGGCACTCCAGAGGAACGTAGTCCTTGCATGCAGGTACACGAGTGCTGAACATGCCGCGAAGTAGCTTCTTCACAGCTGCGTTCATAATTTCCGTGAATCACGGCCCTCACAGAGCACGAACTAAAGCGAGAGGAGACTAGCGCGGCGAGCGCGACCGGCACGCTCGAATTCCGCGTACTCGACTGACGTCACACAACGACGCGGATGGATACACCGGATAGAGCACCAGCTCTACGAAGCCCGCCACGAAGTTAGGCGGTAATTGCTATTATTAAAAAAGTTACGTAAAGCTTGCTGGTTAACGACCTTCGCACTCTGCATGTTTGTTGACGCAATGCAACACAACAAACTTATTATTCTTTTGGCGTTATTTTCTTAGTCGCAATAAGACATGGCACGCAAGCTCGAGTTCAAGCGTTCAAGTTTCAAAGTGTTTTGCATGGAGCAAAGGCGTGCGTTTGAGACAGCAGGGATAGTAATAAAATAAAATGAAAAGGAATGATAGTCGCTGGTACATCACGTTTCTCTGGTAGATGTATGCGGTGAGATTTGAGATAATGGTTTAGTCGACACCGCGTACAGGCAGGCGCTGTATTACGCGCCGAGGCCCCCACCATCCATAGGTAGATATTTTTACGTCATGCCCGCGATAGCGTTAAGAGCTCGTCTCGCAGAAATTCCGGTGTCGGCGGCGGCTTCTTTGGTTGCGAGCGAAAAAGCAGCGTTGGCCGTGAGCGAAAATTCGAGGTAGATGCAAATAAACATCTTGCGGCACGGTTTGGGTCTCTACTGAGAAGCGAAGGCAGGCTAGCGATCGGCAAGGCGATACTCACCCGTATACATTGGACACAAGAAATATTGTTGTAATAAATGTGCTGTTGAAGAGGGCGCAAACCTTTACCTTCACAATACGTATTTCGTGTGTGTGTGCGCGTGCGTGCGTGCGTGCGGATATCGCTATCGCGTTCAAGTTTAACGGTTTATCAATTTTTGTTACTGGCTTGCCTCCACGGCGGTACATAAATGGTGCCTATCCTTAAACACTGCTTATGACCGTTAAATCCTCAAACGAATCTGCCTTTGGGGCCGCCGCGGTGGTGCAGTGGTTACGGTGCTCGGCTGCTGACCCGAAGATCGCGGATTCAATCCCGGCCGCGGCGGTCGCATTTTTAATGGAGGCGAAAGTGCTAAAGGTCCATTTACTTCAATTTAGGTGCACGTTAAAAAGCCCCAGGTGCGTCATATTTCCGGATATGAGCTCTCCACAACGGAGTGACTTATAATCATATTGGGGTTTTGGCGCATAAAACCGCAGTGATTCATTAATTAAGCTTTCTTTGTGTATTCAGCTGCAGTACAGTTTCTACGCACTGTATACCGTGTCCTAGGAGGTTACAGTTACCGGCGTTGCTTCGGGTACTAAAGCAAGAAGTCAGCAATGTTTTGTTGCCGCATGAAGAGTTATGTAGTGGGTCATTCGGTTAGAGCTAATTAAAACGGACAGGCTTGAGAAATCAGGTTGCCGAAGGTAGCGAGTAATAAAAATTGGGGGACCCTTAAGCTTCGCCTTTAAGAGTTGAACGCGATAGCGAAATCCGGCCCCTAGTGCGCACTTCAACCACTAAGTGCATACTTATTAATGTGTATTGCTACACTCACACACGCACGCACGCGCGCGCGCGAATTTTACAGGCTTTCGATCTAAAGCAAGAGTCGCATGGCCTCCAAGATATACGCCGCGCGCCGGCCCTCTCGGATGCCATGAAAAGCCGAGACATATTTCTCACAATGCCTCACAGATGGCAGCACATTATCTAGCGTTTGCTGCGTTGGCTTGATATGTTTTCCTCTAGATGGACATAGTTGTCCATTTTTAGAGCTGTTTGAAAGTTCGTGTGTGTATTTAGCGGCGATGGCTGCACTATCCCGGCGTTTTTCGACGTAGTTTGATGGCCTCGCGAATACGCCTACCGTATGGGCTCGTTTTCGTCGTGACACCTGCCGAACAAAATGCGTTAAGGAGACTCCTTCTACTATACTCGTGGACAACTTTTCTTGGCAATGAAGCGAAGGCTACAGAGCCACAATGCACGTATCCTACCGCTAATGAATGTAGTCCCACAATTGCGTCCGTATTTTCGGTGTGAGATATATAAAATACTCCTCCATTTTCTACATGTAGCTTTTTGAGACGGAACGCAGCGCACACAAGCGAGATATTTGTATTTCTTTCACTTTATACGTTGTCACTTTGCGTTTTTGCGTGTGTGAAAAAGTCGCGCCTTTTACCCGTACCTTAGACGCTGAGCAGCGTTTGCGTCGAAATGAAACGCTAGCCATCACTTTCCACGGCGTTACGAGACGCGCGCCAAACCGGACTACTTCGCGTAGTAGTACATGTGCAGACGCTCCGCCCTCGTAGCTTTCCCTTCATTGCCAAGAAAAGTTGTCCGCGACTATACATGGCATTTATGTAGTGTTCTTGTCCGAAGCAGCTGCAAGCAACATCGTGGCTTTGTGGTAAGACACCTGCTTGCTACGCGAACGGCCTGGGTTCGATCCTCATTGGGACCGAAGATTCTATCGTTTATTTTATTTGCTACTTTCTCGATTTTTCGCTCACGGATGATTTTTCGCTCACAACCAACGGTGCCGACGCCGACAGCGGAATTTCTGCGACACGAGCTCTCTAACGCTACCGCGTTAATATAATCCCACGTAGGGACCCCCAGGCCAAACTTGAGGGCCCGATCGCGGGCACTCTGGATGGCCAGGGTTTGGTCATTGAGTTCGGGGCTTCGAAAGCCTCATGTGCTTCTGAATATCAGTTACCATTGCTAGATCTCTGCATTACTGTACAAGGTTGCGTAAAATGTGGAGTCGTATTAATAAAATTGTATGTTTTGTAATATATTACATTACTTGCAGCAGCAAGTTCTGCATATGCTTAAAAGAAAATCTTGCTTTACATTATCTGACACATAGAGAGCGTTCATGATGCAAGTAGTGCTGTAGTGTTGATTGTGTGCAAGAGTATTTGTTGCTTGCCGGAAATTAAATGTCATGTATGCCGGCTACCAAAAAAAAGGCAAATAAACCTACTATATGCGCATGTGTGTCTGGGTTTCTTAATAAGATGGCAGGAGTGCTCGTGATATTGTCTGTAATAAGTTTCACGCCCACCTTCATACGTGCGCGGCTGGTCCTAAACTCAACCACCGTACAACATAAAATCAACAAAACATCAATATATTTTTCAACATGTACTTTTGATTGGAAAGAATCAATGACAATTTCGTTGTCTAGTCATTGAGAAGATTCAACGACATTTGACATTTAGTTGAAAAGTAATTGATTCAACCATTCGTCAATCATTTCTCAACAGTTACTCAATAGTCATTTTTATAAAGGGTAATATTCGACGAATATTTGACACTTTTGAATATTCGCACACCCCTAATTATTATCTTACTTACTCTTTGTTAATGGTGAAGTAGAGAAAAAGAAAGCGTTCGCGCACCACAGGGTGTTTAACACACACACATTGCACAGAGGTGATGATGTCGCGGTTGGAACCGGAAGGGACGAACGTTCGGAAAAGCAGGCGAGCCCTCGAAGCCGCTGGACCAAAACAACATCCGCAGAAGCAGTGGCTTAGATGACATTAAGTGCATCTGCTGGCGCAGAAATTTACGCAGCCGAGAAGGCAGGGGAGATACACCACAAAGAGAAACCGCTAGGCTTGTATGCATGCTAAAGTTACAGCTGATAGCGCGTATATTACAGGGCCGCTAAACCACTCCGAGCCAAAAGATGAGACGAGTGGTTTCTTTCTCGCCTTCACTATTCTTCCACAGAGGTGATATCTCCCCCTCTCCACTTATTTCTTCATAAAGCACGTGGACAATGTTAGCACTAAGCTTTGAGCCTATCGGGATCTCGCGCTTTTCGGCTACACGCTGTTATCTCCGCTTGCGCATTCGAAAACGCACTAAACCAAGTGAAATAAGTTGATCGCTCACGATAGTCATGCGTCACAAGGCAGAATTGGAATGCGACCGCACTGCAAAGCAGGGTAGGAGACAATTCACAACTGATATTCCCCGTATATGAACCAAACGAAAGCTTATTTCCTCATGACGTCGCATGAACAGAGTGTTGGCGTTTCGAATTGTGCCGAAAAGACGGGAAATGCCAGCAGAGAATAACGCGCTCGTTCTTCATATTTTGAGAGGTTGTTTAGAGGCCCTTTAAGCATAGCAAGCGCAGCTAAATTACGCGCACGAACAGGATCGATTGGCCAGTTGCAACAAGCCACAGCTGTCAACGTGACTTCGAAAACGAAACCAGTACTCGTGCCTGCGCAGTGCGCGAGCTAAGTCTGTAGCGAACGTGTTATATATCTCCGATTGCCGTCGACTGGCCTTGCATGAAACACGACCTTTCGCTTTATTCTATTGATTTTTTAGCACCCGCATTTCAGTGTCAGCCGATATCGGTGATAATGCGGGCAGGGTACCGTTCATGGATCGGAGCGTTGACGTGGACTAGCCAATCACAGCGATGACGTAAGCTAACGTACGGAAATAGAAGAAGCCATGGAACTCTACAACAAGTGGGTTAAAGCCTTCAACCCGGTCAGCTAATACACCAATGAACGCGTCACGAATCAAACGGAGTTTCCTTTTCGTTCTGAGACCTTTTATGGCAAGAGCTCGGTTCGAAAAAATGTCGACATTGTAACAGTGGGAACCTATCAGAATATGCGGATTTTCCCCAGTGAACAGAATGCACGAAGCAGAGATGAAGCGCCGAGTATCCACACAATGGTTAAGAAATTACTCTTTCTGTTAAGAAGAGCCCGTCTCCGACGTACGGTTCCCAATAACAGTTTTCCTCGCTATAAGTGCATCGTCCGGTGCAAGCCCCACCATAAACCTGTCCACATTGTTGTGGAGATATATGGGCCTGTCACTGCTGCAGCGGCGTCAATATATAATGCGTCTGTCACTATAGTGCAGCCATCATATAGCTATACCCAGAGTAAAGCAATAGCAATATACAACGCAGCCGCAACCATAGATTATAGGTAAAGCCATTGCATAGATATAGCCTCTTAGTAGATATAAAAGCTTGAAGTGATTATGCGGCCGCCGCTGTCTTGGCACGTGTCATGGCGTCGCATAACCTTATCGTCTGTACGTCGTATTATCGGCACGCTGCTGCTCGTAGACTGGGTTGGCTAAACGCATAAGCGAAGGTTACGGACCCTGTGCGTGTCGCTCAGAATTTTACAGGATTATACGGAGTAGCTATAAAGGCAGTAGTGACGCCGAGTGTCAAGGGCGCAAAAATTATTTTTTGCGGGGAAAGTGGAGGGGGGGGGGGTGTTCAAACACCTTTTATGTATATTCGTGTGTGTGTGTTTGTAGGTATGCATGTATATACACGCATACTTTGGGAAAAGGATGGAAGGATTGAACCCCCTCAACCCTCCCCTCCCCACTCCCCCCTTGTACTGGCTGCGCCTGTGCCAGGTGTCCAAGCCAACTTTTACCAATATTAAAAAAAAAAGAAAACAAGGGCTCTTTGAAAATCGTATCAACTGCGTATCAGCGGTAGTCGCGTGTATTTACAGCTCGCATTTCATTGCTAAGCTTTAAGCATTTATTTGTTTTATATTAGTCATGTTTTGAATAACAGATTGAGTCGCTAACACGCCAACTACGAAGTTGTAGGACGCAACAATAACATTGGAATCGAGTACTTATTTCATGCTGTAATCTGCGTGTTTTTGTTGTTGTTTTTATTTTAAGGAAAAAGGAAAGCCAGCAAAGTACGCGTACTATGAAACAGATACGCAGACGCTTCTAAGCGGACATTTATAGATACACAGGTGAATTCATTCAACGCTATTGTTACCCGAACGTCTCACTGCGCTGCGCATTTACCTAGTGATTACATGAAGTAATTAACAATTATCAATAGGTGTAACAGGACCATCGCGTAACTTGCTATTTGACCTTATGCTTTTGTAACAGAACCCACTTGATATGGCGACGCAGATGGCATACATAAAAAAAAAAGATATTCGGCAGATTGCACGAATTGTGGGAATGGATTTCATGCGAAGCTGTCTGTGAGTGGCAGCCTATGCCGGATTTTTTGCTTGAGCCAACATTATACGAGGTGGATCGATTGATTTGGGAAAATTTAGTAGTTTTGCGCATATCGTTGGCTTGGCAGGCAAGTCGACTACACAGGAGTGTAATGAATAGCTCATTCTCCGACGTAAGGTTGCAACTCGCGTTGAAGCGAAGTCCCTTCTACTGCGACAAAGCGCGAACTACAGTTCGACGATGTGCGTATCATAAGTAGCGTATCATAAGTAGTGATCGCCAGCGTATTCGAGCAACGTTAGACTATAGCTTGCGGTGCGAACGTTTATTACAATGTTACAAACGCAGATAGACAACATTGCAACAACTAGCGTTGCCCCGACATCGCGCTTGCATAGGGTCCTTTTCCTAAGCAGCTTGAAGCACTGGCGTGGCTCTTTGGTAGAATACTTACCTGTCATGCGGGATGTCTGGGTTCAATTCCTGCTCCAGCCGCGATTTTTAGTCTTTGCTTCGATCGGGATTTCTCGCTCATTGACAACGTATTTTCTTCAACACGGGCTCCTTAACGCTGTCGCGTTAACATTTCACAGTCTGTTCTCGCTGTCCTGGACTGATATAGACTGTCAATCATCTGTGGCGCATACCGGTATACCACGGCCCGTGTGATGCGGGTGTGTGCCACACGTGACTGGCAGAAAGGGTTTCACGACGTACCCAAAGGGTAAGTCACGCCATTCATGTCGTGACAGGCGCATCGTGTTCGTCATACACTCGTACCGTCCTATACCAAGTTTGGTATATACCAAGCTAAGGAGACGACCACAAGAGCGCCCAGACGTAGGCGGCTTGATAGATAGATAGATAGATAGATAGATAGATAGATAGATAGATAGATAGATAGATAGATAGATAGATAGATAGATAGATAGATAGATAGATAGATAGATAGATAGATAGATAGATAGATAGATAGAAACGGTCACAGTGGTTTTGATTCACTAAGACTGGGGTTTCACATACCAAAACCACGATATGATTGTGAAGGACGCCGTAGTGGAGGGCTCCGGAAATTTCAACCATCGTGTGTTCTTTAACGTACAGCTAAATCCAAGTGCTCGGACCTCTAGCATTTTGTCTCCATCGAACTGCGGTCGCCGCGGCCGGGAGTCGATCCCGCGACCTTCGGGTCAGCAGTTGAGCGTTACAACCACTAGACCACCGTGGCGGGTGATGTACCATAACAGATTGGTGCTTTTTGAAGCTGGAAGTTTAATTGTACCGTAAAAGAAGCAAGCGTACATTTTTAGCAGTACATTAGGAGGTTTAAATTGATACAGAGTGTTAATGCGGGGTTGTTGGTACATACTGAACTACGGGTAAACAGTGCTACAACGGGACGAAGAAGGGACAGGAGCAAGCGCTGACACGACCAAGCGCAGACAGTCTCTTTTCTTTTTTTATTGGCGCCAGTATGCCCTACGCCATAAGTTAAATAAGAAGAAAGAGTTCAGTTTCGCGGATAAAGGCCAGGAGCGGTCGATGCAAAGGCCCGTGCGTCCAGCGCGTTAGGTCAGGTGGTCGACCGGGGTGGTAGCCAGCCCGTGGTCCTGTCCCTTCTTTCTTTGTCCCGTTGTAGCGCTGTTTACCCGTAGTTCATTAGGAGGTTCCAAAGGATAAATATCCGGGAGGCCTCCTGTTTAACAACGCACACCAAATTACATGTCCAGCAATCTGGGACATAGAGTACTGCGGCAAAGTCGACCCTAAGGGGAAGCGCTCGGCGTAACGCTATATGGAGAGCGTTCTTTAAAAATTGATTACTGAAGAATGCCTTAATTTTCGCAAATTGCACTTAAGGGACTTAACGCTGACAACGTTCTTATGCTGTACATCGCGATTAGTTTGAATTCGCCGGCTGGATGTTTTTCCCGAGACACTTTCGTGGATCCGCTGAAAATGCATGGGGTGATTTTTCAAAAGTTAATTGTAGCGCAACGATCATCTATTCGCTAATTGCACTCTAGTGGCATGTACAGTACGACAAGCCTTCCATGTGCTTGCAGTTTGGTATGATTGTGCTGGCTGGATTTTTTTCCCGAAGAGTTTTTCTAAATTCTACTGCGAGAAAGCAGCCCTACAGGGGTAAAAAAATGCCTGTCGCTAAATTGATGAGAAAGTGCATGTTGATCACGTTAAAACTCAGAAAAATCTGCAGATGCGATGCACATTATCACGTTGACGTATAGGAAATTGGTAATAGTAATAAATAATAATAAAGAATCTATCAATTTATTTGAAATTTATGGGCGCAAGCTCATAGTGTAGAAGCACATGTATTGTATAGATGGTATTTCAAGGTATATAGTTACGATCAGACGATAGATCATAATTTCATATAATGGATTTCTACTGCTCATTTTTATCCTTGATTAGTAATCAAGATTAATTACTATCTGTTAATTATATGCACCCTAGTGTTCAGTGCTGTCAAACGAAAAGTATCCGAAATGGCGTTGTAGCGTTTTAATAATAGCACTGACATCTATATTTATTTAGTAATCATGGTCATCCTCATAATGGTATCTATCTATCTATCTATCTATCTATCTATCTATCTATCTATCTATCTATCTATCTATCTATCTATCTATCTATCTATCTATCTATCTATCTATCTATCTATCTATCTATCTATCTATCTATCTATCTATCTATCTATCTATCTATCTATCTATCTATCTATCTATCTATCTATCTATCTATCTATCTATCAAGCCGCCTACGACTTTGTGCTCTCTTGACCGTTTCGTTAACGGGATGTGCACCAAAATTGGTGTGGCATCACGTGACTGCATGACGAACATAAATGACAGGTCATAAGGTCAAAATCTTGACATGCATATCATGAACGGTATCATTTACATGCCACGGTCTTGTCCTCTACCTGCCGTTTCTTTAATTAAATGTATACCAAAATTGGTAAGGCGTGACAAGAGTGTATGACGAACATAATTGACTGGTCGTAACGCGCAAGTCATGATATCCATGTCATGTACATCATGATTTACAAGACACGGCGTTGGGGCGCTCGCGGCCGTGTCAATAAATGAATATGTGCCAAAATTCGTATGGCGTGACATTTCTGCATGATGAACATAAATGACAGGTGGTAATATCAAAATCATAAAATGCATGTCATGTACGGCATGACTAACATTCCACGCTCAGGGTGCGCTCGCAGCCGTTTCGCTAGTTTGATAGATACCAAAACTTGTATGGTGCGACGTGACTATATGCCGAACATAAATTAGAAGTAATAACATTAAAATCATGACATGTATGCCATATACGGCATGATTTACATGCCACGCTCATGGTGCGTTCGCGGCCGTTTCATTCATTGGATATATACCAATATTGATATGGCATGACATGATTGTATAAAGAACATAAACGACAGGTCCTAACATGAAAATTGGGACATGCATATCATGTACGACATGACTTTCATGCCGCGCTTATGATGCACCTGACGAATACACCGCCCATAGAAACATCAGCCAACTGGTATGAGGCCCTTACTAAGGCGAAAGCCTTAGGTGTCTCATCAAACGCGAAAATTGACTGCCGGCGTCTTCGAGATTTGGCGACGTGTGACGATACTTCGCGAGACCGGCGACGGCGTCGAAGGATGCAAAAAAAGTAATTGAGGGTCTAGAGTCACATGATGCTCACGTGAATATGCGCGTGCCTGTGTACGTGCGTGTACGTGCAGTCAGCGTACCAAAAGTCACATTACCTCAGTGTAACATGACGTCATTAATGACGTCATTCTGTGACGTCATGATGACGTCACAGATCGCCAGATTTTGAGACATCGTAGTGGCGACCAAGGTCAATCTAAATAGGTCGCGAAAGTCGGAACGAAAAGTGGTCGGAAACCTATTGCGACAAACATCAACACCCGCGTGACGATTATAGCGCTACTAGGTGAGGGGGGGACAAATAATGAAAACAAACAATTAATTAAGCGTTTATTTTCATTACTTTTAATTTTATTTGTCACGAATTAAATTAGTAGATTATTTTAATCAAAGTTTAGTCTTGGGTATGTGGTTGAGTGGCCAAATTGTTTCGTTTATTTGCAGAAACAGCGGGCACATGCAGGCAGTCTGGTTACATGGGCCAACGGTTTTGCGCATTTTCAGATGCAAATGGCGTCGCTCGTTTTTACGCAGTAGGTTTGTGCCTGTCGTCCGTAGGTGATTTCCTCGCATAAGCGTTGTTTTCTAGTCGTGGTACTTGGCAGAAGGTAATATGGTAATATAGCCCATCGCAGCCATCGGGAACCGTTTCAGTGACTGTGTTTTGCCAGCGCACGGCCGGCGTGCTGTCGCCCTTCGGGACGATGAGTCCGCCACGCTACGCGAAGAAACGCTGCGCTGTCTACGGATGCAAGAGCAACACGTGTGCAAGGTTTGTGTGCACGTTGAATTGTTATGCTACTTCTGATTTCTGTGTTATATATTTTGGGGTAATATCCTGTTCAACTGCAATATTTCGCCAATAAAATACACCTTATTTATCAAATCTGTCTTTTTCGTCTTCCCGTTATCTTGCAGGCTTCCATTATGGAGCCGTCATAGTGATAAGAAAAAGAACGTGCAGCTATAAAAAAAAAAGTAAGAAGCGGCGCCCTGTCAAAAAAATCCATAAATTCGCGCCCATCGCGTTAAAACGTGACGTCATTTCCGCTTCCGGTTGTGACGTCATCTTTTTCTTTTTTTTAATTCTGTTTGTCCCCTCCTCACATAGATGGCGACTGTTGCAACAACTAGCCACCGGCTTGACACGTGGGCTTCTACGGAAGTTACGCTACCAGTTTACATATACCTTGGTAGCGACATCGAAGGACATCGTTGCTTGGTCAAGGCGGGCCAATCACGGAGGCTCTGCAAAACCTTGTGAGGAGCAGAAAGCTTGCAATGCCTCCGATCCTGGAGGCATGTTCAAAACCACCTTTAAGGGAAGCTGTAGAGCTTTTAGAATTCGGTAAAACATTGTTGTTAAGAAGGACCAACATTACTGTCGACGATGGCGTAATTTTTTCCGCTGTTTTGGCAGCAGGAGCTGGGTGATTCCACGAGAGATCGAACATGCCTGTCCGGTCGCAATTTTTGTTTTGCCTGGGTTTTTTATATGTTATGTGGGCACATTCAAAGTGCACGGAACTGAAAATTTTATTTCCAAGAAACGCTCCCAGCGTGCCAAAAAAATATTTGAAGGTGGCGGCGCGGGCCTCCTGTTTTTGCTCGCTGCAATGTTTTCGGATTTCACGGCCGAATTTAGCGCGAACTATAAATGATGTGTCGAAAATTTTTTTGCTGGTTTTAATACGCATTACTGTGAATTGCATCCACGCTTTTTTTATGCCGTCCTCAAAAAGAAGAAAATGTGAAAAAATGGCAAACACGGCCGAAATCAAAAAAGGGTCCTAAGTTTGAGGCGCCGTGGCGCCTTTGCTACTTCAAACAGAAACTTGAAAACAATGTCAACTATAGAAAAGAGACTTTACAACATTTATACGGAAGATGATTTTCCCACGGGCAGCGCAGGAAAAGAAAAAGATAGTTAAACAAGCGAGTTTTTTTCAAAAAAGTACATTTTCAAAAAATAAAATAAAAAAAACTCCGGTCTCAATTTTGACGACAATTTTTTATCGAAGAGCGCTTATGTCAGTGAACACAGGGTTTTAATATCGTGTGCCCTCATTTGCTTTGTTTACGAGATATAACTGGCCAAAATGACCTTTGCTGTGTGTGCTCACTTCACTGCGACTGATGGTTGTTATTAGCTTGCATTGTGCGTAAATCGCAGTTTTAATTATTCTGCTGCAGCAAAACCTTGCTCTGGTGGCTTTTCGTCAAGAAAAATGTGTTCTCAGATTTTATTTGGTTCTAGCGTGTGCAAAAGTGGGCTGCTGCCGCCCTCTAAAGGGTGATTCCACGAGAGATCGAACATGCCTGTCCGGTCGATATTTTTCTTTTGCCTGGGTTTTTTATATGTTATGTGGCCACATTCAAAGTGCACGGAACCGAAAATTTTATTTCCGAGAAACGCTCCCAGCGTGCCAAAAAATATTTGAAGGTGGCGGCGCGGACCTCCTGTTTTTGTTCACTGCAATGTATTCGTATTTCACGGTCGAATTTAACGCGAACTATAAATGATGTGTCGAAAATTTTTTGTTGGTTTTAATACGCATTACTGTGAATTACATCCATGCTTTTTTATGCCGTCCTCAAAATAAAAAAAAATGTGAAAAAAATGGCAAACCCGGTCCAAATCAACAAAGTTTGCTATGTTTGATGCGCCTTGGCGCCTTTCCCATTTCACACAGAAACTTCAAAACAGTGTCAAGTATTTCAAGAAGCCTTTGCAACATTTATGCGGAAGATCGTTTTCCTACAGGCAGCGCAAAATAAGAAGAAAATAATTAAAGAAGCGAGTTTTTTTTTTCAAAAAAGTACATTTTCAAAAAATAAAGAAAAAATTCAGGCCTCAATTTTGACATTTTTTTGTCGAAGAGCGCTTATGTCAGTGAAAACACTATGGTAATATGTATGTCCTCATTTGCTTTGTTCACGAGATTTAACGGGCCAAAATTATCCTTGCTGTGTGTGCTCACTTCAGTGCGATTGATAGTTGTCATCAGCTTGCATTGCACGTAAATGTAGTTTTAATTATTTTCCTGCAGTAAAACTTTGCTCTGGTGTCTTGTCGTCAAGAAAAATGTATTCTCAAACTTTAATTGTGTCTAGCGTGTGCGGGGGTGGGCTGCTGCCGCTCTCAAAAGGCCTAACGCGTACGCAGTTTGCAGCTTACAACCTCAACTTACCCCGCCAGTATTCGCTAATCAAAAGCACGCGAGACACCGCGAACACATGGTTTAGGTCACTTTGTCAAAACTCTCCTTGCACACAGAATAAAGCATCTGAATGCAGCGAAGGCCAACTTAATCTGTGACTAAATGCCACAATCAGCAGGCGCGCTGTTATGCAGTTGTTTTCTCACTGCCTGCTTGCTTCCCTTCCATTACGTGCATTGTACGCTCTAACCATCTTCCCCATTCGACGCACACTGTGCCTAAACAACATTTGTAAAACGTTATCTCAATGATTTCCGAGCCGTTTATTTCACTTCCCGCTATCACATGTTTTCGGTGTCGCAGATAACGTCTTCCTGTATCATCTCGACCTTTACCTCAGCGTTTCAACAGCCAGAAAACGCGCGGTGCGGCATGATTAAGCCATGAGTGGCCGAAGCTGCCCAATTTATGATGTTTTGTTGCCATTTTACTAAAGTGCTTTCTCACGTCGAGGACAGCAGAGGTCATTGGTGGCGCCATGCAGACGGACATTCCCCTTAGTTTTGACAATGAGTGTGGCCTACAAATTAATTATTACAGCCCAAAGCGGTTAGACACCCTTAGTCATAAAATGTTAAACCGTGAGCAGTTCTGGAAAGGCATTCATGACAGCTGCGCAGATGTGA
This sequence comes from Rhipicephalus sanguineus, assembly GCF_013339695.2. Taxonomy (NCBI): domain Eukaryota; kingdom Metazoa; phylum Arthropoda; class Arachnida; order Ixodida; family Ixodidae; genus Rhipicephalus; species Rhipicephalus sanguineus. The sequence goes on along the minus strand of NC_051185.1, from coordinate 8,863,657 downwards.
GATAATTTGTGCGGCGCCGTTCAGTATACACGTTTCGACTTGCTCTAGGTCTAGCTGTTCAATACACGCGATGCGCGCGGCCCATGACTACGTCCGATTGTTCTGTGCAGATTATTAACGCGTTCACAAAAAGAAGATTGCTGAGGAAAACGTTTTCGTTGCGCAAATATTTTTTCTTTGCTCTTTTTGTTGTTGCCTACCTCCATAAGCTACTCTCATAGGCTGAGGATCTTCGCGACACCTGCGAAGTCTGCTTGCATTGCTTTACGCTCCTCAAGGAAAACCTGTCTACATCTAACCGCGATGAGGTAGACCAGGCATTCCTTCAGGAAGAAGAAGCGATTGATATCTTGAACAGGCGCGCCCATCTATACTCTGATGATTGTAGGCGAGGTTGTAGGCTGCAAACTGTTTACACGTTAGCCATTTAGAGGGTGGCAGCAGCCCACTTTTGCACACGTAGCCACAAATAAAATCTGAGAACACATTTTTCTTGACAAAAAGCCACCAGAGCAAGGTTTTGCTGCAGCAGAATAATTAAAACTGCGATTTACGCACAATGCAAGCTAATAACAACCATCAGTCGCACTGAAGTGAGCACACACAGCAAGGGTCATTTTGGCCAGTTATATCTCGTAAACAAAGCAAATGAGGACATATGATATTAAAACCATGTGTTCACTGACCTAAGCGCTCTTCGATAAAAAATTGTCGTCAAAATTGAGACCGGAGTTTTTTTTTTTATTTTTTGAAAATGTACTTTTTTGAAGAAACTCGCTTCTTTAACTATTTTTTTTCTTTTTTTGCGCTGCCCGTGGGAAAATCATCTTCCGCATAAATGTTGTAAAGTCTCTTTTCTATAGTTGACATTGTTTTCAAGTTTCTGTTTGAAGTAGCAAAGGCGCCAAGGCGCCTCAAACTTAGGACCCTTTTTTGATTTCGGCCGTGTTTGCCATTTTTTCACATTTTCTTCTTTTTGAGGACGGCATAAAAAAAGCATGGATGTAATTCACAGTAATGCGTATTAAAACCAGCAAAAAAATTTTTCAACACATCATTTATAGTTCGCACTAAATTCCGCCGTGAAATCCGAAAACATTGCAGTGAGCAAAACAGGAGGCCCGCGCCGCCACCTTCAAATATTTTTTTGGCGCGCTGGGAGCGTTTCTTGGAAATAAAATTTTCAGTTCCGTGCACTTTGAATGTGCCCACATAACATATAAAAAACCCAGGCAAAACAAAAATTGCGACCGGACAGGCATGTTCGATCTCTCGTGGAATCACCCAGCTTTAAAATACGCAAAAGAAAAGTTCGTCTTGCTCCGCCCACGCGAACGCGCCGAAACTAACCGGAACTACGTCATCGTCGGTAGCTTTGGCGGAGCCGCGCAGCACAGTCGTATCTTCAACCGCGGCCTCCGTGACTAGTTTCGGCTGCGCGCGTTTGTGGAACTGATCGCAAGGCCATGCTTTCTTTAACTGTGCTGATGTTTCCAATGACACGGCACGCCGAAGATGACGTCACCGCGTTCACTCAGCATCTCAAGAAGCCCTGCGGCTGCAGCCGCGGTTTTTGCCAAGAAATGCTATTTGCGTTCATCTGTGAATTATTACATTGGTTTTCGAATGCAGCAGGGATCAAACTATGATTACACACTCCAAAGACATTTTTTTAAGTGCTTCAGCCTCCCTTTAAGTTCGGAAAGCTTTTGAATATGGCGGGGGAGGGGAGGATCAGCACGTCAACCGAGAATAAAAAGAACAGGAAAATGGATTTCGCCTTCGAGTCGTCTTAGGCGATTGCATAAGGAACCCTTGAGTTTTTCCTGTTCAGACAACCTCTATAGCACACCTATTCGGTGCCTTTGACAACGCTGTCCCTCATATTCACAAATTCAGTCATGCGATACTACCAATAAGCACTTCACAAAATTCAGAGGGCAGTACTAACATTTATTAGTCCAAAGTCGCCGACATGGGTCACTGGGGGGCAAAAAGATACGCCCCGTTGAACACAACCACACATTTATGCTTCGTCGTTAACGCGGGACTGTCACACAATAAGCTTCGCCGAAATTAAGCTTGGGAATGTTCTATTGCAAGCATAAGTGCAAGCATGTGAACTTTTTCAGATTACGGACGCTCTTGCTTCGCGATGAGGTATTCCAGTTACCACGGCGGATGTTTATTCCGCCCCTCCGATCTTGCTTCTGCTCCCTAGGCTGTCTTCTGGCGCTGCTGTTGCACGTGAAATGTTTCAGTGGAGTGCATTTTACTTCGTGGGATACGAGTCAAGCAATTTATTCTCATGGTATCAAGAATTTAACGCAACAGCGTTAAAGAGTTCGTTTCGCAGAAATTCCGGTGTCGGCGTCGGTGACGGCGTCGCTGGTTGTGAGCGAAAAATGATGCATCTTGTCCGTGACCGAAAAATCGAGAAAGACCCAAATAAAATAAATAATAAATATCTTCGGTTTCGAGTGAGAATCGAACCGAGGCCGTCTGATACAAACAGGTAATCTACCGCAGAGCCACGCTATTTCTTGAAACGTCTTTGACAAAAAAAGAACACTACATAAATAATCGAGAAAGATGCAAATAAAATAAATAATTAAAATCTTCGGGTTCAAGTGAGAACCGAACCCAAGCCGTCAGCGTGGGAAGCACGTGTTCTACCACGTGTTCTACTGCTTCGAAAAAAAAAAGAACACTATATGAATGTCATGTAGTGGAGGGAGTCTCCTTAACGCATGCAATATTGCGTGGCAGACGCGTAGAATCGCACCAGGCGTCAAAACATGTGAATTACACGATGAGTGCGTGTTTTAAAGGCCCACTTGTTACAAAGCGCTGAGACATATTTAAGCATCATCATCAGCAAAAGCATCAACACACTGAACAGCTGCGTAAGTTCGCGTGTTCCCGGTACGGTACGAAGAACTTTATTTAAAGATCCGGAGAAGTGCCACCCCTAGGTGTTCCCGGTAAAGCTAAAGAAACAATCCCGGTAAAGCTAAAGAAAAAGATGGCTGATCCCTCTGTCATAGGAATCGGTATAACACGAAAGTGAAACGTGTCGTCCCAGTAGCAGTTGATTGTTTATAGTGCATTGGTATATGAGAGCTTGTACAATGTCTACTGTTGTTTCGGAGATATAGCACCGCTTGATGTGGACGCACTCACGTTGACACCTAGTGGTACATCGCCGTACCTACGACTAACGCCCATGATCATGATTTAACCCTTGCTGCAGCTGAAGTTCTTAACATATATGTGGACACCGCATATGGTGAAACCCGTGCATATATGGCATCAACGGGCACATAATAAACACTGAAACTTGATATGCACTCCTTCAAAACGTCGTGAAACGAGAAGAGAAACGCTACGCGCATCGTCTCGTCTAGCTTGGCCGTGAATTAGCACAGGGCGAGCGGGGAACGCGTTGCGACAGCCAGGCGAGCGTCGGAGAGCTATTTTTCGATATGGATGGATGCTATGAGCGAGGCTCGGGCTAAAGCCACCCCGCGGTGTTTAAAACGTTGAAGACATTACATTTCCAGTGTAAACGCACCATTCCAGTTTACATTGGAAAAAACGGCGCGTTTTTTTTTTTAACCTGGTGGCACACATCTCACCGACCCGTTATATAGAGGACGCCCATAGCATCCATCCAAGAGCCCTGAGAGAGGAAAGTGTGAAAGTTAAAAGGCGCGTTCATGTAGCCTCCGTTATTTTTTTGGCGGTAGCTCAGCGGGCTAAACTCCTGCCAGCCATCGTCGCGGACCGAGAGGTCATGGGTTCGACTCCTGCCATCAAAACTTCTTGACAGTTTTTTTTTGCCATTTCATGGCCTTCATTTTGCCGACGTATTTCAGTGACGGAAATACGTCATGAAAGTCTCAGTGGACCCCGGCATAAAGCACTTTCGTGTTAGAAAATAAACAGGAATCCGGTGGTTGTGTTGCCGTTCTTGCACACAATAACGCACAGATTAAAAATAATGGCTTTCCGGTGCGATGCGCCAATGATATTCTCGGCACCCAAAAAATCGATAGGTTTGTGTCTAAAATTAACATGTAGAGCACTGGTGAAGACGCCCGAGAAGCAACATGTAACGTCAAACGTGTCAAGTGATTTGTTGAGTGCAAGGAAAAAGTATACAGTTTATAGGATTCCTCTGTCCAGCGGCTCATTATACATTAGACAGACGGGCAGGTGCCTCAACGAAAGGCTACAGGAACAAAAGAATATGTGTAATAGAGTTGCAATCGAGGGGAATCACGCTCAGCACTGATCTGCCTGTAAGCGTAACCCGAATTTCAGTGCCAAAACTATGTTGACACAGCAGGAACCGAATTAAAAAAAAAGACAATTGTAGAAGCGTACGCTATGCCGTCGGGACAGTTTGGCGCATGCGTGAGCTCTCCGTCCGTTGCACTTAAAGACAAGCAAGTTGCATTTCTAGTGAAACAAAGATTTTGGTCGCCGTACATCTTTCATCTTGGATTCTGACTTGGCATTTTGGTAACGTAAATTTCCAAGAAAAATACAAGGGTTTTTACAATTGTTAGCAATCACGTTTGCCCATGCGCGGTTTGCCAACAGTGCCCTATCCTTTTATGTTTTTACCCACCCCTTCTTGTCTATTTTAAATCAGTTGCTGGATGCGCTTCGTCTCATCGTTCGTGTCTGCCTTCTTTGTGAACTTTGAATCGCTGACTTTTCATCCATTATGTTCTAACTAATCCCTACAGAAGATCTTCTGTAGCCATCTATAGTATGATATAGCAAGTGGGCCGGAAAGGGATGTGATTGTGAGGAGGAGTGATATGTGGGGGTGAGGAGGGGAGAAAGGATGAGAGGAGAGGGTAATCATAGCATAACAATGTATGGAAGAGTATAGCAAGGGGTGAGAAAGAAAAGTGAGGATGAGGAGGAGTGATTTGAGGGTAAGGAGGATGGCAGAGTGTAAAGCATAGAATATACTTGTATATTATAGTAAAGCAAGGTGCGGGAAAGGCAAGAGAAGGTGAAGAGGAGGGAAAGGAGGAGGGCAATGCAACCAGCGCCGCAGTTTCCTCAGTCTTCGCACCATAGTACGGAGCTGCCCCAATGTTAACGCGACAGCGTTAAAGAGCTCGTTTCACAGAAATTTCGGTGTCGGTGTCGGCTTTGGCGGCGGCGTCGTTGTCCGTGAGCTAACATTCGAGACAGATGCAAATAAGTAAATAATAAAAAATCTTCGGCCCGTCTGAGCATCGAACCCAGGCCTTGTGCATGACAAGCTGCTGTTTAACCACGAAGCCACACCAGTGCTTGAAACTCCTTCGTAAAATAACGCTATAAGAATGTCATGTATTGGGAGGGGTCGCCTTAAAACATGTAGGGTAAGGCGGTGCAAAATGCGACAAAAATGTGAAAATAGTGAATATTATTTTTTATTTCACTTGTTACGCACCATAAAACATCAACGCCCAACTTTCTTTTGGGTACGAGGTATGTGCTACATAAATATGGCGATGTTGGGACTGTTGAAGTTTGAAGTTTATTCTAACATCACGAAAATACACGTGACATGGTTCATAAGTATTACAGAAGGAGGTCCCGAAGTAAACACTGTCAGGAGGACCTCCTAGCGATACTGTATTGATAGCATAATGAAAGCATATTAGAAACACGAAAAAAAAACAAGAACACAAAAAAAGAAAACAAAAGGTTATTTAAAAAGAAAAAAGTTTATTTTAAAATGAAACAAAAATGCACCAGATGTCTCACTTTACCCCAATCTGCGGAGCAAAGCGAGACGCTGCGTGGGGCGAAACGAGACGGTGTGAAAAAATTTCATCCCTTCAGTTCTTACACTACAGCACATGAAATTCACTCCGTGGGCCCTCACGCAGACTTCATGAACACAGTCTTTGCACTCCACGCATTGAATCAATACAGAACCCGGCGCTGTGTTACTCCAAAACTCTCGAACAACATTCAGTTCATTTTTCAAGTCGTTTTCTACCCAGGAAGCTCTAGATGATATCCTGGTGCACGTCCGCACCATCCTAAACAAAAGAATATTATACATAATGAGCGTAAATAAATGGTTCACTCAATAAGACACTCTCTAAGACAATTCAATGTCTTTTTGTCGCGTTTTGCCCCTCTCACATGTCCATATTCAAAAAATATTTCCCCTTTGGCCCATGGCACCGAATGAACTAAACATTTGGGGGCATGTACCTAACAACGTAAATATTTGCGTTGTTGGACTGACGCCGGAGTAGCTGCATGCACGCATCAGAATTACGCCCCTTTTCGGCGGGTCACGAACACACTGACACTGCTGACATCAGCCGCGCAATTTTTCCCGCGTGAACGCTGTGAGCGATCGTCAACTTTTACACAAAAACGTCGAAAACTACCGGCACCTATCGCTGAAATAGAGAAACGAAGAAAAGGTACTTTTTGTATTAGCTGTAGAGGGCGGCAAAGTCAAAATGTCGCGTTTTGCCCCGCGTCTCATTTTGCCCCGCCTTACCCTAATATTGCGTGGCAGAATTTTAGAATCGCGCCAGGCGTCAAATTATCTGAATTGAGAAAAGAGAGGGTGGTTTAATATGGGCACTAAAGGCAAATAAAAATTTACGTCAGAGTGAAAGGTCAATGTTTGAGAACGCCTAAAACGTCAATATTATAAATAGCAGTGCTCTAGTAATCAAGAAATTAAAGGGAGTGTCTACCGCTCGGAAAAATTTTTCTGATTGTGGTGAAAATGAGAAGATCGTTCGTCACATCGGCGGCAACGAGCATGCTTTTGCCCCACAAAAAAGTAAATATATTATTAATTCGATGTTGAAAATCGTGAAAGAATGACCGCTAGCGTCACCCAACGGCGATGTGGTTCAATCCACTGGTATGACAAGAAATCCTCGAAAGTAGACTCATTTTGCTTAAAAACAAACATGTATAACGTGAAATTGTATTTTACGCACTTGAGGCACCTTTCGGTTGCGTCAGAGAGTAATTTTATGCCTTTTTTTTCCTCACGCATCCAAAAAGGCGCCCGGTGGCGCTGCTTGCGGCGCCGTCTTCGATTTTTTCTGCTTCAACTCATGCGCTATGCCATGCGGCTCTCCGCGCTGGTCGCACTGCGCCGCTGTATTGTTGATAGGATGTCTCACATGTCCTGCGCTGTGAAGGCGCGCATATATTGTCTCTTTTTGATGAATCGACTTGGCTTGGATTGCGGCAGCAGAGCTAAAATAAACGCATAGACTGCGATTACAGAAAAACAAGTGTTCTGTAATCGTATAATAAGGCATTATTTAACCACTAGCGCGCTGAAAACCACTGTTACATTCATAGTGTTCAGCGAAAATAAAGTAATCCTACAGAAATCAGATGTGCTTTCGGTTTTAATTTTTACCGGCACAACAATCGTCATCGCGTCCACCAACCAGTGTTGTGGGCATGTTTCACGCCAATGGAAGAAGACCGAACGCAGATGGAAAAATTCTGTTTTAAAAATTTCTACTCACTGTCCAGAGAAACCGCTGCAAGGTTGGACACTTCAGACGGTACGCTTTCTATTGCGGTACAAAACAGAAAAGCGATGAAGGACGGTAGACAGTCCCTTTAAGGTAAATGTAGGACACTGTATGCGCCACCAGTGGGACGATTGGAACGAGTCCGATGGCTTCAAGAGTCCCGAGTACAAATTATCACTAGTAGTCAAGCTACTCATTATAAAAAAGAACATTCCGAGATTTGCAAGACGTTGTGCAACACGGGTTGTGCAAAAGTTTCGTTTTCGCCGGGCTGCGCTCCGCTCGCGCGGTCGCGTCTCAGTGGTAGTTTCGTTATCGCGTACTGCTGTGTGTGCCTTGCACGCTCGTGAAAGTCGCTCTAGCGGAGACTCCGACAAAAGGCCGTGGCCATGCGATGTTGTGTAATGTGGCCTTGAGAGCAGAAACCACGACGTCCGCTGCCGGGCAGTAAAGGCGGGCAATGTTGCGCAAGGCAAATGCTACGTTAGGTCTTCTCAGGTGCATGATTTGAAATGCGCTAACGCTGTGCGGACCACCTAAACCTGATTTTTTCATTAATAATAAGCATTTCCTTGGCACGAAACAAGCACTGCGAGGTTTCTGACATGCTATTTCAACAATCAACGTCGACTTAACATTTGCCTTTAGTGTCCCTTTAAAGCTGCCCAACCATTACAAAGTGCACAGATGCGCGTGGCATTTAACTGACGCGTAGTGAGTACTTCGGAAATTAGCAAATGGAAGAATAATGGCGTAGTGGGCGCTTCGCAACTGCACTTGCAGTAGACATTCTAGGATAGTTCGAAACAGCCAATGTTACGCGCACGAACGTTCGTTTCCGCGCGGCACGGTTGAAAACGATGTGCACGGGGCCCGATTATGCTGTCGCGTTCTACTCTTGAAGGCGAAGTAAGGCTCGCTTCACTACGTCTATTGTTTTGTACAACCTAACTAGAAGCATTGGGGCGTCATTTTATCTATGCAGAAACATATTTCGTGTTTCTGTGGGTGTAATGAGTTTGAAGGGCATGATTTTCGCAGCACCCTACGAGCAAGAAACATATCGTGTACAAAGTCAGCTTACAACTAGAAGCCACTGCATTTGCAGCACAGAAATCAGGTAATGAAATGGGAAATTTTTATGGTTAATTTTAATCTGAATACTAACATCTGTGTCTTTCAAAATCGTTGAATGTCTTCCCATACCTCTTTACAAGTACCCTACTTTGCTGAATTTCTGTAGTTCCCTTTCTCATCTTGACAGCTTGGTAGAAAAGAGTAGACTCAGGTAAATTTACAAGTAAACAATCAGAAAACAGTTCTCGCAGAGTGTGCCGAGAAATGCCCTTGAGTTCTGGGGCCGTTGCCTCACTGCAAAGGGAGAGCGATGGGAGTTGAAACATTGAAGGACCCTAAAAGCGGTTAAACCAGCTCAAGAAAACTGGCGGGTGACTTCCCGCTGAATTGATAAAAACGCAGGCCTGTCGTTGTGATGGCGATGACAACCTCACTACTGTGGGAGAGGGACAAAAGAGAGACGGACGGTCGCTAGAAAGCTCATCTGGATCAGAGCCACACGAAAGCCAGGGACTCAGTCTGTCAGTTATAAAATGAAAATACACCAGTTAAAGAAGTTTTGGCCCCTATTCGCGACCAACCTGAACGTCATACTGTAAAGCGCCCTTTTAAATAAGAAAGTAGAAAAAATCACAACAAGAAACTCCCGGAAAACGTCCACATGTACACATTCATTGTTATCATGCGAGCGCGACAAATCACTATAACTCCGCTTCTACCGGACCGATTTCAAAAATTTTTGCAGCAGTCGATTCGTGAGGCCGTAACGACGCACATTCTACACGCGGTTTGCTGTGCGCGCAGGACGAATCTGTCATATCCTCCCTCAGACAGAGTCGGCCAAGCGCCAGCAAACGAAGTTTGCTGTGCGCGCAGGACGAATCTGTCATTTCCTACCCTCAGGCAGAGGAAGGCCAAGCGCCAGCAAACGAAGTTTGCTGTGCGCGCAGGACGAATCTGTCATATTCCTCCCCTCAGACAGAGTAGGCCAAGCGCCGGCAAACGAAGTTTGCTGTGCGCGCAGGACGAATCTGTCATATACACTCCCCTCAGACAGAGTAGGCCAAGCGCCGGCAAACGAAGTTTGCTGTGCGCGCAGGACGAATCTGTCATCATCCTCCCTCAGTCAGAGTCGGCCAAGCGCCAGCAAACGAAGTTTGCTGTGCGCGCAGGACGAATCTGTCATATCCTCCCCTCAGGCAGAGTCGGCCAAGCGCCAGCAAACGAAGTTTGCTGTGCGCGCAGGACGAATCTGTCATTCTCCCCTCAGCAGAGTCGGCCAAGCGCCAGCAAACGAAGTTTGCTGTGCGCGCAGGACGAATCTGTCATTCTCCCCCCAGAGTCGGCCAAGCGCCAGCAAACGAAGTTTGCTGTGCGCGCAGGACGAATCTGTCATTCTCCCCTCAGGCAGAGTCGGCCAAGCGCCAGCAAACGAAGTTTGGTGCGCGCAGGACGAATCTGTCATATCCCCTCAGCAGAGTCGGCCAAGCGCCAGCAAACGAAGTTTGCTGTGCGCGCAGGACGAATCTGTCATTCTCCCCAGCAGAGTCGGCCAAGCGCCAGCAAACGAAGTTTGCTGTGCGCGCAGGACGAATCTGTCATTCTCCCTCAGCAGAGTCGGCCAAGCGCCAGCAAACGAAGTTTGCTGTGCGCGCAGGACGAATCTGTCATTCTCCCCTCAGGCAGAGTCGGCCAAGCGCCAGCAAACGAAGTTTGCTGTGCGCGCAGGACGAATCTGTCATCTTCCCCTCGGCAGAGTCGGCCAAGCGCCAGCAAACGAAGTTTGCTGTGCGCGCAGGACGAATCTGTCATCTCTCCCCTCAGGCAGAGTCGGCCAAGCGCCAGCAAACGAAGTTTGCTGTGCGCGCAGGACGAATCTGTCATTCCCCCCCCTCAGGCAGAGCCGGCCAAGCGCCAGCAAACGAGGTTTGCTGTGCGCGCAGGACGAATCTGTCATTCTCCCCTCGCAGAGTCGGCCAAGCGCCAGCAAACGAAGTTTGCTGTGCGCGCAGGACGAATCTGTCATCTCTTCCCCTCAGGCAGAGTCGGCCAAGCGCCAGCAAACGAAGTTTGCTGTGCGCGCAGGACGAATCTGTCTTTCTCCCCTCAGGCAGAGTCGGCCAAGCGCCAGCAAACGAAGTTTGCTGTGCGCGCAGGACGAATCTGTCATTTCCCCCGACAGAGTCGGCCAAGCGCCAGCAAACGAAGTTGCTGTGCGCGCAGGACGAATTCTGGCATAACCTCCCTCAGTCAGAGTCGGACAAGCGCCAGCAAACGAAGTTTGCTGCGCGCGCAGGACGAATCTGGCATAACCTCCCCTCAGTCAGAGTCGGACAAGCGCCAGCAAACGAAGTTTGCTGCGCGCGCAGGACGAATCTGGCATAACCTCCCCTCAGTCAGAGTCGGACAAAGCGCCAGCAAACGAAGTTTGCCTGTGCGCGCAGGACGGAATGGCATAACCTCCCCTCAGTCAGAGTCGGACAAGCTGCCAGCAAACGGAAGGTTGCTGTGGCGCGCAGGACGAAGTCGGCACACCTCCCCTCAGTCAGAGTCGGACAAGCCCAGCAAACGAAGTTTGCTGTGCGCGCATGGACGAATCTGGCATAACCTCCCCTCAGTCAGAGTCGGACAAGCGCCAGCAAACGAAGTTTGCTGCGCGCGCAGGACGAATCTGGCATAACCTCCCCTCAGTCAGAGTCGGACAAGCGCCAGCAAACGAAGTTTGCTGCGCGCGCAGGACGATTCTGGAACATATCCTGCCCCTCAGTCAGAGTCGGGACAAGCAGCCAGCAAACGAAGTTTGCTGTGCGCGCAGGACGAATCTGGCATAATCCTGCCCCTCAGTCAGAGTCGGACAAGCGCCCAGCAAACCGAAAGTTTTTGCTGTGCGCGCAGGGACGAATCTGGCATCTACCTCCCCTCAGTCAGAGTCGGAACAAGCGCCAGCAAACGAAGTTTTGGTCTGTGGCGCGCAGGACGAATCTGGGCAATAATCCGCCCTAAGTCAGAGTCGGACAAGCGCCAGCAAACGGGGGGGGGAAAGTTTGCTGTGCGCTGCAGGCCGGATCTGGCATATCCCCTGCCCCTCAGTCAGAGTCGGCAACGCCCAGCAAACGAAGTTTGCTGTGCGCGCAGGACGAATCTGGCACATATCCTGCCCCTCAGTCCAGAGTCGGACAAGCGCCCAGCAAACGAAGTTTGCTGTGCGCGCAGGACGAATCTGTCTAAATCCTGCCCCTCAGTCAGAGTCGACAAGCGCCAGCAATGAACGAAGTTTGCGGTGCGCGCAGGACGAATCTGGCATAATCCTGCCCCTCAGTCAGAGTCGGACAAGCGCCAGCAAACGAAGTTTGCTGTGCGCGCAGGACGAATCTGGCACAACCTCCCCTCAGTCAGAGTCGGACAAGCGCCCAGCAAACGAAGTTTGCTGTGCGCGCAGGACGAATACTGGTCATAACCTCCCCTCAGTCAGAGTCGGACAAGCGCCAGCAAACCGAAGTTTGCTGTGCGCGCAGGACGAATCTGGCATACATCCCCTCAGTCATAGTCGGACCATGCGCCAGCAACGAAGTTTGCTGTGCGCGCAGGACGAATCTGGCATCAACCTCCCCTCATCAGAGTCGGACAAGCGCCAGCAAACGAAGTTTGCTGTGCGCGCAGGACAATCTGGCTACAACCTCCCCTCATGTCAGAGTATCGGGAACAGTCGCCAGCCAAACGAAGTTTGCTGTGGCGCGCAAGGACGAATCTGGCATAACCCTCCCCTCAGTCAGAGTCGGACAAGCGCCAGCAAACGAAGTTTGCTGTGCGCGCAGGACGGAATCTGGCATAACCGCCCCTCAGTCCAGAGTCGGACAAGCGCCAGAAACGAAGTTTGCTGTGGCCGCGCAGGACGAATCTGGCATACCTCCCTCAGTCGAGGTCGGACAAGCGCCAGCAAACGAAGTTGCCGTGCGCGCAGGACGAATCTGTCTCTCTTCCCCTCGGACAGAGTCGGCCAAGCGCCAGCAAACGAAGTTTGCCGTGCGCGCAGGACACTGTCATCTCTTCCCCCGAGAGTCGGCCAAGCGCCAGCAAACGAAGTTTGCCGTGCGCGCAGGACCACTCTGTCATCTCTTCCCCTCGGACAGAGTCGGCCAAGCGCCAGCAAACGAAGTTTGCCGTGCGCGCAGGACCACTCTGTCATCTCTTCCCCTCGGACAGAGTCGGCCAAGCGCCAGCAAACGAAGTTTGCCGTGCGCGCAGGACCACTCTGTCATCTCTTCCCCTCGGACAGAGTCGGCCAAGCGCCAGCAAACGAAGTTTGCCGTGCGCGCAGGACCACTCTGTCATCTCTTCCCCTCGGACAGAGTCGGCCAAGCGCCAGCAAACGAAGTTTGCCGTGCGCGCAGGACCACTCTGTCATCTCTTCCCCTCGGACAGAGTCGGCCAAGCGCCAGCAAACGAAGT